>NC_091284.1:587885779-588207835 GCF_032444005.1 Ranitomeya imitator
TCACACTCCGCACCTCCTCCTTCTCTTTCACCACACCCTTTGCCTCTGTCCTCCCTCTGTTCTCCTCCCTCCTTCTACATCACACTTCACACCTCCTCCTTCTCTTTCACCACACCCTTTGCCTCCCTCTCTCTCTCCCCTTCTCTAAACCACCCATCTTTTGCTCTATCAGCTCTCCTCCCTCCCTCTTCACCTCCGCAGGTCCCGCCTTCTGCGCACCTCATATCTCTACCTCCTTCTTTTCCTCTGCACCACTTATCTCTTCCTGTTTCACACTCTCCTTCTCCTGCTTTGCCACCTGTTGGGCAGGTGGCAGATTCAAGCAGTGAGGTGTCTCTGTATCCGGTGCTCACAGCACATGGCACATTCTATGTTCCCAATATAGCCCAGCCTCTGACAGTCATGGTATCAGGGGAGGAAGGTTGAGATCCCCCAGTAGAAGGCACCCCCCAAGATACAGACACATCAGGCAGCAGACAGCTCAGCCTTGGGTGCAGAGGGGGGAGGACTCACCATCTGTTGATAATGTACAACTTCAGCACCGGTCAGAGCTGCCTACATTCACATCAACATAGAGCTAAAAGCCTAGTCCACCACAGCTTCAGCAAGGGGGAGACATCCTCACACAAAAAGGCAGCTTCTAAGTCCAAAATCAGCCAGTGTATGACCCCAGCACACGCTATCACAACTATTCCTCTGATGAAGATGAGGAGGGAACATCATACATGATGCCCAGTACTAGGAAAAGAAACCCACAGGCACCAAGAATGCAGGGGCAGATTGAGGCACCACCATTACACTATGTGCACTGCACTTCAACTCAGGTGACAACCTTCCAGACCCAGGGATGCATCCCATGCCATTTTACCGAAGAATGTAGCAGAACCAGGGAACATATATAGCCACCTGGAATGATCTCTGGGCCATAAATGAAAATCATGGCCAATCATGAAGGAACAATTCAGACTTCTGGCAGAATTAGATGTACACACTTGGGAGTCAGGGCCACAGCTCCAAAGGTAGATTGGCAGGACAAGCCCTGAGCTTACATGACATGAGCCAAGACAAGACAGAGTCTGTAAAGAAGTTTCATGGCAGAGTAATGCAAGTATTCCAAGACTTGGGCTTCACCATTCATGACCAGATACACACGCAAATGTAGGCACAGGCCTTTGTGCATGGACTGAGACAGCCAATCAGGAAACCACTGATAGTGGCTAGGCCCGAGAACAGGTCAATAGCAGTGGACTAACCCAGCAAAACGGATTATGTGCGCCTGGGAGACTGTTTATTGCCAATTGTCGCCAAAACTGCTGCCATCATAGCGCCACAAAGAGCGTGAAGAAGGAAACGGGTGCCGTGCTGCTGAGAACGCCAGAAGGGGAGCCAGAGGTGAAGACGCTGCAAAGTGTCGAGCGACACGCCGGAAGAACCGCTGCAGACTCCGGAGAGGAGACACTGACCTCAATAAGGTTAGTAAAGTGGAGAAGCTATGTCAAAGCAGGGGGAAGAAGTGATGGCAGATGCAGCCACAGCCCCTGTAATGCCCCAAGACCTCGGGTTGGATGCAGCCACCGGTCTCATGGCACCCCCGGGCCTCGCCATGGACGTACCTGCAGGCCCCATCTTACCACCGCAGCTTCAATCAACAGGCCGGACACAGTGTCCATCATGCCGTTGTCCACAGTAGCCAAAGGGATTGAGTCTCAACTAGGAGTGCAGAAGACGGCTCCTCTCATGGTGACCACTGACCCGGAAGCGCAACCACCCTACAAAGACAGAAGAAGTGTCAAATGTTACATCTATGGCAAGTTTCGCCATTTCTGGAACCAGTGCATAGCACCCTTGCAACCTAAGAGTTGGTCCAGAGAAACAGGTCAAGGAAGAAGTACAGAAGGCAGTGAAGTACCCCGTCCATAGGACAGGGGCAAGCAAGCCAGGTCCGCAAGACACTACGCTCCTGACATGTAAAACCCCATCTGCAGGACCAATATTTCAAATTACTCTGAAAGTGGATGGCGTTGTCAGATCTTTTCTTCTGCACACCGGTGCAGCCAGAAGTGTAATGAGACCTGTGGAACTCGCTGATCCCACCTGCCTATCAGAATCCTCTGTGTCTCGCATGGGCATTGATGGTCAAGTCAGACATTCTCAGCTTACAAAGCCTCTGAGCATGTGCATTCAGCCAGGACACTCTATCCTGTCCCAGTTTGTGGTGTCAAAAACCTGCCACTCAACCTGCTGGGAGCGGACCTACTGCAGAAGCTGAAGGCAACCACAGTGTTCCAGGAACATGGGATCGTGACACTTTCTTCATCCCTGACCCAAGAAGAATCATGCTGGCGGCCCTACAAGAACCTCAAAACAATCAATGAGGCCTACCTAAGGAGGTACTGGATGTAGTACCAGAGAGTCTATGGTCTAAGGGACCCCAGGACATGGGAAAACCTCAAGTTGCCCCAGTACCGGTGTCACTCAAGCCAGGTACCCCATACCCTCGTAAGGCAAAGGCCAGGCCTACAGTCAAGCTGCCTCTGACCAACTGAAGGTCTACCTGGAAATAGGAATCATTGTTCCTTGCACATCGCCTTGCAATACCCCGCTTTTCCCGGTCAAGAAAAAAGACTGTAAAAGGAGAGCCAGCCAAGTTCAAAATGGTACATGACCCGAGAGACGTGAATGACGCCATGGTGTTTGACACTCCAATTGTGCCGAATCCACACAATCTGCTCTCAAATGTGCCTTCCACAGCAAAAGTGTTCACAGTGACCGACCTGGCTAATGCTTTCTCCAGTGTTCACTTCATCCAGAAGACTAGTACCTGTTTGCCTTAACGCACCAGGGGGGACAGCACACATGGACAAGTGATGCCACAGTGGGCCCAGAACAGCCCTTCACAGCTCAGCAAAGCAATGTCCACAGTCCTCACCAACTGGGTCACAGAAGATGCAGAAGTAACCCTGCTACAATACATGGACAATCTGCTCCTTTGTGCAGTTGACATTAACACGTGTAAAGCCCGTTCCTTGTCTCTCCTACTCTACCTGGCGGAGCAGCACTGCAAGGTCTCAAAGAAACAGAGTCCAGTGGTGTCTGAAGTGAGTTACGTTCCAGAGACACTGTATTGCTTACCAGACGAAACACCTGACAGATGACCGGAAGACCACAGTGGAGAAGATGGTTCCTCCAACAACTCCAAAGGTGCTACAGGCCTTCCTTGGTCTAGTTTCGTATTGCAGAGCCTGGATCCCTGATGCTTCAGTCCTAATGCAGCCTCTGTATGACTGTGTCAACACAACCCCGTTCCTCCTGACAGATGCAGTCTTCAGCTCGTTCAAGAAGTTAAAAGACTCTGTGGTCTCAGCCAGCGCCAGCACTAGGCTTACCTGACTACAAGAAGCCATTCCGTCTCTACCTGATGGAAAAAGAAGGCCTTGCTACTGGAGTCCTGACGAAGCTTCAGGGGGGGAAAGCCGAGACCTTTGGGCTAATTTTCAGCTTGCTTGGATCCAGTTGCAAGGGAAGCCCCCTCCTGCATGAGAGCAGCATTTGCAGCATACACCCTCCTGGACAGGAATGCTGTCATCATTTTTGGGTATCCATTGGAAATCCTGGCTCCACATGACATCTCAGCAATGCTCAACCAAACCCAGCCAAAACATCTCTCCACCGCCAGACATCTTCGCCTCCAGTGCTCTGTACTCCTGCCCGACAATGTCACCATCTCTAGATGCACAGTCCTCAACCCGTCCACTCTACTCCCACTCCCAAAAGGGGATACAGATATGGACCCTCAGATTAAAATTCTGATCAAAATCTGCATGATACCTTCCATAGGGATCTGGATTTTCTCCGGACAGGTGACCATGATTGCTTCAGCATCATGCAACAGGAAACAGCAAAACTACCCAAGGTGGCAGAAGAGCCACTGACCAACCCAGAGCTGATCCTCTATGTGGATGGCTCCAGATTTGCAGATGATTAAGGAAGATTCCACACGGCATGAGCAGTGACCAGCAATCAAGAGATCCTGTGGTCCAGAAGTCTGCCGCCTAGTCTGTCAGCCCAGGAAGTAGAACTGATAGCGCTGACGAAGGCCTGCCAGATTGCAGAAGGCAAAACTGCAAACATATACACCAATTCAAGTTACTCGCATGGCACAGCACACGACTCTGGACCCGTCTGGACTGCAAGAGACTTCATCACAGCAAGCGGAACAACCGTGAAGCATCATGGAGCCATCAAGGACCTGCTGGATGCACTCCAACTTCCAAAAAATGGTGGTAGTACTAAAAGTCAAAGCACATGGAAAATTGAACACAGTAGAGGCACGGGGTAACAACATGGCGGATATAGCAGCCAAAGAAGCAGCCAAAGGAAGGCAAAATGGAGAAGTGGGAGAGGTCGCAGAGCCGGATGGCTACTACATGACGACTGAAGATAAGAAACCTGACCAGATGATGTCCTGGGATCTGCTCAAAAAGCTGCAAGAGCAAGCCCCAAAAAAGGACAAGAAGGAATGCTGGATGCGGAAGGGAGCAACACATGAAGAAGGAAGGGTATACTCCATGGACTACAAACCCTGTTTACCTCGAAGCATGTAAAATATGGTGGTCCAGTGGGCACATGGGCCTACACACAGATCAAAGACACAGATGAATGATCTGATTGGTGCTTACTGGTTCGCTCCAGGGATCTCCACCCTAACAGCCAAATTCACTAGCAGCTGCAACCCTGGTGGAATGGAGAAAGTTCCCACAAATCATCTTGCCAGACCACTGTATCCCTTCCAGAAGATCCAGATAGACCACATCCAGATGCCGCCAAGAGGATGTTTTGAATATGCCCTTGTGGTCATGGACGTGTTCTCAGGATGGCCAGAAGTTTTCCCAGTGAGGAACCAGTCAGCAAAGACTACTGCAAAGAGACTACCCTCAGAGATGAGATACGCAGATATGGGGTCGCAGAAGTGATAGGCAGTGACCAGGGACCCGCATTCACAGCAAATCTCACACGGGAGATCTGGTCAGCAGTAGGGTCAGACTTAGGCCTACGCACTCCCTACAATCCCCAGAGTAGCGAGAAAGTGGAAAGACTGAATGGGACACTTAAGAAGAGGATGTTGAAAGTTGCCCAAGAGACACGCAAACCATGGCATGAGACACTCCCAATCACACTACTCAGTGCTAGGCACACTTCCAGAGGCTCAGAAAAGCTGTCACCATATGAAATTTTGTTTGGGTCTAGTCCCAGGTTAGGAGTATTCTTTCCCTCAGCAGCTGACTATGTAATATGATACTTTGTCTGCTTATGTAATTGAACTCACCAAGAAACTTGCTAACATCCATTCTCGAGTTTCTTCATTGCCAGATCCAGATGCAGTGTCCGATACGCACTCCTTGAAGCCAGGAGACTGGGTGTTGGTGAAAAAAGTTTGTAAGGAGAACACCACTCGATCCCAGATCTGATGGTCCTGTCCAAAGTGCCGCTGATGACACCAACCTCTGTGAAACTGGAGGAAAGACCCACTTGGATCCACGCATCACATTGCAAGAAAGCTCCCCTACCAGGGGATGACACCTAAGCCTGAAAGATGTTGTGGATGCCCTGCCTGACTGAATAGATGACCTACCTGATAAAGAATACACTACACGTGCTATTGACTAAGAGACTGTTTGCAACTAACCCCCGTTAGGGACAGATCTCCTGACCGCTCATTTGCGAAAAGTCTGTACGGAGTGGGGCGTGGGCACTAGGCTTGCATCAGTTCACCGACAGCACAAAAGAGTTGCAGCACTTTGGGACAGGAGGCTAGGTTTAGGGCAAGTGATATCTAAGGGGGGCTTGTGATAGAAATATTTATATCATGTAGATCTCACTTGCATGTATACTCCTCTATAATCATATTTACTCTTATAAATGCAAATATATCTATATACACTATAATCAATTGCTTTAAATGGCTGACATAAACTGATATAAGCCAGACAGATTGTTCGGTGATTTCCACCCAAAAAAGCGGAAGAACTCCAGATGTCTTAAGTGCTGATGAGATGTCTCAACTTTGTCCTAGATGCAGAGATACATTTTAGTTGCTTAATCAGCAATCATATGTGCATTAATCACAATATTCCATATATATTCAGTATTGATGGAATGCTTTCCTGTCACAATCGTGTACAGGCTCATTCTTGAGCCCTCAAAATACTCAGTCTTATTGGGAACGGCCACAGCACACAACCCAAATTTCCATATCAGCGGAGAGGAGGACGGGGGAGCTGACAGGATGACGGAGGGGAGCAGAGCACAGGACGGAGGACTGGGGAGGAGATCGGTGCGGTGGGGGGGCAGATCAGGGTTTCCAGCCATGGCCGATGATATTGCAGCATCGGCCATGGCTGGATTGTAATATTTCACCAGTTTTCATAGATGAAATATTACCAATCGCTCTGATTGGCAGTTTCACTTTCAACAGCCAATCAGAGCGATTGTAGCCACGGGGGGTGAAGCCACCCCCTGGGCTGAAGTACCACTCCCCCTGTCCCTGCAGATCAGGTGAAATTGGAGTTAACCCTTTCACCTGACCTGCAGGGATGCGATCCCTCCATGACGCCACATAGGCGTCACAGGTCACATTGGCACCGACTTTCATGATGCCTACGTGGCGTCACAGGCCAGGAAGGGGTTAAAATTGTGGCATTTGCCGACAATATTCTCTTATTCATCTCCAATCCCAATGTGGCAATACCAGTTATCATGGAGGCCCTAAATCATTTTGGCAAATGATCAGGCTTTAAAATAAGTTATAATAAATCAGAGGCCTTGGCTCTGTTTGAGCAAGGGAAATTAAATAACTCGACACTTCCATTCCAATGGAGAATATCATCTATCAAATATTTGGGTGTCCATCTCCTGGCAGATTTGGCGTAATTATACTACATTAATATCAGGCCCCTAATTATGTCCACATTTAAATCTTCTAACATTTTACTTTGTCTTTTTCCGGGCGATGTCATTTAATTAAGATGATAATATTACCAAAACTATTGTATATTTTCCAAGCACTACCTATTTTGTTGACATATCAAAGGAGGAGAATAAGGAGCATATCATGGACAATATATAATTAAATCTTTATTAATACATAAAAATGATTAAAACACGATCAGTAATAAGTCACAGCGTATAAATTCCAATGAAGGGCCGAAAGAGGACAGTCCCTCCAAAATACCCCTAAACATATGACAGGGAAAGTCGCGCATATAATCGATAAAGCACACGATATGCTTACCAGGAGCACTATACAAGACAGGTAAGTATCAGGTAGAGCAGTAAAGTCAATCTAGCTATTCAAAAGCAACACCCATGTGGGCTGCAGATGCATATGGTCAAATAATAGCGCAATACCAGTGTACACTCACCAGACAGTGCAGAGGGGTGCAGAGGAGAGACACTTCCCGGACATTGGAAAGTACAATCTAGCAGCATATCTAAGATACACCATTGATTGGATAAGAGGTTGCTCACATTTTGCAAATGTACTACTAGACCAACAATTAAGCCCTCATATCCCCTTACCAGCATTACTACATATGGCCAACGATGACCTTATAGCAGACATAAGAAATCACCCCACCTTATGTCATCTGAGAAGCGATTTCTCTCTTTTTATGCCCTTTCTGGGTAACCTTGGTTTTGTGGGAGGTAAACCACCCGTATCATACATTGAGCTGGCTGGGCAGGGTTGCATCTTGGCAGCTGACCTCTTAGATGATAAGTTCTCCACATTTGCATTTGACATAGCAGCACAACGTTTCCCAACATTTGTAAACAAGCCCTTCCTTTTTCTTCAAGCAAGGTGCTTAACTTTGAAAAGTATAGCAACTAGGGGTGGAGATAGAGGGAGGAACATTTTGGATGGCTTTCTCAGGACCATCAGGATGCAGATAGCCTCGACAAACAATATCTACACAATGTTGCGTAAGCAATTGTCATGGGAGGGCAAAAAGACAGGCCCAGCACGATGGGTTAATGATAAACAGAACATCACAGTCAGGGAAATCTTAGATGCCACTTTGATGCAACGGAAGGTGATCCCCTCCAGCAGTTAAGCAGACATGTCTTTATTGCTCCTTCATAGAGCTTATATTATTCCACACATTAAGTCTAGGATGTCTCCAGTGAGCACATTCCCATGTTCCAAATGCGGGACAGGAAACACATACATATTTCATCATATGTGGGGATGTCCCAAAGTGCAAAAAATATGGCAGTTTATACACACCGAACTGCAGAATCGTTGTGGGATATTTTTTCCATTGACGTCGCAATGGGCAATATTTTATATTTTAGATAGCTCTCAGCACAAACTCCCAAAATATCTTAAGGCCATGTTGATAATATGGGTCTCAGCTACTAGAAAAAATATTTTTCAGCACAGGCTAAATCCATTGCCACCACCCAAATCTCTCATATACTCATATTTTTCGAAAAGACTGGTTAGACATCCTGACAAATAAAGAGAAATTGACTCGGAAGTTTTAAGTCCAAGTCATTATTCATCCCAACACTATCTCAAGACACCAGGGACAAACTAAGGACACATTTTGAAAACACCCAATGGTATCTTCTCCAGAAAATTAGCAGACATAACCCTATTCCTTGAGCTTACTGATGGCTAATCAAATTCAGAGTCATTTAAGGGGTTTATATGTTTGGGGAATGGGAGGGTAAAGAGAGGTAATGGACATTTAGGAGTATTATGGGTGTCAAATAAGCACTGGATAAGCTTGATACCTTCAAACCTGTTTGACTTACTTTTAGGCAATGATCTTTCAACCAATATTGTGAGTTTTATGCCTGTTAAATAAGCTTGTTACTTCAAGAATTGTATGATTATCTTTTATCGTAATGCTCTTTAAATCAATAAAACATGTTGGCAAAAATAAGGTATAGGTGGACAATTGAAAACACCTGTGCTAAGCTAAACAGACTGTAGCCAGAAAACAGAACCCAAACACCCAGAAAAAAAGATGTGTCTCCTGTGGCTTGGCAGAAAGAGAAGTCGACCACAAAACACAAGCAAAACAGATCAAATATATGAGTGTAAATTTCAACAACATGGTGGAAGAGTATGTGTCCACAAGCTTCCACAAGTGGTGGGGCTGGCCCATCTAACTTCTGGATCTCCAAATTGGACACATAGCCTGACGTTGCCCTTTATGCATTGGAGGTACTGGACTGCTCTACGGAAAGTGTACTGTTGGATTGTTTGTTTTTCTCTGCAGGAAGTGTGCTTACTGTGATGAGCCTGTATGCAGCCCATGAGAGCAAGCACACAATCATTAAAATGAACCAGGCATGGATTCCACAGGAGTTGACTGTACCTCTGGTTGAATATAAAAGCCAAATATTAGACTTCACTGCAGTTTGTTTAATCTATTTTCCATTCACAATGTTTTGGGGCCTACCCAAATTAAAAAGAAAAGGCAGGTTTTGCACCCACAAAGGCTGCTTTGCAGAGTACTCCCACACAGGCTTTTTTTCAAGGTACTCCCACATAGATATGTGCAGAATACACAAACCGGTTTTGAGCACAGTATTCACACAGACACAGTTATAGATTGGAAACATTTGTTTTTACTCACAGTAGTCGCATAGACACAGGTGCAGAGTATAGTGCTTTTTGAGGAACACAACTTGAACAGACACAGCAGCAGAGTATAATTATTTTTAGGTACACTACTAGTGATGAGCGAATAGTGAAATATTAGGATTTGGGAGAATCAGCACAAATGCTTTCTATTAACCGTGTTTTCGTACCAAATAACAGATCCAATGCAAGTCAATGGGAAAGCTGAATATTTTTCTGCTGGACCCAACAAACAGGTCTGGGTGAATGAGAAAAAAGCTGAAATGGATGGGAAAGATAGCTATATCACAATGTGACATGCTAAAATAGAATAGATAGAATAGATATATACACATAGAATAGATAGATATACAGATAATATTGAAAAAAAGAAACAGCACTCACCATTGCTTCTTAAAAAAGGTTAATGTCCTATATTTCATGTGGCAGGGCAATCATTTAACATGCAGGGGGAGTGGGTAAGTGAAGGAGGACAACAGCCGTTTCATGCCTATCCCAGCTTTTCTGCGGGTCCAAGAAGCGCTGAGATAAGCATGATATGGCTTCACTTCCCCACCCCCCTACATAGTAAAGGATTGTTCCGTCACATGAAATAAACGACATTAACCTTTTTTAAGAAGCAATGGTGAGTAGGGTTGAGCGAAACGGGTCGAACATTTTCAAAAGTCGCCGACTTTTGGCTAAGTCGGGGTTTCATGAAACCCGATCCGACCCCTGTGCGGGGTCGGCCATGCGGTACGCGACTTTCGCGCCAAAGTCGCGTTTCAATGACGCGAAAAGCGCCATTTCTCAGCCAATGAAGGTAAACGCAGAGTGTGGGCAGCGTGATGACATAGGTCCTGGTCCCCACCATCTTAGAGAAGGGCATTGCAGTGATTGGCTTGCTGTCTGCGACGTCACAGGGGCTATAAAGGGGCGTTCCCGCCGACCGCCATCTTACTGCTGCTGATCTGAGCTTAGGGAGAGGTTGCTGCCGCTTTGTCAGAAGCAGGGATAGCGTTAGGCAGGGTCCATTAACCACAAAACCGCTTGTGCTGCAGCGATTTGCACTGTCCAACACCACCCTCGGTGTGCAGGGACAGTGGAAGTTTTTTTTTTTTTTTTTTTCCCCTCAGCGCTGTAGCTCATTGGGCTGCCCTAGAAGGCTCCCTGATAGCTGCATTGCTGTGTGTACGCCGCTGTGCAAACCAACTGCTTTTTTCAAAGCACAAATCCTCTTGTTCCTTCCTTTCTGCACAGCTATCTTTTTTGTTTGTCCACACTTTTTATTTCATTTGTGCATCAGTCCACTCCTTATTGCTGCCTGCCATACCTGGCTGAGATTACTGCAGGCAGGGAGATAGTAGCTGCCTGCCATACCTGGCTGAGATTACTGCAGGCAGGGAGATAGTAATTGTAGGACATTCCCTGTTTTTTTTTTTTTTTTTTTTTTGGTGGGAGATTAAGATTGGCAATTTGGCATTTCTGCTAGAGTGCCATCCCTGTGTGTGCCATCTCTCTCACATAGTGGGCCATAGAAAGCCTTTTCATTTTTCTGTATTTTTTTTTGTGGGGTGTATAAATTCTCCCTGATAAAAATACAGTGGGAGATTAATATTGGCCTTTGGGCTTGTGTGCCAGTCCTGAGTGTGCCATCTCTCTCACAAATAGTGGGCCATAGAAAGCCTATTTTATTTTTTTTTGGGTTTTATAAATTCTCCCTGAAAAAAAGGGAGATTAATATTGGCCTCTGGGCTTGTGTGCCAGTCCTGAGCGTGCCATCTGTGCCAGCCCTGAGCGTGCCATCTCTCTCACAAATAGTGGGCCATAGAAAGCCTATTTAATTTTTTTTTTGGTTTTATAAATTCTCCCTGAAAAAAAGGGAGATTAATATTGGCCTCTGGGCTTGTGTGCCAGTCCTGAGCGTGCCATCTGTGCCAGCCCTGAGCGTGCCATCTCTCTCACAAATAGTGGGCCATAGAAAGCCTATTTAATTTTTTTTTTTGTTTTATAAATTTTCCCTGAAAAAAGGGAGATTAATATTGGCCTCTGGGCTTGTGTGCCAGTTGTGAGCGTGCCATCTGTGCCAGTCCTGAGCGTGCCATCTCTCTCACAAATAGTGGGCCATAGAAAGCCTATTTAATTTTTTTTTTGGTTTTATAAATTTTCCCTGAAAAAAGGGAGATTAATATTGGCCTCTGGGCTTGTGTGCCAGTTGTGAGCGTGCCATCTGTGCCAGTCCTGAGCGTGCCATCTCTCTCACAAATAGTGGGCCATAGAAAGCCTATTTAAATATTTTTTTGGTTTTATAAATTCTCCCAGAAAAAAAGGGAGATTAATATTGGCCTCTGGGCTTCTGTGCCAGTCCTGAGCGTGCCATCTGTGCCAGTCCTGAGCGTCCCATCTCTCTCACAAATAGTGGGCCATAGAAAGCCTATTTTTTTTTTTTTTTGGGTTTTAGAAATTCTCCCTGGAAAAAAAAAGGGAGATTAATATTGCCCTTTGGGCTTGTGTGCCAGTACTAAGCGTTCCATCTCTCTCTCTCTCTCAGTCAGTGGGCCATAGAACGCCTATTTTTGGTTTTATTTGTTTTCTAAATTCTCCCTGAAAAAATCATTTTATTTTATTTGGTTTCTAAATTCTTCCTGATAAAATCATATTTTTTTTATTATTTTTTTTTCTAAAGTCTCCCTGATAAAAAAAAAAAAAAACAGTGGGAGATTAATATTGGCCTTTCTGCTTGTGTGCCAGTCTTGACTCCTGGGTGCGTCATCTCTCAGTCAGTGGGCCATAGAACGCCTATTTTTGGTTTTATTTGTTTTCTAAATTCTCCCTGAAAAAATCATTTTATTTTATTTGGTTTCTAAATTCTTCCTGATAAAATCATATTTTTTTTATTATTTTTTTTTCTAAAGTCTCCCTGAAAAAAAAAAAAAAAAAACAACCAAAAAAAACAGTGGGAGATTAATATTGGCCTTTCTGCTTGTGTGCCAGTCTTGACTCCTGGGTGTGCCATCTCTCTCTCTCTCTCTCTCTCTCTCTCCAATTGTGGTCCATAGAAAGCCTATATTTTTTTTCTTTGATTTGGGTTCTAAAATCTACCAGAGAAAATAACTACATCAATCATTGGTAGAAAAATATTGGCCTCTGGGTTTGTGTGCCACTCCTGACTCCTGTGTGCGTCATCTCTCAGTCAGTGGGCCATAGAACGCCTATTTTTGTTTTTATTTGTTTTATAAATTCTCCCTGAAAAAATCATTTTATTTTATTTGGTTTCTAAATTCTTCCTGATAAAATCATATTTTTTTTATTATTTTTTTTTCTAAAGTCTCCCTGAAAAAAAAAAAAAAACAAAAAACAAAAAAAACAGTGGGAGATTAATATTGGCCTTTCTGCTTGTGTGCCAGTCTTGACTCCTGGGTGTGCCATCTCTCTCTCTCTCTCTCTCTCTCTCTCCAATTGTGGCCCATAGAAAGCCTATATTTTTTTTCCTTGATTTGGGTTCCAAAATCTACCAGAGAAAATAACTCCATCAATCATTGGTAGAAAAATATTGGCCTCTGGGCTTGTGTGCCACTCCTGATTCCTGTGTGCGTCATCTCTCACTCAGTGGCCCATAGAAAGCATATAGTTTGTTACATTTGTTTTCTAAATTCTCCCTGCAAAAATCTATTTTTTTTTTGGGGGGGGGTTTCTAAAGTGTTCCTGAAAAAAATAAAAATAAAAAAAAAATAATAGTGTGACATTAATATTAACATTTGTGCTTCAGTGACAGTCCTGCGTGTGGGGCATCTCTCTAATTTGCAGCCACCAAAAAAAGAGTGTGTAACATTGGGCCTGATTTTCGCTGTGGTCTCACCAACCTGTAAAGGGGTAGCTAAATCATACTGAAGTTATAGCTCACCGTGTAAGTTGTGTGACTGCAACAAATAACGTTAGTTTGGTTACGTTTTTAAAACAATGAGGAAGTCTAGTGGAAGAGGTCGTGGCCGGGGGCGTTCATTGTCAGCTGGTAATGAGGGTAGTGGTAGTGGTGGAGCATCAGGTGGTCGTGGGGAAAAAAATATTGCACCTAAGTCTGGAGCTGTGGAGCCAGGTTCGTCGTCCGGCTACACAAGGCCTCGAACGCTCCCTTTTCTGGGATTAGGAAAACCGCTTTTAAAGCCGGAGCAGCAAGAGCAAGTTTTGGCTTATCTTGCTGACTCAGCCTCTAGCTCTTTTGCCTCCTCTCGTGAAACTGGTAAAAGTAAAAGCAGCGCGTCGTTAGTGGATGTTCACGGTCAGGGACAAGTCACTTCCTTGTCCTCTTCAGCAAAAACAACAACAGAGAAGAATGCAGCAGGCGACACAACGGGTTACTCCATGGAGCTCTTTACACATACCGTCCCTGGCTTAGAAAGTGAAGCAGTTAACAGTCCATGCCCATTACAAATTGAATCTGACATGGAGTGCACTGACGCACAGCCACAGCCAGACTACTATGCTGGTCCTTTGACTCAGACCACAACATTGCCCTCGCAGGGTGCTGATCAAGAATCAGACCCTGATGAGACTATGTTGCCCCATCACGAACGCTATACCACCGAACGACACGATGACACAGACGAAGTTGCGCAGGAGGTACAAGAAGAGTTATTAGATGACCCAGTTCTTGACCCCGATTGGCAGCCATTGGGGGAACAGGGTGCAGGCGGCAGCAGTTCTGAAGCAGAGGAGGAGGAGGGGCCGCAGCAGGCATCAACATCGCCACAGGTTCCATCTGCCGGGCCCGTATCTTGCCCAAAACGCGTGGCAAAGCCAAAACCTGGTGGAGGACAGCGTGGCCATCCGGTTAAAGCTCAGTCTGCAATGCCTGAAAAGGTATCCGATGCTAGAAAGAGTGCAGTCTGGCATTTTTTTAAACAACATCCAATTGATCAGCGCAAAGTCATCTGTCAAAAATGTTCTACTTCCTTAAGCAGAGGTCAGAATCTGAAAAGTCTCAATACTAGTTGCATGCATAGACATTTAACCACCATGCATTTGAAAGCTTGGACTAACTACCAAACGTCCCTTAAGGTTGTTGCACCCTCGGCCAATGAAGCTAGTCATCAACGCAACATCCCTTCCGGCAGTGTAGGACCACCATTTAGCGCACCACCTGCTGTATCTGTGCAGGTATCTTTGCCAGGCCAAAGCAGTCAGGGTCAGGGAATCACCAGTTTCGTAGTAGGAAACACTGCATCTAGGGCACCGGCGGCAACAATACCATCTCCCACCGTCTCTCAGTCTGCCATGTCCACCGGCACCCCCGCTAGTTCCACGATCTCCAGCTCTCCAGTCCAGCTCACCCTACATGAGACTATGGTTAGAAAAAGGAAATACTTAGCCTCGCATCCGCGTACACAGGGTTTGAACGCCCACATAGCTAGACTAATCTCGTTAGAGATGATGCCCTACCGGTTAGTTGAAAGCGAAGCTTTCAAAGACCTGATGGACTACGCTGTACCACGCTACGAGCTACCCAGTCGACACTTTTTTTCCAGAAAAGCCATCCCAGCCCTCCACCAGCATGTTAAAGAGCGCATCGTCCATGCACTCAGGCAATCTGTGAGCACAAAGGTGCACCTGACAACAGATGCATGGACCAGTAGGCATGGCCAGGGACGTTACGTGTCCATCACGGCACACTGGGTAAATGTGGTGGATTCAGGGTCCACAGGGGACAGCAAGTTTGGGACAGTTCTGCCTAGCCCACGGTCTAGTAAACAGTTGTCTGTAGCCGTTCGCACCCCCTCCTCCTCCTCCTCCTCCTCGTCCTCCTGCAGAAGCAAGAGCTCGTCCACAGACAGCAGTCGCACAAACACTCCATCCGCACCTGCCACTGTTGCACACCAGGTCTCCCATTATGGGGCAGCTACTGGCATACGTCAGCAGGCTGTATTGGCTATGAAGTGTTTGGGCGACAATAGACACACCGCGGAAGTTCTGTCCGAGTTCTTGCAGCAAGAAACGCAGTCGTGGCTGGGCACTGTAGATCTTGAGGCAGGCAAGGTAGTGAGTGATAACGGAAGGAATTTCATGGCTGCCATCTCCCTTTCCCAACTGAAACACATTCCTTGCCTGGCTCACACCTTAAACCTGGTGGTACAGTGCTTCCTGAAAAGTTATCCGGGGTTATCCGACCTGCTCCTCAAAGTGCGTGGACTTTGCGCACATATCCGCCGTTCGCCTGTACACTCCAGCCGTATGCAGACCTATCAGCGTTCTTTGAACCTTCCCCAGCATCGCCTAATCATAGACGTTGCAACAAGGTGGAACTCAACACTGCACATGCTTCAGAGACTGTGCGAACAGAGGCGGGCTGTTATGTTTTTGTGGGAGGATACACATACACGGGCAGGCAGTAGGATGGCAGACATGGAGTTGTCAGGTGTGCAGTGGTCGAAGATTCAAGACATGTGTCAAGTCCTTCAGTGTTTTGAGGAATGCACACGGCTGGTTAGTGCAGACAACGCCATAATAAGCATGAGCATCCCCCTAATGCGTCTGCTGATGCAAAGTTTGACGCACATAAAGGATCAGGCGTCTGCACCAGAGGAAGAGGAAAGCCTTGATGACAGTCAGCGATTGTCTGGTCAGGGCAGTGTACATGACGAGGTACCGGGCGAAGAGGAGGTGGAGGATGAGGAGGATGATGGGGATGAGTATATTTTTAATGAGGAAGCTTTCCCGGGGGCACGGGAAATTGGTGGCGTGGCAAGGCCGGGTTCTGGTTTTTTGAGGGACACAAGTGACGTAGATTTGCCTGCAACTGCCCCTCAACCAAGCACAACCGCAGATTTGACAACGGGAACTTTGGCCCACATGGCGGATTATGCCTTGCGTATCCTCAAAAGGGACACACGCATTACAAAAATGATGAACGATGACGATTACTGGTTGGCCTGCCTCCTTGATCCTCGCTATAAAGGCAAATTGCAAAATATTATGCCACATGAGAACTTGGAACTAATATTAGCAACAAAACAATCAACTCTTGTTGACCGTTTGCTTCTGGCATTCCCTGCACACAGCGCCCGTGATCATTCTCACACGAGCTCCAGGGGCCAGCAGACCAGAGGTGTTAGAGGGGCAGAAATCAGAAGTGGCGTTGGCCAGAGGGGTTTT
This sequence comes from Ranitomeya imitator, assembly GCF_032444005.1. NCBI lineage: Eukaryota > Metazoa > Chordata > Amphibia > Anura > Dendrobatidae > Ranitomeya > Ranitomeya imitator. Next base: position 587,902,560 of record NC_091284.1, read on the forward strand.
CTGACCAGGTTGTGGAGTGATTTTTCTATGACCGCAGACAGGACAGGTACTGCAGCATCAATTCAAAGTGACAGGAGACAACATTTGTCCAGTATGGTTACAAACTATTTTTCATCCCTTATCGACGTTCTCCCTCAACCGTCATTCCCATTTGATTACTGGGCATCCAAATTAGACACCTGGCCAGAATTGGCAGAATATGCATTGCAGGAGCTTGCTTGCCCGGCAGCTAGTGTCCTATCAGAAAGAGTATTCAGTGCTGCAGGTTCAATACTAACAGAAAAAAGGACTCGTCTGGCTACCCAAAATGTAGATGATCTAACCTTCATTAAAATGAACCACAACTGGATTTCAAAATCTTTTGCCCCACCCTGCCCGGCTGACACCTAGCTTTCCTATGAAAAGGTCTTGCCTGTGGACTATTCTGAATGACTTTTCCAATCTCGTAATTTTCTTCACCTGATTGTCCAGCATACGACATGTTTCCACCTCACGAAATGGCCAAACTCCCCACACGGGGCCGTGCTATCGCCACTTTGCGCTTGGACCCTTGAGAGTGCTGTTTGTCTGAAGAGGTGGGTGTGGCCGCTTTTGGTCGACGGCACTGCCACTGGGTCCCTCATAGTACAATAAAGTGTCTCTGGCGGTGGTGGTGCGCACCCAACGTCAGACACACCGTTGTAATATGAGGGGCCCTGTGCCTGTACCGCCGGCCACAAGACAGTTCCCCCCCCCAGCTCAAACAGTGCTCTACCACTAGCAAAATTATCTCTCACAGCTTCACCAATGTGTAGTCTAGGCGCTGACATCCTTCAATGCCTGGCACTGACAATACCATTGTTTTGACATTTTTGTTATGTTAGGCCTTCGAAGCCTGTCTGCGGTCCCTTCTTTCTACAACTACTACACTGACCAGGCCACTGCTGGCCGTGTTACCCTGGAACCAATTTAAAAGTGCCTACAGTCAGCCCAATTTTGTTATGTTAGGCCTTCGAAGACTGTCTGCCGTCACTCCTTCCACTAGACTTCCACTGACCATACACTGCTGCCCATGTACCCCTGGAACCAATTTAAAGTGCCTACAGCCAGCCCAATTTTGTTATGTTAGGCCTTCGAAGCCTGTCTGCGGTCACTCCTTCCACTAGACTTCCACTGACCAGACCACTGCTGCCCGTGTACCCCTGCAACCAATTTAAAAGTGCCTACAGCCAGCCCAAGTTTGTTATGTTAGGCCTTGGAAGCCTGTCTGCGGTCACTCCTTCCACTAGACTTCCACTGACCAGACCACTGCTGCCCGTGTACCCCTGGAACCAATTTAAAAGTGCCTACAGCCAGCCCAAGTTTGTTATGTTAGGCCTTGGAAGCCTGTCTGCGGTCACTCCTTCCACTAGACTTCCACTGACCAGACCACTGCTGCCCGTGTACCCCTGGAACCAATTTAAAAGTGCCTACAGCCAGCCCAAGTTTGTTATGTTAGGCCTTCGAAGCCTGTCTGCGGTCACTCCTTCCACTAGACTTCCACAGACCAGACCACTGCTGCCCGTGTACCCCTGGAACCAATTTAAAAGTGCCTACAGCCAGCCCAAGTTTGTTATGTTAGGCCTTGGAAGCCTGTCTGCGGTCACTCCTTCCACTAGACTTCCACTGACCAGACCACTGCTGCCCGTGTACCCCTGGAACCAATTTAAAAGTGCCTACAGCCAGCCCAAGTTTGTTATGTTAGGCCTTGGAAGCCTGTCTGCGGTCACTCCTTCCACTAGACTTCCACTGACCATACACTGCTGCCCATGTACCCCTGGAACAAATTTAAAAGTGCCTACAGCCAGCCCAAGTTTGTTATGTTAGGCCTTCGAAGCCTGTCTGCGTCCCGTTCTTTCAACTACAACTACACTGACCAGGCCACTGATGGCCGTGTTCCCTTGGAACCAATTTTAACTTGCCTACAGCCAGCCCTATGTTATTATGTTAGGCCTTCGAAGCCTGTCTGCGTCCCGTTCTTTCAACTACAACTACACTGACCAGGCCACTGATGGCCGTGTTCCCCTGGAACCAATTTTAACTTGCCTACAGCCAGCCCAATGTTAGGCCTTTGATGCCTGTCTGCCGTCACTCCTTCCACTAGGCCTCCACTGACCTGTCTATTGCTGCCCGTGTACCCCTTGAACCAACATCATTAAATATAAAAAAAATTAATTTGATTATAAAAAATAAGATCGTGTTGAGATCTCAAATGCAGACATTTTAACAATCAAAACAAACACACAACAAATATCTGGAACTGTACTACAAAGGTCCAACAGCTACAATTTCTTTCTCCTGCAAGAAGTTAACTGAAAGTTTTTTGGAGTTGTTAACACAGATATGGCATCCACCGAGTGTTGTCCTGTCGCGTCTCCTTTAAATTATTTCCAATAAGATGTTAAACTATTAATTTAATAAAATCAATAATTAAAAAAATAATTGAGTAAGTCAAAAGCACATTGCAAATAAACATTAATTACAAATCAAGAAGCATGGCGCGTCCGAGGGTGAGTAGATACCGAATAAGAATATAATCACCCTCGGACGCGCAATGCTTATTTACAACAGCCTTCCTTCCTAAGAATCAGCCCTTCCGTGGTGTAGAGAGAGGTTGTGTTACACTCCAAGGTGTTCCCCAGGTTGCCTTTCCTGAGCTTCGATCTTCCGGCTCTCGTTTAGTAGCTGTTGGAAACTACGCTGCATTAGGCCTACTAATTGTGTATGGGTGAAACAGTGGCGCATCTGCGGTCCCTCCTTCCACTAGGCCTCCACTGACCTGTCTACTTCGGCCCGTGTACCCCTTGAACCAACCTAATAAAATATTTAAAAAATTAATTTGATTATAAAAAATAAGATCGTGTTGAGATCTCAAATGCAGACATTTTAACAATCAAAACAAACACACAACAAATATCTGGAACTGTACTACAAAGGTCCAACAGCTACAATTTCTTTCTCCTGCAAGAAGTTAACTGAAAGTTTTTTGGAGTTGTTAACACAGATATGGCATCCACCGAGTGTTGTCCTGTCGCGTCTCCTTTAAATTATTTCCAATAAGATGTTAAACTATTAATTTAATAAAATCAATAATTAAAAAAATAATTGAGTAAGTCAAAAGCACATTGCAAATAAACATTAATTACAAATCAAGAAGCATGGCGCGTCCGAGGGTGAGTAGATACCGAATAAGAATATAATCACCCTCGGACGCGCAATGCTTATTTACAACAGCCTTCCTTCCTAAGAATCAGCCCTTTCGTGGTGTAGAGAGAGGTTGTGTTACACTCCAAGGTGTTCCCCGGGTTGCCTTTCATGAGCTTCGATCTTCCGGCTCTCGTTTAGTAGTTGGTGGAAACTACGCTGCATTAGGCCTACAAATTTGGTATGGGGTGTAGAGACAGGTTGTGTTACACTCCAAGGTTTTCACCAGGTAGCCTTTCCTGAGCTTCGATCTTCATGCTCTCGTTTAGTAGGTGTCGGAAAGTAGGCTGCATTAGGCCTACAAATTGGGTATGGGGTGGAGAGAGATGGTGTGTTACACTTCAAGGTGTTCCCCAGGTTGCCTTTCCTGAGCTTCGATCTTCATGCTCTCGTTTAGTAGGTGTCGGAAAGTAGGCTGCATTAGGCCTACAAATTGGGTATGGGGTGGAGAGAGATGGTGTGTTACACTCCAAGGTGTTCCCCAGGTTTCCTTGCCATTGCTTCGGTCTTCCGACTCTCGTTTAGTAGTTGTAGAAAAGTACACAGCATTAGGCCTACAAAATGGGTATGGGGTGGAGAGAGATGGTGTGTTACACTCCAAGGTGTTCCCCAGGTTGCCTTTCCTGAGCTTCGATCTTCATGCTCTCGTTTAGTAGGTGTCGGAAAGTAGGCTGCATTAGGCCTACAAATTGGGTATGGGGTGGAGAGAGATGGTGTGTTACACTCCAAGGTGTTCCCCAGGTTTCCTTGCCATTGCTTCGGTCTTCCGACTCTCGTTTAGTAGTTGTAGAAAAGTACACAGCATTAGGCCTACAAAATGGGTATGGGGTGGAGAGAGATGGTGTGTTACACTCCAAGGTGTTCCCCAGGTTGCCTTTCCTGAGCTTCGATCTTCATGCTCTCGTTTAGTAGGTGTCGGAAAGTAGGCTGCATTAGGCCTAAAAAATGGGGAATGGGGTGGAGAGAGATGGTGTGTTACACTCCAAGGTGTTCCCCAGGTTTCCTTGCCATTGCTTCGGTCTTCCGACTCTCGTTTAGTAGTTGTAGAAAAGTACACTGCATTAGGCCTAAAAAATGGGTATGGGGTGGAGAGAGATGGTGTGTTACACTCCAAGGTGTTCCCCAGGTTGCCTTTCCTGAGCTTCGATCTTCATGCTCTCGTTTAGTAGGTGTCGGAAAGTAGGCTGCATTAGGCCTACAAATTGGGTATGGGGTGGAGAGAGATGGTGTGTTACACTCCAAGGTGTTCCCCAGGTTTCCTTGCCATTGCTTCGGTCTTCCGACTCTCGTTTAGTAGTTGTAGAAAAGTACACAGCATTAGGCCTACAAAATGGGTATGGGGTGGAGAGAGATGGTGTGTTACACTCCAAGGTGTTCCCCAGGTTGCCTTTCCTGAGCTTCTATCTTCAGGCTCTCATTAAATTGTGGTTAAATGGAACAACTGCATTTGGCGTACTAGTTGGTTTGGGGCCTACTATCGGTGTCTGCCACTCCTTGCTGTTCTCCTGGTTTCCTGTCCTGAAATACCATTTTCAGCCTCTCGTTAAGTAGTTGTTAATGTTAGACTGCATTTGGCCTACTAGTTGGGTTGGGGCCTACTATCGGTGTCTGCCACTCCTTGCTGTTCTCCTCCACTGAACAAAGCTGTGCCGCCTGTTTACTACGGTTGCCAATTTTGAACTGCATTTCGACTACTTACTGATTTGGCCCTACTCTCTGTGTCAGCCTCTCATTCCAGTTGTCCTCCACTGCAATGCCCCCTGGTTATTCCTGTGTTACCAATTTTGAACTGCATTTAGCCCACTTTCTTCTTTGGGCCTATATCTGTGTTTCCACTTCATCGTGCCCATTGCCCAGCCAGTGATAGATGAGTCTGCTGGTACATTGACCCATAACGCAACATTCCCCGTGCACGCTACACAACAACATTGTGACCCTGCTGAAAGTCAGGTTGCTCTTCCCGCATACCATACCACCTTACACGGGGACAAAGAGGAAGGTGCAGATGAAAGTGCAGGTTCCTTCATCAGGTGGGGGGAGGAATACTAGTTGGCGACGTCACTGGCACAGGGCCTCTCATAGTACGCAAAAGTGTTGCTGCCGGTGGGAGGCGCCCCCGCCGTGCAAACACACCGCTGTACTTTGAGGGGCCCTGTGCCAGTGCCAATGCCAACGAGTGGGCCCCCCCTGCTTGCTCAGGTTCACAGCACTTGCAAAGTTGAAATACTTACCTCTCCCTGCTCCACTGCCGTGACGTGGTCCAGATTTCCTGGGCCCACTAATTACTTGAACCAGCCCTACCCCCCACAACTTTAGCCAAATGACCCCCAATTTCAAATGCCTTCCAATTATTATAAGGTAAATTACGCTTGACAAGCTTCATTAAGAAGAATGGATGGTTTTGACATTAAAATGGGCACTCTAGGTGTTTTCCTGGCCCCCACTCACTGCCGACTATGCTGCCCCATTGACTTGCATTGGGTTTCGTGTTTCGGTCGATCCCGACTTTACGTCATAATCGGCCGATTTCACTCGACCCGACTTTGGACATAGTCGGGTTTCGCAAAACCCGGCTCGACTCTAAAAAGGTCAAGGTCGCTCAACTCTAATGGTGAGTGCTGTTTCTTTTATCAATATTGAACATACTTGGTCTTCAACACATTTTTCATGCACCACCTAGCTCATTATTATGTGGTATACTCTATATTAAGGACTGATTCAGACTGAAGTCAACAGTTTGGAGCCATTTTCTCTGCTTTTCCACTTTTTTCTATAGATGTCAATTACATTACACACACATATATATATATATATATATATATATATATATATATACTGTATATATATATATACTGTATATATATATATATATATATATATATATACTAGATTGTGGCCCGTTTCGAACGCATATGGTATTCTAGCATATGTATCTATGTATGTACGTTGCGCTTAGCACAGCCGCGTAGTATATAACACGGACAGCCACGTAGTATATACCACAGCCACGTAGTATATAGCACAGCCACGTAGTATATAGCACATCCACATAGTATCTAGCACAGCCACACAGTATATAGCAGCCACATAGTATATAGCAGCCACAGAGTATATAGCAGCCACATACTATATAGCAGCCACATACTATATAGCACAGCCCACGTAACACAGACCACCATGTAGTATTTAGCACAACCACATAGTATATAGCAGCCACATAGTATATAGCAGCTACATAGTATATAGCACAGCCCACGTAATATATACAACAGCCCAAGCAGTATATAACACAGGCCACATAGTATATAACACTGCCCACACAGTATATAGCAGCCAGGCAGTATATAGCACAGCCCACGTAGTATATAACATGCATTGGGTATTCTAAAATATGTATGTATGTACTTTGCGCTTAGCACAGCCACATGGTATATAGCACAGCCACGTAGTATATAACACAGCCACGTAGTATATACCACAGCCAGCCACGTAGTATATACCACAGCCACGTAGTATATAGCACAGCCCATGCAGTATATAGCAGCCAAATAGTATATAGCAGTCACATAGTATATAGCAGCCAAATAGTATATAGCAGCCACATAGCACATAGCAGCCACATAGTATATAGCAGGGTGGCACATGTTAAGGAGCTGAAACTCCTAAACCCTTCATCCAATTTTAATGTGGATACCCTCAAATGAAAGCTGAAAGTCTGAACTTCAACTGCATCTGAATTGTTTTGTTTAAGATTCATTGTGGTAATGTCTATAACCAAAATTAGAAAAATGTTGTCTCTGTCCAAATATATATGGACCTAACTATCTGTCTATCTAAGAAAAACCTCTATAAGTAATAACTAGCAAATGCTATGCAGACAGCTGTGGGCTGGTATTAATAGCCTAGGAAGGAGCCATGGATACTGCGCCCCTCAGCTAAAAACATCAGCTCTCAGCCACCCTAGAAAAGGCGCAACTATAAGATGTTCCAAATCTGGCACTTAGTTTCACTGTTCCCACTTGCCCTGTAGCGGTGGCAAGTGTGATAGTAGGGGAAGTTGATGTCACCTTTGTATTGTCAGGTGACATCAATCCCAGAGGTTAGCAATGGAGAGGCATCAATAAGACACCCTCATTACTCACCCCATAGTCATATTGTATAAAAACACAGACACCTCAAAAATGTCTTTAATTGAAACAATGACAGACTCCTTTAATAAATCTTAATTAAGCCATACTTACGACATTGCCCATTCCACAGATGCCATTGTCTTCTGCAGGAGAGTTAAAATAAAAAACAACAATATTCTTTACCTTTTTGCAGAGAAGATGATAATCCATTTGTCCTGCGATGGGTCTAGCTCTGTTACATTTAGATGACAGGCTACATGGTTGCATGATTATTATTATTTATTTATATAGCACTATCAATTCCACGGTGCAGTATATTAGATGGGGTTACATCAAAATACAAATGTCACTTACAGTAAACAAAACTCACAATGGTAGACTGGTACAGAGGGAAGAGGACCTTGCCCTTGTGGGCTTACATTTTACAGGATTATGGGGAAGGAGACAGTAGGTCGGGGGTTGCAGTAGCTCCTATGGTGTTGAGGTGGCCATGTGGTCATTAAGTTTTAAGCTTTTTTGAAGAGATGGGTTTTCAGGTTCCGCTTGAAGGATCCAAATGTGGTGGATAACCGGACATGTTGGGGCACAGAATTTCAGATGATGGGGGATGTTTGGGAGAAGTCTTGGTGGCAATTGGGTTAGGAGCGAATAAGCCTTGAGGAGAGAAGGCAGTCTTGGGAGGACCGAAGATTACGTGAGGGAAGTTATTGAAAGATTAGTTTGGAAAAATATGGAGGAGAAAGATTATGGATGACTTTGTAGGTCTGTGTTAGTAGTTTAAACTGGATACGCTGGGAAATTGGTAGCCAGTGAAGGAATTTGCAAAGAGGGGAAGCAGGAAAGTAGCAAGGAGAGAGATTAATTAGTCGGGCAGCAGAGATAAAAATGGACTGGACGGGTTCAAAAGTGCTAGAAGATAGGCCACAAAGGAGGATGTTGCAGTAGTCGAGGCAGGAGATGATTAGGGCATGCACAAGCATTTTGGTAGAGTGAGGGTTGAGGAAATGATGGAGTCTGGAAATATTTTTGAGCTGAAGGTGATAGGAGGTGGCGAGAGCTTGGATGTGCAGTTTGAAGAACAGGGCAGAGTCAAGGGTTACTCTGAGGCAGCGGATTACTGGGACAGGAGAAAGTGTGAATTCATTTATTGTGATAGATAGATAAGGTAGGGAAGGTGTGTGAGATGGAGGAAAGATAATTAGTTCACATTTGTCCACATTAAGTTTGATGAAGTGAGAGGAGAAGAAGGAGGATATGGCTGATAGACACTCTGGGATTCTGAAGAGCAGAGAGGTGACATCTGAGCCAGAGAGGTATATCTGAGTGTCATCGGCATATAGATGGTACTGGAAGCCATAGGACTTTATGAGTTGTCCAATGGCAAGGGTATAGATTGAGAAGAGAAGGGGTCCTAGGACAGAGCCTTGAGGGGCACCATCAGAGAGGGGGCGAGATGAAGAGGTAGTATGGGAGTAGCAAACGCTAAATGTGCGGTATGAGGAGATCCAGGATAGGGCAAGGTCTTTGACTGCAAAGGAAGAGAGAATCTGTAGTAGGAGGCAGTGGTCAACTGTGTCGAAGGCAGAGGACAGGTCTAGAAGTAGGAGTATAAAGAATTGTCTGTTAGCTTTGGCTGTAAGTAAGGCTGGTTTCACATTTGCGTTTAAAAATGCAGCATTTTAAACGCAAACGCATTTGGTGAAAAACACGTTTAAACGCATTTAAACGCTGCGTTTTTTAGGCGCATGCGTTTTTGCATGTTTTAACACAAACACGGCGTTTTGAAGCGTTTACATGCGTTTTTTCCTGCGTTTGCGTTTTTGAAACGCATGATGAGAAGTGTGTGACAGCTGCCAATCATCAAAATCAATAAATGTGATAAAAATAAAAAGAAGCTGTCTGCGCTGGATAACCCACTTGAGGACCGTAAGAACTGCCAGATAAATTAGTGAATCTAACCAGAATAAGTAGGGGTTACAAAGAATGGTACCGTGGCAATATAGGATAAAACTACCTCATACAACAAAACATCTAAAAAATAAAGAGTAGCTAAAATAAGTAGAATAACTACCTGAAGGAGTAGTCTGAGGGAAATATGGACTTCTTTGGTGCTGTTTGCTCGAGTTACCCAGAGGGGGTGAGGTTTTTTCTTTTAGTATTAATCATCAAAATCAACTAGAAAACCTACCGTAAACAGAAATACCTAGGGTTAGGGTTAGGGTTAGGTTTAGGATCCCTAGTAACCCTAGGGATCCTAACCCTAAATCTAAAACCCAAACCCTAACCCAAACCCTAAAACCCAAACCCTAAAACCCAAACCCTAACCCAAACCCTAACCCAAACCCTAACCCAAACCCAAACCCTAACCCAAACCCTAACCCAAACCCTAACCCAAACTCTAACCCAAACTCTAACCCAAACTCTAACCCAAACTCTAACACAAACTATAACACAAACTCTAACACAAACTCTAACCCTAACCCTAACACAAACTCTAACACCAAACTCTAACCCTAACCCTAACCCAAACTCTAACCCTAACCATAACACAAACTCTAACCCTAACCCTAACACAAACTCTAACCCTAACCCTAACACAAACTCTAACCCTAACACCAACCCTAGCCCTAACCCTCACTCTAGGGATCCTAACCCTAACCCTAGGGATCCTAACCCTAACCCTAGGGATCCTAACCCTAACCCTAAGAGTTAGGGTTAGGGTTAGGATCGCTTAGGGTTAGGGTTAGGGTTAGGGTTGGGGGGTGGCTTTTCAGTGTGTATTCTTGTGTTTTTCTATAAAAACGCATGCAAACGCATGTGCTTAAAAACGCATGCGTTTACATAGACATCAATACGTTTTTTTTGCCGCAAAAAAACGCCGCTAAAATTACTACATGTTGCATTTCTGCAACACAACGCATGCAGAGAAAAAACGCATGCGTTGTCGAAACGCGTCAAAACGCATGCAAAAAAAAGCATGCGTTTTTAATGTTAAGTATAGGGGGAAAAAACGCATGCGTTTTTTTGCGCAAAAATGCAAAAAAAAACCCCGCAAATGTGAAACCAGCCTAAGTCATTTCTAAGTTTGGCCAGGGCAATCTCAGTGGAATGGTGGGGACGGAAGCCAGATTGTAGGTTATGGTTATCGAAGAGCAAGTTAGATGCAAGATGAGAGGAAAGTTCAGCGTAGACTTGCTGCTCAAAAAGTTTGGAAGCAAATGAGAGCAACGATATGAGGCGATAGCTGAACATAGCGCTCGGGTCAAGGGAAGGCTTTTTGAGGATAGGTGTGATTGTGGCATGTTTGAAAGCAGAGGAGAAGGTACCAGAAGTTAGTGATAGATTTAAGAGATGAGTTAGGGATGGGATAAGTATATTGATGAGGTTGGGGAAAAGATGGGATTGGATGAGTTAGGGCATTGGCCTGGCATACAAAAGGGATTGTGATGGTCGGACAACAAAGACTTGCCTTGTTTGGTCTATCTTATTTTTGAAGTGCGTGGCAAAGTCCTCAGCAGAGATTAGGGAAGTCGGAGGAGGCAGTGGTGGGCGGAGGTGGGATTTAAAAGTGTTGAACAACTGTTTGGGCTTGTGGGATAAGGATGATAGAAAGGATGTAGTTGAGGCCTGTTTAGCAGAGGTGAGAGCTAATTTGCATTCCATAGTGATCCAGAGAGAGGGAGCAGGATGGTGGGAGTAAAGGGCATGGATTTGAGGTGGGCAAGATTTCAGGTGTTTATATTGAGTTGGTAGTGATAGAAGGGGGTAATAATGGGAGGTATGAGATGTGGGGGTTGTTGTGAATTCTGTGGCAGAGCTCCCTCCTGTGGGCACAAGTGGTACTTCGGCTGATTCTCTCTATGAGCTTCCGTTGGTGGAGGAGAGTGGTACTGTGGCTTCTGAGTTTCCTTCCTCAGGTAACGTGGTGAAGTCGTTAGGTGCTGCTCTATTTAACTCCACCTAGTGCTTTGATCCTGGCCTCCAGTCAATGTTCTAGTATTGGACCTGTTTCCTCCTGGATCGTTCCTGTGGCCTGCTGCTCTGCATACCTAAGTTCCGCTTTTGTTATTTTGTTTGCTGTTTTTTCTGTCCAGCTTGCTTATTTGTTTTTTCTTGCTTGCTGGAAGCTCTGGGACGCAGAGGGAGTACCTCCGTGCCGTTAGTTCGGTACGGATGGTCTTTTTGCCCCCTTTGCATGGTTGTTTGTAGGGTTTTGTGTTGACCGCAGAGTTACCTTTCCTATCCTCGCTCTGTTCAGAAAGTCGGGCCTCACTTTGCTAAATCTATTTCATCTCTACGTTTGTCTTTTCATCTTAACTCACAGTCATTATGTGTGGGGGCTGCCTTTTCCTTTGGGGTATTTCTCTGAGGCAAGGTAGGCTTATTTTCTATCTTCAGGCTAGCTAGTTTCTCAGGCTGTGCCGAGTTGCATAGGAAGCGTTAGGCGCAATCCACGGCTGCCTCTAGTGTGGTTGGAGAGGATTAGGGATTGCGGTCAGCAGAGTTCCCACGTCTCAGAGCTCGTTCTATGTTTTTGGGTTATTGTCAGGTCACTGTATGTGCTCTGACTTCTATGTCCATTGTGGTACTGAATTACCTCATCATAACAGTACTGGAGGCCCAAAGTACTAATGATTCTCAATAGAGGTAAAAAAGAAGTTCTGAGACCATTTTTTTTTTCTCCACTGTGTTTTGCCTTTTTTTTTCCCTAGACATTTGGGTGGTTCAGTACACAGGTGTAGCGATGGACATTAAAGGTCTGTCTTCATGTGTGGATCAGCTCACGGCAAGAGTACAAAAGATTCAAGACACTATTGATCAGAAATCTATGTTAGAACCTAGAATACCTATTCCTGATTTGTTTTTTGAAGATAGAACTAAGTTTCTGAGTTTCAAAAATAATTGTAAACTATTTCTGGCTTTGAAACCTCGCTCCTCTGGTGACCCAGTTCAACAAGTTAGGATCATTATTTCTTTTTTACGCGGCGACCCTCAGGACTGGGCATTTTCTCTTGCGCCAGGAGATCCTGCATTAGGTAATATTGATGCGTTTTTCCTGGCGCTCGGATTGCTGTACGATGAACCTAATTCAGTGGATCAGGCAGAGAAAAATTTGCTGGCTCTGTGTCAGGCTCAGGATGAGATACAGGTATATTGTCAGAAATTTAGAAAGTGGTCCGTACTCACTCAATGGAATGAAGGTGCGCTCGCAGCTATTTTCAGAAAGGGTCTCTCTGAAGCCCTTAAGGATGTCATGGTGGGATTTCCTATGCCTGCTGGTCTGAATGAGTCTATGTCTTTGGCCATTCAGATCGGTCGACGCTTGCGTGAGCGTAAATCTGTGCACCATTTGGCGGCATTATCTGAGCATAAACCTGAGCCTATGCAGTGCGATAGGACTTTGACCAGAGTTGAACGGCAAGAACACAGATGTCAGCATGGGCTGTGTTTCTACTGTGGTGATTCCACTCATGCTATCTCTGATTGTCCTAAGCGCACTAAGTGGTTCGCTAGGTCTGCCACCATTGGTACTGTACAGTCGAAATTTCTTTTGTCCGTTACCTTGATCTGCTCTTTGTCATCTTATTCTGTCATGGCATTTGTGGATTCAGGCGCTGCCCTGAATTTGATGGACTTGGAGTATGCTAGGCGTTGTGGGTTTTTCTTGGAGCCCTTGCAGTGTCCTATTCCATTGAGAGGAATTGATGCTACGCCTTTGGCCAAGAATAAGCCTCAGTACTGGACCCAGCTGACCATGTGCATGGCTCCTGCACATCAGGAGGTTATTCGCTTTCTGGTGTTGCATAATCTGCATGATGTGGTCGTGTTGGGGTTGCCATGGCTACAAGTCCATAATCCAGTATTAGATTGGAAATCCATGTCTGTGTCCAGCTGGGGTTGTCAGGGGGTGCATGGTGATGTCCCATTTCTGTCTATTTCGTCATCCACCCCTTCTGAGGTTCCAGAGTTCTTGTCTGATTACCGGGATGTATTTGATGAGCCCAAGTCCGATACCCTACCTCCGCATAGGGATTGTGATTGTGCTATCGATTTGATTCCTGGTAGTAAATTCCCAAAAGGTCGACTGTTTAATTTATCTGTGCCTGAGCACGCCGCTATGCGAAGTTATGTGAAGGAGTCCTTGGAGAAGGGGCATATTCGCCCGTCATCGTCGCCATTAGGAGCAGGGTTCTTTTTTGTGGCCAAGAAGGATGGTTCGCTGAGACCTTGTATAGATTACCGCCTTCTAAATAAGATCATGGTTAAATTTCAGTACCCCTTGCCGTTGTTATCTGATTTGTTTGCTCGGATTAAGGGGGCTAGTTGGTTCATTAAGATAGATCTTCGTGGTGCGTATAATCTTGTGCGCATTAAACAGGGCGATGAATGGAAAACTGCATTTAATACGCCCGAGGGCCATTTTGAGTATCTTGTAATGCCATTCGGACTTGCCAATGCTCCATCAGTGTTTCAGTCCTTTATGCATGACATCTTCCGAGAATACCTGGATAAATTCCTGATTGTATACTTGGATGATATTTTGATCTTCTCGGATGATTGGGAGTCTCATGTGAAGCAGGTCAGAACGGTGTTTCAGGTCCTGCGTGCTAATTCTTTGTTTGTGAAGGGATCAAAGTGTCTCTTTGGTGTTCAGAAGGTTTCATTTTTGGGGTTCATTTTTTCCCCTTCTACTATCGAGATGGACCCTGTTAAGGTCCAAGCCATCCATGATTGAACTCAGCCGACATCTCTGAAAAGTCTGCAAAAGTTCCTGGGCTTTGCTAATTTTTATCGTCGCTTCATCTGCAATTTTTCTAGTATTGCTAAACCATTGACCGATTTGACCAAGAAGGGTGCTGATGTGGTCAATTGGTCTTCTGCTGCTGTGGAAGCTTTTCAAGAGTTGAAGCGTCGTTCTTCTTCTGCCCCTGTGTTGTGTCAACCAGATGTTTCGCTTCCATTTCAGGTCGAGGTTGATGCTTCTGAGATTGGAGCAGGGGCTGTTTTGTCACAGAGAAGTTCTGATTGCTCGGTGATGAAACCATGCGCCTTCTATTCCAGGAAGTTTTCGCCTGCTGAGCGAAATTATGATGTTGGCAATCGAGAGTTGCTGGCCATGAAGTGGGCATTCGAGGAGTGGCGTCATTGGCTTGAAGGAGCTAAGCATCGCGTGGTGGTCTTGACTGATCATAAGAACTTGACTTATCTCGAGTCTGCCAAGCGGTTGAATAATAGACAGGCTCGTTGGTCGCTGTTTTTTGCCCGTTTTGACTTTGTGATTTCGTACCTTCCGGGCTCTAAAAATGTGAAGGCGGATGCCCTGTCTAGGAGTTTTGTGCCCGACTCTCTGGGTTTATCTGAGCCGGCGGGTATTCTCAAAGAGGGAGTAATTGTGTCTGCCATCTCCCCTGATTTGCGGCGGGTGCTGCAAAAATTTCAGGCTAATAAACCTGATCGTTGCCCAGTGGAGAAACTGTTTGTCCCTGATAGGTGGACGAATAAAGTTATCTCTGAGGTTCATTGTTCGGTTTTGGCTGGTCCTCCTGGAATCTTTGGTACCAGAGAGTTAGTGGCTAGATCCTTTTGGTGGCCATCTCTGTCGCGGGATGTGCGTTCTCTTGTGCAGTCCTGTGGGATTTGTGCTTGGGCTAAGCCCTGCTGTTCTCGTGCCAGTGGATTGCTTTTGCCCTTGCCGGTCCCGAAGAGGCCTTGGACACATATCTCTATGGATTTTATTTCAGATCTTCCCGTCTCTCAAAAAATGTCAGTCATTTGGGTGGTTTGTGATCGCTTCTCTAAGATGGTCCATTTGGTACCCTTGTCTAAATTACCTTCCTCCTCTGATTTGGTGCCATTGTTCTTCCAGCATGTGGTTCGTTTACATGGCATTCCAGAGAATATCGTTTCTGACAGAGGTTCCAAGTTTGTTTCGAGGTTTTGGCGAGCCTTTTGTGCTAGGATGGGCATTGACTTGTCTTTTTCCTCGGCTTTCCATCCTCAGACTAATGGCCAGACCGAACGAACCAATCAGACCTTAGAAACATATCTGAGATGCTTTGTTTCTGCTGATCAGGATGACTGGGTGTCCTTTTTACCTTTGGCTGAGTTCGCCCTTAATAATCGGGCCAGCTCGGCTACCTTGGTTTCGCCGTTTTTCTGCAACTCTGGGTTCCATCCTCGTTTCTCTTCAGGGCAGGTTGAGTCTTTGGACTGTCCTGGTGTGGATACTGTGGTGGACAGGTTGCAGCAGATTTGGACTGAGGTAGTGGACAATTTGACCTTGTCCCAGGAGAAGGCTCAACGTTTCGCTAATCGCAGACGCTGTGTGGGACCCCGACTTCGTGTTGGGGATTTGGTTTGGTTGTCTTCTCGTCATATTCCTATGAAGGTTTCCTCTCCTAAGTTTAAGCCTCATTTCATTGGTCCGTATAGGATTTCTGAGGTTCTTAATCCTGTGTCTTTTCATCTGACCCTTCCAGATTCTTTTTCCATTCATAACGTATTCCATAGGTCATTGTTGCGGAGATACGTGGCACCTATGGTTCCATCTGTTGATCCTCCTGCCCCGGTTTTGGTGGAGGGGGAGTTGGAGTATATTGTGGAGAAGATTTTGGATTCTCGTGTTTCAAGACGGAAACTCCAGTATCTGGTTAAGTGGAAGGGTTATGCTCAGGAAGATAATTCCTGGGTCTTTGCCTCTGATGTCCATGCTCCCGATCTTGTTCGTGCCTTTCATATGGCTCATCCTGGTCGTCCTGGGGGCTCTGGTGAGGGTTCGGTGACCCCTCCTCAAAGGGGGGGTACTGTTGTGAATTCTGGGGCAGAGCTCCCTCCTGTGGTCACAAGTGGTACTTCGGCTGATTCTCTCTATGAGCTTCCGTTGGTGGAGGAGAGTGGTACTGCGGCTTCTGAGTTTCCTTCCTCAGGTGATGTGGTGAAGTCGTTAGGTGCTGCTCTATTTAACTCCACCTAGTGCTGTGATCCTGGCCTCCAGTCAATGTTCTAGTATTGGACTTGTTTCCTCCTGGATCGTTCCTGTGGCCTGCTGCTCTGCATAGCTACGTTCTGCTTTTGTTATTTTGTTTGCTGTTTTTTCTGTCCAGCTTGCTTATTTGTTTTTTCTTGCTTGCTGGAAGCTCTGGGACGCAGAGGGTGTACTTCCGTGCCGTTAGTTCGGTACGGAGGGTCTTTTTGCCCCCTTTGCGTGGTTGTTTGTAGGGTTTTGTGTTGACCGCAGAGTTACCTTTCCTATCCTCGCTCTGTTCAGAAAGTCGGGCCTCACTTTGCTAAATCTATTTCATCTCTACGTTTGTCTTTTCATCTTAACTCACAGTCATTATGTGTGGGGGCTGCCTTTTCCTTTGGGGTATTTCTCTGAGGCAAGGTAGGCTTATTTTCTATCTTCAGGCTAGCTAGTTTCTCAGGCTGTGCCGAGTTGCATAGGAAGCGTTAGGCGCAATCCACGGCTGCCTCTAGTGTGGTTGGAGAGGATTAGGGATTGCGGTCAGCAGAGTTACCACGTCTCAGAGCTCATTCTATGTTTTTGGGTTATTGTCAGGTCACTGTATGTGCTCTGACTTCTATGTCCATTGTGGTACTGAATTACCTCATCATAACAGGGGGTCCAGGATTGGGAGATATGTCACCAGCAATGAGGAAAAGCAGAGAGAGACAGAGCAGGTGGGAGAAGGAGAGTGGGCAGCTTGTTTTGTGTTTTATTAGGAGAGATCTGAAGTTGAAGAGCAGGTCAGCGGAGGAGTTCAGGTGGGGAGACAAGAGGGAAGGAGAAATTATTACTTGGTTAAAGGGTGCTGGGGTTTGGGGATAGCAAACTAGAGTGAGGAGTAATGGAGCCAAAACTGTTAGAGCGTATGTCTGCATGATGAGAGTAAGAGTGAAGGAAAGAGAAAGAAATGTAGTATATTTAATAACCGTGGTTAGGTGTACCTTTGTTCATTTCTGGCTCATTTCTGGCATATTTATACTGTATCCTTTTAGCGACATCCTTATAGAGACAGACTACGGTCAAAACAGACCTGTGGCTCAGAATTTATAACAAGCTAAGTGCGCATGAAATAGGCCAGATGTGATTAGGAAGGAGGGGCAGCAGGGAGACTGATCACAGACACAGGAGGGGATTAATTAGAAGTCAGAAGGGAAAATGCAAAAGGAAATAGATTTAAATGGAAAGATAAAACCAACTGTGCATTAGCATCAAAGAATTAAGGTGGGAAAACATACCGTAAGAAAATAGAGAAAAAAAACAGTAATAGCAGATGGATGCAGGGTGAGTGGGATCAGGAAAGAAGGGTGAAGGTGATGAAATTGCAGCCAGTGGACATACTAGGAATAGCAGACAGATACAGGGTGAGTGGGATCAGGAAAGATGGGTGATGGTGATGACATTGCAGCCAGTGGACATACCAGGAATAGCAGACAGATACAGGGTGAGTTGGATCATAAAAGATGGGTGATGGTGATGATATTGCAGCCAGTGGACATACCAGGAATAGCAGACAGATACAGGGTGAGTGGGATCATAAAAGATGGGTGATGATGAAGACATTGCAGCCAGTGGACATACCAGGAATAGTAGACAGTTACAGGGTGAGTGGGATCAGGAAAAATGGGTGATAGTGATGATATTGCAGCCAGTGGACATATCAGGAATAGCAGACAGATACAGGGTGAGTGTGATCAGGAAAGATGGGTGATGGTGATGATATTGCAGCTAGTGGACATACCTGAGGATGAAGCAGATCGATTCTCAGATTGATAGAAATAATGAATCATAGTGATAATAATAATGAAGCATCTACAGCAGTGGTTTATTTCTATGGAATATTTCTGTTGTGTCCTTTTAGAGACAATGATGTGACCATACAGCCTGCCATCCATCCAGCAGAGACACACACAGCTGCAGTGTACACTGAAGCTTTTGGGCACAGGTCTCCCACATAGGCCTTTTGTTTCAGTGCAAACTATTGCTTTTTGGCACAGTACTCCCAGAGGTTTCTTGTTGTAGTACAAACAGAGGCTTTTTGGCAGAGCACACCCAGATATAGGCATTTTTGTAAAGTATAAACAAAATCTTTTGGTACAGTACACAGATAGGCTTTTTGGCACAGTACTTCAAGAGGCTTGCAGCAACATATCAAACAAAAGCTATTTGGAGCAGTACTTCTCTAGAAGCCCTAACTGTGGCTATTACATTCATCTTAATATATACTTACCTTGTAATGTCTTCACATCCTGTTCCATCCAGATGTGCCCGGATCCCAGAATTCCAAGCAGCGGATGTTCACCGACCGCCATATTGGGACATCAAAGTGATGGGTGTCTCAATATAGAAACTGCTGGTGGTACCAGCCTCTTGCGCGGTACCATCAGCGGAACACTGTTGCACCACACACACACACTGTATACGCCATACATACCACACACACACACACACTGTACATGCCGTATGCACCACACACACTGTATACGCCGTACGCACCACACACGCAAACACACACTGTATATGCCATATGCACCACACACACAAACACTGT
The DNA here is from genome assembly GCF_032444005.1 of Ranitomeya imitator. Taxonomy (NCBI): domain Eukaryota; kingdom Metazoa; phylum Chordata; class Amphibia; order Anura; family Dendrobatidae; genus Ranitomeya; species Ranitomeya imitator. The sequence continues at coordinate 587,921,467 of NC_091284.1, forward strand.
GCAGACTCTTGTGCACTACCACCAGCGGAACACCGTCGCAAACACTGTCGGGTTCAGCCAAATTATTCACTGACGGCCGCTATCTTTTTACAGGAGGAGCGCAAATTCCGCGCAGGCACAGTGATTTATTCAGCTGATCCCGGCAGCAGATGTGCGATGTGTCTACAGGAAGAGGAAACCGGTCACATTAAAGGGGTTTTCCCACGAACGAATGTTCATTTTAAAAATTGTCCGTGTCTGACCATGTAAGGAGCATACCACATCTACTTGGCAGGGGAGGAAGCAAAAGACAATAGTCACTGACTGCTTTAAACAACATTTTACCTCACAAAATGTATCCTATACGATCTCCTGCTGTAATGTCAGTATTGTCTTGTGTTTCCTCCCCTGCTCAGGAGCTGTGGTATGTTCTGTACACGGTCAGACACAGACAAGTTTTAAACTGGACTTTCGTTCTTGGAAAAAAACCCTTTATAAAGCAAATATCAACACCAACATGGCTCCTAAAAAGTACACCAATAACAATGAAAGGAAAGCAGCAAAGGCACAACATCGAAGACAACAATGGGCAAATGAGACTCTTGAAGAGCAACAGCATCGCTGGGACAAAAACAATGCATGTAGCACATGTGGTAGACAGGTCAAAGAAGAAAGCACAGATGGGAGAAATCAGCACATGGATAAAGAGAGATTGGAAAGGTGGGTGAACACATGGGAGTGAGAGATTCTTAACTCTGCAAAGCCTACCCCCATTGTGACATTACTGCTCTCCCGATGCGATAGGGCCTTCATCTAGTAAATCTATAAATGTTTGAAGCACTTTTTATTTTAACAAACATTCAAATATATGAAAATATTGAAAATATTGAAAATATTGAAAATATATGAAAATATTGTTAATACAGATTCCATACACTTAACTAACTCTAATCTTATAAATTTGAGAAAAATAAAAAAAATCTAAGCCAATTGCTCTGAAATTTATATTTTCACAGCTCTCAGCTAGGTACATAATGATCAATATTTGAGACTTTCAGAATGGATTTATAATCATATCAGTAATTAGGGATTCATTATTTTCACATCTGTTATACTGAAGCAGACTAAATTGTGTTAGTTCAGCAATTAAAGTTTTTCATTCCACGAGCAACAAAGGTTTCTTCTGCAGACAGACTTGTTTATTGCCTGATGGGTGACTTTTCATGCTAGAAATACTTCCTTTCAATAAGTTAAAAAGAGAATAGGTTTTACTGAAAATTATTTTTGCTAACTTCAACTTTCAACATCATGTAGAGATCTACAGATTCCTGTTTCAATATGATAAAAATCAACATGTTAAAGAATATTTTAAAAAGAATAGTGTTTTATGAATGGATATTGTCAATTTTTATAAGTTGTCTTTAATATACTAATAACGGCATTTCTGCTTGTCAAATAGGTCTGTACAAAGAGTGCTAGAATAATAATAATAATAATAATAATAATAATTTTATTTCTTTACATTTTAGAGCAGACTTGTACAGACAATAAAAGACGTGACAGAATAAAAATAATCACATAAAAGTGATCATTACTTTCTTAAAGTAATGATGGCCACTCGTTTTTCTTTACTTAGCTGCTTTTTTCTTGCCATAATGCAAATTCTAACAGTCTATTCAGTAGGACTATCTGCTGTGTATCTACCAGACTTCTGCACAACACAACTAATGGTCCCAACCCCATTTATAAAGCAAGAAATCCCACTTATTAAACCTGACAGGGCACACCTGTGAAGTGAAAACCATTCCCGGTGACTACCTCTTGAAGCTCATCAAGAGAATGCCAAGATTGTGCAAAGCAGTCATCAAAGCAAAAGGTGGCTACTTTGAAGAACCTACAATCTAAGACATAATTTCAGTTGTTTCACACTTTTTTGTTAAGTATATAATTCAACATGTATTAATTCATAGTTTTGATGCCTTCAGTGTGAATGTACAATTTTCATAGTCATGAAAATACAAAAAAATCTTTAAATGAGAAGGTGTGTCCAAACTTTTGGTTTGTACTGTATGTACAACTAAGACCACGAAATTTCAGAGAAACATTGGTGATAAGCAGTCCAACACTATGTATAGATGGAATTGTAAGCCACGTCGGCCGCTAAAAGACGCTAGAAGAAGATCTCCGTCAATGTCTATGACGTCTCATGCATCTAGTGAGAAATCCTCAAAATCGCAAGCAAAAACCATGGAGCCTCACAACATGTTTCCTAATAGAGAGGCCCAAGTGGTTAAACGTACAATCACACAGCCTAACAGACAGGATAAAAGGAATAGGAACAATCATTTGGAGGTAATCAGTTTATCAGAACATGTCCTCACACAACCCCAATTAGAGGTTCTCGCTAAGGGTCTGACCTTTCCCCCTGTTACCAATTTTGACTCTTTTACAGCAATAAAAGACCTTTTCCTATTTTCAAGAAAGTTGATCCTCGGGAAGTTACACACAAAGGGCATAGGTGAGCGACATAATAATTATCAGGCAGAAGAAGAGGCCTTACATGCCCCTGAAGAATTATTGAATGAACAGGATTCCGTAATGACAGGTACGTTTCCATTGTCAATATACCCACATTCCACCCACTTTCCCCCCTTGTCAGTCTGTCCAGCTGTTAATATATTTACAAGATTGGTCATGGATGATTTCAGATGTATATCAGAGACATGAGGAAATGATAACTTTATGATTTCACAACGGACCGCTCTGAGAGAACTTAAGAGTTATACCGATATTGTCATCAAGCCAGCTGACAAGGGGGGAAGCATACTTATCTGGCTGCAACGTCTGCATGAAAAGAAGGCATTCAGGCAGTTAAGAGATAAAAAAAATATACCTTCGCCTTGATCGTAACCCTCTGACAGCCTTCTCCACAGAACTAGAAATGATCTTGCATCAGGCCTTTGATAAGGGAATTATCCCTAAAACGGTCCTGGAGGGTTTGCTAACCAAGTCCTCCAGGGTGCCAACAATACATTTTATACCAAAAATCCACAAGGATCCACTGGATCCACCGGGCCGGCCCATCGTGTCCAGAATTGGAGGGCTATGTGAACCCATTTTTGTAAATTTATAGACTGCTATTTGAAGCCACTTGTGGAGTCGCTGCCTTCCAATGCCTGGGACACAATGGACGTCCTGGCCAGGATTGATGGTATGTCCTTGGATCAGAACATGTTACTTGTAACAGCTGACATTGAGTCGCTGTATACATGCATCCAACATCATATTGGATTAGAGGCATGTCGATTTTTCCTCACTGATAGTAACTGGGATGGCGGCAAGAAGGAGTCAAAATTTGGCTGACATTCTTGATCATAGCCACTATGTCCCAACGACCCCAAATTTCTTTAATTCCTGTGGCCCACCACAGGGATGCTTTCCATGTGGGAAGTGTATGGCTTGTAAAATTATTTTACGAAACACCACTTTCATTTCGGCTGATGGTGCCAGGGAATTCTCCATAAAACAACATGTTACGTGTGCTACTGCACAGGTGATATATTATGCAACATGCGACTGTCTCAAAATATATTTTAGCTTTACATCACGCCAACTAAGGACACATACACGGGAGCATGTACGAGACATCTTGGCAGTGCCACAGCTAAGAATCTAACCATGTTAAAGACAATACCAAGACACTACAAACTATTTCACCAAAGTAATCCCAAGTCATTCATGGTCAGAGGTATACGACATATCCAGTGCAGTGTCGAAGGTGGTGATATTAAGCGTTTGTTAGCCGAAAAAGAGTGCAGATGGATTACTATCCTGGGGACTATGTCTCCTAATGGACTTAATGAGTCGCAAGGGTTTGCCTCATATTTATAGAATAATTGATGTTATTTCCCTCTGCCTCCTTTTGCCCTTGCTCCCTTCCTGTCACTTGATGATGGGGAGAGAGTCCCGGATCACCTGCTCGGCACTATGATGGGTAATAGCATATAACCTTTTCTTTGCTATTTACTGCTTATATCCTTGGCAGCTGGAGATGGATGGTAGCTAGGTGTTGCTTTATAGGGGTTTTGCTATCATGACATAGTTAGTGATTACTAGCACTCTTTAGGTATCTGTTTAGATCCCCGGCTTCCCCTGAGCTAAACCAACCGACTGCCTTATATTGACACTATGTCTACAGCAGTAATTTTGCTTACTATTTACCCGTGGTGCTTTTGCATTGTGATTGGTACTCATTAAGTAATTGGATCTTTTGTCACTAACCCAGAATCTACACTGTCTTACAAGTATTGCTCTATATGTCGCATTTTAGAACTCTTAAAATTTCTTGTGTGATTTATTGGTTGAAATAAAAAATAGTTCATATTTTTGATATACTAGCATTGACTCAGTCTTTCTTCTCTATACATTGTAATTTTGAGTCGCTGATGTTTTCACAATATGCAATTCGCATATAGATGCAAATATATGCATCGTAATATAGTTGTTTAAAAATGATTTGGAGAGTTTATATACAAAACAAAGGATATAGGTATATTTGTATATAACTTCTTCCTTTAGGAAGACCTTGGCTGCTCAAATAGTCTAAAGAGAGCACAATTTGAAGCTGTGTTTTTGTCAGTCAAGTCTATGGTCAGGCCCTGACAATCTCATCCTATCATTTAGTGCTCTTGACTTCTGCAACTACATTGCTCGAATAACTCAGTGTAGCACTATAGATACTTGACCTGAAAGTTACAGCAACAGTGCTCCAGGTTATTCTTATTGATCCCTGTAAAGAAGTAGAATGAGCTTGAAGTATATTTCCTATTAGCATTACTTCAAGCACCATGTAACACAAGATAATGGATGAAAGTGTGAAGCAGATGTTATCTAGTTAAGAATTTGGAAAGACAACTTAATCTAATCTCATTTGTCTATAGATTTACAATTGTTTAATTTCCATATACAATCTACCCTAGGGGCATATATTTTTTCTCCGACCAAATGAACCTGCTTGGTATGCTATAGCTTCTTTTCTGCTCTCCCTGGGGTGTCTTGCTCTTCAGTCGAACAATGTGCTCAATATTCAGGGTCACTTAGATATCTAGAATGTTGAGATACAGCAACGTCTAGGGCTTCAAATATATCTTAACTATGTTACAGAAATATTACATGCATATTGATTTGTAGCTATATGGAAGTGAAACATTCAGCCTTCTGAACTGCACACCATATGTCATGGGAAAATATACTCTGATCAAAACAAGTGTCCATGATTTAATGAGACACCTCCAGCTTCTGTGAATCACGCATATGCATTTAAACACCAATGTCTACATATTTCAGACAAACATATGCTACTGGCAGAATTATTCTGGACTTCCTGAGGTGAGGACTAGAAATGCTCCTTAATAAGCTAAATCCTTGACTTCCAATAAGCTATAGGGACTCATATGTCATTTATAAAGAGTTCTTTTGTATAAATTAAATAAAACATCTAATTATAATATATTTCGAGGAATAAGACCAAATTTATGCAGAATGCATTTAAGTCATGGTGGTATGTGGTTTGGAAGAGTTTGTGCTAGTGAATGCAGTAAGTTGCAATACACAATATTTATTAGAGCCACACATTACTCCATTTATATATTCTGAATTCCCTCCCAGAGATGACCTGATCAGAAAATATTCAAATTCACATGTTCGTGTAGATTTTACTGGGAAATTGGGTTAGCAGAGAAGCTATTCTCCACAAATGTATTGTCCCTTACCATGCTATGGGGTCTCTCTAGGCCCCAGAGCATAATAAATGTAAGATGTGAAAAAAATGCTTATGCTCACCTAACGTCTCATCTCTCCAGAAGCTCCCTTTGTTCCCTTCCCATTGTCTGGCTCCCTCTCTCCATTGTGTTGCTTTTCCAGCCCGAGTGTTAACTGTAGGCCAGAGAGTCTGGCCCCAAGTGCGTCTCAGTCTTAACTGCACATGCACAGTGACCTTAAGGGCCTACAGATGGAAGTTGCAACCTGGTGTTCACTCATGGCTAGGACTTCTGACAGTGAGTAGGCCCTGGAGCCTCAGAAATGATCTCCGGAGCCTGCTCATGGCCGGAAGCCCCAGTGCAGAGTAAACTTTAGGCTGAAGATGCAATGTGACAGGGGATAGCGACAGCGCAACAGACTGAAAACAGCAGGGGTGGCTGGAGAGGGCCAAGGTTGAAAGGTTAAAAACAAACATACTAACCTCACTGCTCACCTTTCTGGCCATCCCTGCTGCTGCCTGCATTCTAGTCCTTAGTATTTCTGTCACATTGCATCTCTAGCCCAGTGTTCACCCTGGGTGACAGAAGCATGGAGGACTGGATAATGGGCAGGGAGGAGCTGGGTTGGTCAGAGTAGAGAGGTAAGGGGTGAGGTATGTTTTTTAGTTTTATAACCTTTTACCAGCCCTCTATTGTACAGCAAGATGGATCTGCAGCTTGCCACCATTTTGATTAATTTGTGCAGAGCAAATTACAAAAAAATCTTTGTTCTCCCAAAATGAGGCTTGTTGCAAAATTCAAGTAGAATTCAATTCCACTTGAATAAATTTGCGCATCTCCACTCCTTACTGAATTTTATTTTACAATATTTTTTCAATATCTTAAATAGATTTATTCAAAATATAGACATTAAAGCTAAACTACACCTATGTATCTGTAAGGGGTTACAGGGACTATGTACACCCTTAACTCCTCAAGCATGTCCACTTTTGTAATATAATAATGTATGCTGCTGTGTATATACAGTATGTATTTATGTGTTACAGGTTTTTGCGGCACCATGTATATTATAGGGACAGTGCAGTTAGTGTTGAAGCCACCAGATGGGGGTACAGAATCCTTAGTCTAGTCACCCTGTTAATAGTTAATGTAGGAGGGGTCACTTAGGTTAGAGGAAGGGATCTTCCTGGTTCCTGTCAGAAGGGCCTGGGCGCCCATAAAGCGCAGAAGAGCTTAGATGGCCGGAAGTCGGTGAAATGCCCTTCAACGTTGGTGCTTAAGCTTAGTGCCCAGCCATCCAGCACCCCCATTACCAGCATGTCCAGAGACATGCAAGCGTCAGCAGCTACTGGACGAAGGTCATATTTTACAGTAGACACAGCAGGAAAGATGGGCAGGTCGCTCGCCATATGGCAGATGATTGCATGGGCTGATTTTCTCGGAGCTGGGGTGAAACAGCTGTTGAGGGAACCCCCCACATGAGGCAAGGAATCTGGACAGAAAGGACACAAATGCCGTATGAAATGGTAGGACCTGGGCTCGAGTCTTCTGAGGAGAGAAGAAATAAAGGGAAAGCTGAAGTGATGTGTATTGTAAACCCTGTTGTAACTACAATAATGGAACTGGATGAGCTGTGAGAAAATGAAAGTAAACTGTTGTGTTTGAAGTTATCCTTGAACTGTGTCTCAGTTATTCTCAGAGGGACTGAAACGGTCCGACTGGAGCCGAGTAGAAGATCTTCCAGCTCAGAGAATGGAACAGCAGGTGAGCTGTTAAAGAGACATGATGTTTATGTAGAGGGAGGCCAGGGCATGCAGAACCTGAATAACTGGGCCACGACTATGGCCCTGGCCAACCTTTACAGAGCCACATTAAGAAATATATTTCAAATTTCCATTAACAACAAATTATAATATCTTAAAGTTAGCCCCACAGTCCCTTCTGCTTAGCTTACTGTCTGTTGCCAAGTGTGATTTGTCTGCAGCTGCTTAGACTCTCTGCTCCTGCTCTCCTGTCTGCCAATCCGTAACACAAAGTCAGTCCTATAGATCAGGGCAGGCATAGATTGAGCTGAGATCAAAAGAAAGGAATTTCTTGTATTTCTAGTGCTGGAAAGTCTACCACACAGTGTACACACCCAGTGTAGTTAAGTGAATGGAGAGAACAAGAGAAGAACAAGAGGTTTGCATTTTTGTTAGCAATGAAATTGCAAAAAAATGTAATTAATGTAATTCCACAATTGTTTTTGTTTTGTTTTTATACCATGTTCACTAATTGCTTAAACTGACCTCCATTATTACTCTCCAATTCATGTCATTAGATAACAAACATGTATAAGTTCTTTTTTATTTAACTGGTGGAAAAAAATCCAAATTTGTACAAAAAATAAATAAAAAGATACCATCTAGTGATGAGCGAATGTGCTTGCCACTACTCGTTACTCGCCCGAGTATCGCTATGCTCGGCGTTCTCGGCGAGCAGCGAGCATTTCCGGTATTATCCGGCGGTAACTGCAGTCTCCACCCAGCAGCTTTGGCGGACTTTAGAGACCCACAATGCAGGGATTGTCTGCCAGGCCATGAAACGCAGTGATTGGCTGGACCATACAGCATCATTCTGAGTATAAGAGACCTGGTGCCGCCCTGCTCACCGCATTCTGTTCCTGTTTCAGCAAGAGTAGGGAGAGCTGCTGCCGAGATAGGGTCAGAATTGTGGTTTTAGAGTTAGTGTAGGTCTGCAACTCTTACATCCACAACTCCTCAAAAACCAAAAGTGCTTTTTAGGGCTAATTCGTGGGTCCCGATATTGCAGCGCTAGGTAGGTAGGGCACAGCATATTCACATCAGTGCAAGGCCTGCAGGCATACTCAAATTCTATACAGCGCAATTTTGAAAAAAAAAATTCAAAGGCCACAGATTTGCCAGTGTGGTATTTCCGTTACAGCCGTCATATATCTCTGTGCTCCAAGTTTCGGCATCGGAGGCCGGTGTACTTATTTTTTGGCTGTGTGATACTCAAATTCTAGACAGCGTTATTTAGCATAAAAAAATTGAAAGGCCACAGATTTGCCAGTGTGGTATTTCTGTGAGAGCCCTCATATTGCTCTGCTCCAAGGTTGGACATTGGAGGCCGGCGTACTTATTTGTTGGCAGTGTGATACTCAAATTCTATACAGCACTATTTCACATAAAAGAAATTCAAAGGCAGCTGCTGCAGATTTACTGTCTATATACCTATATTTTTTAGTTTTTGTTTCCAAAAATACCCCCCCAAAAAAAAACAAGTATACAGTCTGTTCTGTCAGACTGAGGCCTGTTGAAAAGTTATAGTTTGTCAGGCATACGTAGCATAGTTGTGTGTGCTACCCTTGTGCCCCTTTTTTTTGGGGTGTTTCATGTATCTGCGTGCTCCAAGTTGGGACATTGTAGGTAGGTGTACTTGTTTTTTGTTTGTGTGATACTCAAATTCTATACAGCACTATTTCGCATAAATTAACTTAAAAAAAAGTTGAATACAGTCTGTTAGGTCAGGCTGAGGCCTGCCTGGTGTTTGGGTTTGAAAATTCATAGATTTGCAGGCATATTATTTCGCTACTAATAAATATATTTGTGTTGAGCATTTGAAATAGTGCAGTAGTCCATTTAAAATGGTTAAGGCAAGGGGCAAGGGGCAAGGGACGGGAAAGTGGATGTGATGCTGATGGTGCATCCAGAGGACGAGGCCGTGGGCAAGGTGAAAGTGAGCAGCAAATAGACCCACATCTTCTCGCTCCACCTTCCTGTCCCAGTTTCTAGTGGACTGCAGCACACCACTATTGTAGCCAGAGCAGTGTGAAATGGTTGTTGGTTGGATAGCGGATAATGCTTCCAGTCACTTAGCCACCACCACCTTGTCTTCCACACGGTCAAGTCTGAGTAGCCATGAGGGTGGCCAGGATATTCCTCACCCTGATCCTCCTTACTCCCACCATGCCAAGTGCCCTGAGACAACTGATCCCACACTTGGACACTCTGAAGAGCTGTTCAGTTTTCCATTTTAAGATTCAGAAATCTCTGCCGGTCAACTTGAAGTTGGGATAGATGAGATCGCATGTAGAACTGCCCAAACCTTTGACCAGCCCCAGTCACATGAAGGCAATGGTGGGAAAGTGTCACAAGAGGTGGACAATGATGAGACACAATTGCCAGAATGTCAGGAGGAGGAGCAGGGTGCGGATGTGGAAGACGAGGTGGTGGATGACATAATGACTGACCCAACCTGGCAGGAGGACATGCATAGCGAGGACAGCAGCACAAATGGGGAAGGGGGCATATCCCCCCAACAGGCAGGGAGAAGCAGTGTGGTGGCCACAGACAGAAGGCATGCATCCATTCCCCGTAACACCAACATGACAGAAGTTGCCATTCCACCTGTGAGATCTTCCCGAGCCTAGCTGATTTTTTAATTTATAAGAGTAAGCGCTTGCACAGCCGTTCGGAGGTGCCAGAGAAGGTTCCAACACCATAAATTGTAGCAAATAACTTGGCACTCAAACTTAACTTAATCAGATAAGTGGTTTAATGGTATCCACGCTTAGCAACAGAAGAAACGTTTCGGTCCTATAGCCAGACATTCATCAGTCACAGAGGTAAATTGTGAATGGGAGCAGGTGGACCCAAAAGATTGTGGGTTTTCATTAAGATCATAGGAATAGGTGGACACAGGGGAATAACCGGATCTGGTGGTTTGCCTTTAGAGATCTAGAGCCTGTGTGTCTGGTCTGTGGAGGACGCGGTATCCACCACAGCTATTTTTTAAAGACTCTGCCGATAAACCCAAACAGGCTATTTGCAACACCTGCCATGCCTGCATCAGCAGGAGTAGCAAAATAACCAGCCTGACCACCACCAGCATGATTAGGCACATGCAAGCAAAGCACCCGACTATATTGGCCGAACCCCAGGCTCCAGGACCACTGCCTGCTGGTCACACCACTGCTTCTTCCACTGTTTTGCATTGAAGCCAATCCCCAGTACATCGTGCATGTGAAGATGCCTCTAGCCCTATACCTGTTGTAGTCCACAGTTAAGCAGCACCATCAGCATGCCCGTCCACATCCTTGTCCCACCACAGCGTTCAGTTGTCTATAACCGAGTCTTTGGAATGCAAGCGGAAGTACCCAGTCAACGCCCCACAGGCCACAGTCCTCAATTCTATTATTTCTCTTCTGTTTGCGCTAGAAATGCTGCCTTTTAGGCTTGTTGAGATAGAAGCTTTCCGCAACCTGACGGCGGCGGCCGTCCCAAGGTACTCGGTCCCCAGTCATCACTATTTCTCCCGGTGTGCCATACAGTCATTGCACCAGCATGTGTCCCACAACATTACCCATACCCTCAACAATGCTGTTACCGGGAAAGTCCACCTAACCAAGGACACATGGCCATGTGCTTGTGGGCAGGGACAGTACATCTCAATGACAGCACACTGGGTTAACATAGTGGAAGCCGGGGCCCAGTCGAACCTTGGAGTGGAACACATCCTCCCCATGCCGAGGATTGCTGGCCTTACATCAATCAGGGTTGCCCCCACAGTCTACAGCTTCTGCACCTCCTCCTCCTCTTCATCCTCCATCTCTGAAATCAGCACATCAGTCAGAAGCTGGAAGCACTGCAGCACTGCCCCAGACAAGCGGCAAAAGGCTGTGCTGAAACTAATCTGCATAGGTGACAAATAGCACAATGCAGAAGAGTTGTGGACTGTGCTGAATAAGCAGTCAGATGTTTGGATGACATCGCTGAACCCACAGCCAGGCATGGTCATGTGTGACAATGGCCGTAACCTGGTGGTGGCTCTGAGGCAAGGTGAGCTCACACACGTACCTTGCTTGGCCCATGTGCTTAACCTCATGGTTCATCATTTTCTGAAAAGTTACCCGGAGCTGCTGGATCTGCTAGTGAAAGTACGCCGTCTGTCTGCCTATTTTAGAAAGTCAGCTACAGCTTCAGCAGCCCTTGCCGTGCTTCAGCAGCATTTTCGGCTTCCAGCTCACCGACTGTTGCGTGATGTGTCCATGCGCTGGAACTCTACGCTGCATATGTTGGAAAGGATTTGTAAGCAGAAGATGGCCGTTGTTGACTACCAACATCAACAAGGCCATCAAATTTCAAGTCAGACTCCACAAAGAAGACCTCAGGAGTGGACATGGATGTCGGACATATGTAACATCCTCCAAAACGTTGAGGACTGCAACAAGATGGTGAGCAGCGACAACGCCATAATTAGCATCACATCCCACTTCTCAGCATTCTGAAAAACTCTCTGCTCACAATCAAAGAGGATGCATTGCAGGTGGAGCACGAGGACATGGAGCAAGGAAACATACAGGGGGATTGCACTCAGCCTAGCCTCATGTCTTCTCTACGTGGACTGGTAGGGAATGAGGAGGAGGAGTAGGAGGAAGAAAAGGAGCTACTTTCAAGCACTATAGATGGTACTACAAACACATCTGTATTAGCTTCTGTTCAGCGAGAATGGCCTGAGGACAGGGAGGATGAGGATGAGGAGGACAACTGTTATGAACTGGTGGTTTAGGAGCAACATGGGACGAGCTCTGAAGGAGGTGGTACCTGTACTGACCGCAGTCCCTAAGCTCAACACAACACTAGAAGTAGCCGTGGGATGCTCCTGTCACTCCCTAGGCACCTCGTCACAGCCTGAGAACTAACTACCCCTAAAGATAGAAACAGGAAAACTACCTGCCTCAGAGAAAATCCCCAAAGGATAAATAGCCCCCCACAAGTAATGACTGTGAGTGGAGAGGGAAAAGACATACACAGAATGAAACCAGGATGTAGCACAGGAGGCCAGTCTAGCTAGATAGATAAGACAGGACAGAATACTGTGCGTTCAGTATTAAAAACTACAAAAATCCACACAGAGTTTACAAAAATCTCCACACCTGACTAAAGGTGTGGAGGGTAAATCTGCTTCCCAAAGCTTCCAGCTTAACAGAATTAATCGATACAAACAAGCTGGACAAAACATAGAATGCACAGAACGAATAAGTCCACAACAAGTGGACAGAAAAGAGCAAAACAAGGACTTAACTTTGCTGAACTGGTCAGGATAACAGGGAAATCCAAGAGAGATGTGAATCCAACCAGGAACCATTGACAAGTGGAACTGGCTGAAGGGAAGAGCCAGGCATAAATAGCCGAGCAGAAAGACAATCAGTGGAAGCAGCTGCAGACTGCTAAATCCAAGGAGCAGCCATACCACTTAAAACCACCGGAGGGAGCCCAAGAGCAGAACTCACAAAAGTGCCACTTACAACCTTCGGAGGGAGCCCAAGAGCGGAATTCACAACAGTACCTCCCCATTGAGGAGGGGTCACCGAACCCTCACCAGAGCCCCCAGGCCGATCAGGATGAGCCAAGTGAAAAGCACGAACCAAATCGGCGGCCTGGACATCGGAGGCAACAACCCAAGAATTATCCTCCTGGCCATAACCCTTCCACTTGACAAGATACTGAAGCCTCCGCCTTGAAAAACGAGAATCCAAAATTTTCTCAACCTCATATTCCAACTCTCCCTCAACCAACACCGGGGCAGGAGGATCAACCAAGGGAACAACGGGCACCACATATCTCCGCAACAAAGATCTATGGAAAACATTAAGAATGGCAAAAGAGGCTGGAAGAGCCAAACGAAAAAACACAGGATTGATAATTTCAGAAATCTTATAAGGACCAATAAACCGAGGCTTAAACTTAGGGGAAGAAACCTTCATAGGAACATGACGAGAAGACAACCAAACCAAATCCCCCACACGAAGCCGGGGACCAACACACCAACGGCGGTTAGCAAAATGTTGAGCCTTTTCCTGAGACAACGACAAATTGTCCACCACATGAGTCCAAATCTGCTGCAGCCTGTCCACCACAGAATCCACACCAGGAAGGTCAGAAGGCTCAACCTGCCCAGAAGAAAAACAAGGATGAAAACCAAAATTACAAAAGAAAGGTGAAACCAAAGTAGCCGAACTAGCCCTATTATTAAGGGCAAACTCGGCCAACGGCAAGAAAGCCACCCAATCATCCTGATCAGCAGACACAAAGCATCTCAAATAGGTTTCCAAGGTCTGATTAGTTCGCTCAGTTTGGCCATTAGTCTGAGGATGAAACGCCGAAGAAAAAGACAAATCAATGCCCATCCTAGCACAAAAGGCCCGCCAAAACCTAGAGACAAACTGAGAACCTCTGTCAGACACAATATTCTACGGAATGCCATGCAAACGAACCACATGCTGAAAAAACAATGGAACCAAATCTGAGGAGGAAGGCAACTTAGGCAAAGGTACCAGATGGACCATTTTAGAGAACCGGTCACAAACAACCCAGATAACAGACATCTTCTGGGAAACAGGAAGATCCGAAATAAAATCCATGGAAATATGCATCCAGGGCCTCTCAGGGACCGGCAAAGGCAAAAGCAACCCAGTAGCGCGGAAACAGCAAGGCTTGGCCCGGGCGCAAGTCCCACAGGACTGCACAAAAGCACACACATCGCGTGACAAGGAAGGCCACCAAAAGGACCTAGCAACCAAATCTCTGGTACCAAAAATCACAGGATAACCAGCCAACACTGAACAATGAACCTCAGAAATTACCTTACTTGTCCATCTATCAGGAACAAACAGCTTCCCCACAGGACAGCGGTCAGGGTTATCAGCCTGAAATTCCCAAAGCACCCGCCGCAAATCAGGGGAGATGGCAGAAAGAATCACCCCTTCATTAAGAATGCCAACCGGCTCAGGGACTCCAGGAGAATCAGGCAAAAAACTCCTACAGAGGGCATCAGCCTTAACATTCTTAGATCCCGGAAGATACGAGACCACAAATCAAAACGGGAGAAAAACAGGGACCATCGAGCCTGTCTAGGATTCAGCCGCTTGGCCGACTCGAGGTAAATCAGATTCTTATGATCAGTCAAGACCACAACGCGGTGCTTAGCTCCCTCAAGCCAATGTCGCCACTCCTCAAACGCCCACTTCATAGACAACAACTCCCGATTGCCGAAATCATAATGCGTTCCGCAGGTGAAGACTTTCTGGAAAAAAAAGCACACGGTTTCATCAAAGAACCATCAGAATCCCTCTGAGACAAAACGGCCCCTGCCCCAATCTCAGAAGCGTCAACCTCAACCTGAAAAGGAAGAGAAACATCCGGCTGACGCAACACAGGGGTAGAAGTAAATCGGCGTTTAAGCTCCCGAAAGGCCTCAACTGCCGCAGAGGACCAATTCGCCACATCAGCGCCTTTCTTAGTCAAATCAGTAAGGGGCTTAACCACACTGGAAAAGTTGGTAATGAAACGGCGATAGAAATTAGCAAAGCCCAAAAATTTTTGAAGGCCCTTCACTGATGTGGGTTGAATCCAGTCATGAATAGCTTGGACCTTAACAGGATCCATTTCCATAGACGAGGGAGAAAAAATAAAACCCAAAAAAGAGACCTTCTGAACTCCGAATAGGCACTTAGACCCCTTCACAAATAAAGCATTATCACGAAGGATCTGGAATACCATCCTGACCTGCTTCACATGAGACTCCCAATCATCGGAAAAAATCAAAATATCATCCAAATATACAACCATGAATTTATCAAGATAATTGCGGAAAATATCATGCATAAAAGATTGGAACACAGATGGAGCATTAGAGAGCCCGAATGGCATCACAAGGTATTCAAAATGGCCTTCGGGCGTATTAAATGCAGTTTTCCATTCGTCACCCTGTTTAATACGAACAAGATTATATGCCCCTCGGAGGTCAATCTTAGTAAACCAACTAGCACCCTTAATCTGAGCAAACAAATCAGAAAGCAAAGGCAAGGGGTATTGGAATTTGACCGTGATCTTATTAAGAAGACGATAATCTATACAGGGTCTCAAGGAGCCATCCTTCTTAGCAACAAAAAAGAAACCCGCTCCCAATGGTGACGAAGACGGCCGAATATGCCCCTTCTCCAAAGATTCCTTAACATAACTCTGCATGGCGGCATGCTCTGGCACAGACAGATTGAAAAGTCGGCCCTTAGGGAACTTACAACCTGGAATCAAGTTAATAGCACAATCACAGTCCCTATGTGGAGGAAGGGAACTGGACTTGGGCTCATCAAATACAGTACATCCTGGAAATCCGACAAAAACTCAGGGACCTCAGAAGAGGGGGAAGAGGAAATTGACATCAAAGGAACGTCACTATGTACCACTTGACAACCCCAACTAGTCACAGACATAAATTTCCAATCCAGCACCAGATTATGTTCCTGTAACCATGGAAAACCCAGTACAACAACATCATGCAGGTTATGCAATACCAGAAAATGGCAATCTTCCTGATGTGTTGGAGCCATGTACATGGTCATCTGCGTCCAGTACTGAGGTTTACCCTTGGCCAATGGTGCAGCATCAATGCCTCTCAAAGGAAAAGGGCTCTGCAAAGGCTGCAAGGAAAAACCACAGCGCCTGGCGAATTCTAAGTCCATTAAGTTCAGGGCAGCGCCCGAATCCACAAACGCGATGACAGAAAAGGACGACAATGAGCAAATCAGGGTCACAGAAAAATGAAATTTAGGCTGTACAGTACTGATGGTAACAGACCTAGCGACCCTCCTAGTACTCTTAGGGCAATCAGAAATAACATGAGCAGAATCACCACAGTAAAAACACAGCCTATTCTGACATCTGAATTCCTGCCGTTCTGTTCTAGTCAAAATCCTATCACATTGCATAGGCTCAGGACTCTGCCCAGAGGACACTGCCATATGGTGCACAGCTTTGCGCTCGCGTAGACGCCGATCAATCTCAATGGCTAGAGACATAGATTCGCTCAAACCAGCAGGCGTAGGGAAGCCCACCATAACATCTTTAACCCCTCTGTGACCTTAGACGTACTATCCCGTCGAGGTGCCCTGGGCTTATCTGACCCTGGACGGGATAGTACGTCATAGCGATCGGCAGCGCTCACGGGGGGAGCGCCGCCGATCGCGGCCGGGTGTCAGCTGCTTATCGCAGCTGACATCCGGCACTATGTGCCAGGAGCGGTCACGGACCGCCCCCGGCACATTAACCCCTGGCACACCGCGATCAAAGATGATCGCGATGTGCCGGCGGTGCAGGGAAGCACCGCGCAGGGAGGGGGCTCCCTGCGGGCTTCCCTGAGCCCCCCGCAGCAACGCGATGTGATCGCGTTGCTGCGAGGGTCTCCTCACCTCCCTCCCTGCTCGAGCCCCGGATCCAAGATGGCCGCGGATCCGGGTCCTGCAGGGAGGGAGGTGTCTTCACAGAAGCCTGCTCAGAGCAGGCACTGTGAAGCAGCCTGCACTCCTATCAGATCAGTGATCTGACAGAGTGCTGTGCAAACTGTCAGATCACTGATCTGTGATGTCCCCCCCTGGGACAAAGTAAAAAAGTAAAAAAAAAAATTTCCAAATGTGTAAAAAAAATAAAAAAAAATATTCCAAAATAATGAAAAAAAAAAAAAAATATTATTCCCATAAATACATTTCTTCATCTAAATAAAAAAAACAAAACAATAAAAGTACACATATTTAGTATCGCCGCGTCCGTAATGACCCGACCTATAAAACTGTCCCACTAGTTAACCCCTTCAGTAAACACCGTAAGAAAAAAAAAAAAAAAACGAGGCAAAAAACAACGCTTTATTATCATACCGCCGAACAAAAAGTGGAATAGCATGCGATCAAAAGGACAGATATAAATAACCATGGTACCGCTGAAAGCGTCATATTGTCCCGCAAAAAAAGAGCCGCCATACAGCATCATCAGCAAAAAAATAAAAAAGTTATAGTCCTGAGAATAAAGCGATGCAAAAATAATTATTTTTTCTGTAAAATAGTTTTTATCGTATAAAAGCACCAAACCATAAAAAAATGATATAAATGAGGTATCGCTGTAATCGTACTGACCCGAAGAATAAAACTGATTTATCAATTTTACCAAACGCGGAACGGTATAAACGCCTCCCCCAATAGAAATTCATGAATAGCTGGCTTTTGGTCATTCTTCCTCACAAAAATCGGAATAAAAAGCGATAAAAAAATGTCATGTGCCCAAAAATGTTTTCAATAAAAACGTCAACTCGTCCCGCAAAAAACAAGACCTCACATGACTCTGTGGACCAAAATATGGAAAAATTATAGCTCTCAAAATGTGGTATTGCAAAAAATATTTTTTGCAATAAAAAGGGTCTTTCAGTGTGTGACGGCTGCCAATCATAAAAATCCGCTAAAAAACCCGCTATAAAAGTAAATCAAACCCCCCTTCATCACCCCCTTAGTTAGGGAAAAATAAAAAAAAATGTATTTATTTCCATTTTCCCATTAGGGCTAGGGTTAGGGCTAGGATTAGGGTTAGGGTTAGGGCTAGGGTTAGGGCTAGGGTTAGGGCTAGGGTTAGGGCTAGGGCTAGGGTTAGGGCTAGGGTTAGGGCTAGGGTTAGGGCTAGGGTTAGGGCTAGGGTTAGGGCTAGGGTTAGGGTTAGGGCTAGGGTTAGGGCTAGGGCTAGGGTTAGGGTTAGGGTTGGGGCTACAGTTAGGGTTGGGGCTAAAGTTAGGGTTAGGGTTTAGATTACATTTACAGTTGGGAATAGGGTTGGGATTAGGGTTAGTGGTGTGTCAGGGTTAGAAGTGTGGTTAGGGTTACTGTTGGAATTAGGGTTAGGGGTGTGTTTAGATTAGGGTTTCAGTTATAATTGGGGGGTTTCCACTGTTTCGGCACATCAGGGGCTCTCCAAACACGACATGGCGTCCGATCTCAATTCCAGCCAATTCTGCGTTGAAAAAGTAAAACAGTGCTCCTTCCCTTCCGAGCTCTCCTGTGTGCCCAAACAGGGGTTTACCCCAACATATGGGGTATCAGCGTACTCAGGACAAATTGGACAACAACTTTTGTGGACCAATTTCTCCTGTTACCCTTGGGAAAATACAAAACTGGGGGCTAAAAATAATTTTTGTGGGAAAACAAAAAGATTTTTTATTTTCACGGCTCTGCGTTATAAACTGTAGTGAAACACTTGGGGGTTCAAAGTTCTCACAACACATCTAGATAAGTTCATTGAGGGGTCTAGTTTCCAATATGGGGTCACTTGTGGGGGGTTTCTACTGTTTAGGTACATTAGGGGCTCTGCAAACGCAATGTGACGCCTGCAGACCAATCCATCTAAGTCTGCATTCCAAATGATGCTCCTTCCCTTCCGAGCCCTCCCATGCGCCCAAACGGTGGTTCCCCCCCACATATCGGGTATCAGCGCACTCAGGACAAATTGGACAACAACATTTAGGGTCCAATTTCTCCTGCTAACCTTGGAAAAATACAAAACTGGGGGCTAAAATATAATTTTTGTGGAAAAAAAAATATTTTTTATTTGCATGGCTCTGCGTTATAAACTGTAGTGAAATACTTGGGGGTTCAAAGCTCTCACAACACATCAAGATGAGTTCCTTAGGGGGTCTACTTTCCAAAATGGTGTCACTTGTGGGAGGTTTCTACTGTTTAGGTACATTAGGGGCTCTGCAAACGCAATGTGACGCCTGCAGACCATTCCATCTAAGTCTGCATTCCAAATGATGCTCCTTCCCTTCCGAGCCCTCCCATGCGCCCAAACGGTGGTTCCCCCCCACATATCGGGTATCAGCGTACTCAGGACAAATTGGACAACAACATTTAGGGTCCAATTTCTCCTGCTAACCTTGGAAAAATACAAAACTGGGGGCTAAAATATAATTTTTGTGGGAAAACAAAAATATTTTTTATTTGCATGGCTCTGCGTTATAAACTGTAGTGAAATACTTGGGGGTTCAAAGCTCTCACAACACATCAAGATGAGTTCCTTAGGGGGTCTACTTTCCAAAATGGTGTCACTTGTGGGGGGTTTCTACTGTTTAGGTACATTAGGGGCTCTGCAAACGCAATGTGACGCCTGCAGACCATTCCATCTAAGTCTGCATTCCAAATGGCGCTCCTTCCCTTCCGAACCCTCCCATGCGCCCAAACGGTGGTTCCCCCCCACATATGGGGTATCAGCGTACTCAGGACAAATTGGACAACAACTTTTGGGGTCCAATTTCTCCTGTTACCCTAGGGAAAATACAAAACTGGGGGCTAAAAAATAATTTTTGTGGGAAAAAAATTTTGTTTTATTTTTATGGCTCTGCATTATAAACTTCTGTGAAGCCCTTGGTGGGTCAAAGTGCTCACCACACATCCAGATAAGTTCCTTAGGGGGTCTACTTTCCAAAATGGTGTCACTTGTGGGGGGTTTCAATGTTTAGGCACATCAGTGGCTCTCCAAACGCAACATGGCGTCCCATCTCAATTCCTGTCAATTTTGCATTGAAAAGTCAAACGGCGCTCCTTCCCTTCCGAGCTCTCCCATGCGCCCAAACAGTGGTTTACTGCCACATATGGGGTATCAGCGTACTCGGGACAAATTGGACAACAACTTTTGAGGTCCAATTTCTTCTCTTACCCTTGGAAAAATAAAAAATTGGGGGCAAAAATATGATTTTTTATTTTTACGGTTCTGCATTATAAACTTCTGTGAAGCACTTGGTGGGTCAAAGTGCTCACCACACCTCTAGATAAGTTCCTTAGGGGGTCTACTTTCCAAAATGGTGTCACTTGTGGGGGGTTTCAATGTTTAGGCACATCAGTGGCTCTCCAAACGCAACATGGCGTCCCATCTCAATTCCTGTCAATTTTGCATTGAAAAGTCAAATAGCGCTCCTTCCCTTCCGAGCTCTCCCATGCGCCCAAACAGTGGTTTACTGCCACATATGGGGTATCAGCGTACTCAGGACAAATTGGACAACAACTTTTTGGGTCCAATTTCTCCTGTTACCCTTGGTAAAATAAAACAAATTGGAGCTGAAGTAAATTTTTTGTGTAAAAAAGTTAAATGTTCATTTTTATTTAAACATTCCAAAAATTCCTATTAAACACCTGAAGGGTTAATAAACTTCTTGAATGTGGTTTTGAGCACCTTGAGGGGTGCAGTTTTTAGAATGGTGTCACACTTGGGCATTTTCTATCATATAGACCCCTCAAAATGACTTCAAATGAGACGTGGTCCCTAAAAAAAAATGGTGTTGTAAAAATGAGAAATTGCTGGTCAACTTTTAACCCTTATAACTCCCTAACAAAAAAAAAAATTGGTTCCAAAATTATGCTGATGTAAAGGAGACATGTGGGAAATGTTACTTATTAAGTATTTTGTGTGACATATCTCTGTGATTTAATTGCATAAAAATTCAAAGTTTGAAAATTGCGAAATTTTCAAAATTTTCGCCAAATTTCCGTTTTTTTCACAAATAAACGCAGGTACTATCAAAGAAATTTTACCACTATCATGAAGTACAATATGTCACGAGAAAACAATGTCAGAATCACCAGGATCCGTTGAAGCGTTTCGGAGTTATAACCTCATAAAGGGACAGTGGTCAGAATTGTAAAAATTGGCCTGGTCATTAACGTGCAAACCACCCTTGGGGGTAAAGGGGTTAAGGGCTTCAGAAAGACCTTTTCTGAAAATAGCAGCCAGAGCATCCTCATTCCATTTAGTGAGCACAGACCATTTCCTAAATTTCTGGCAGTATAATTCTGCCGCTTCCTGACCTTGACACAGGGCCAACAGGGTTTTTTCTGCATGATCCACAGAATTAGGTTCATCATACAATAATCCGATCGCTTGAAAAAATGCGTCTACATTCAGCAATGCCGGATCCCCTGATTCAAGGGAGAATGCCCAGTCCTGAGGGTCACCACGCAGCAAGGATATGATGATTTTAACTTGCTGAATGGGATCACCAGAAGAACGGGGTTTCAAAGCAAAAAACAATTTGCAGTTATTTTTAAAGTTCAAAAACTTGGATCTGTCCCCAAAAAACAAATCAGGAGTAGGAATTTTAGGCTCCAAAACCAGAGTCTGGACAACATAATCTTGGATACTCTGTACTCTTGCAGCAAGTTGATCCACACGAGAAAATAAACCCTGAACATCCATGCCAGAGCATAAATCCTGAACCACCCAGAGATCAAGAGGAAAAAAAAGACAAAACAGAGCACAGAAAAAAAATGGCTCCGAATTTTTTTTCCTTCTTTTGAGATGCATTTAATTCATTTTTGGCCACTTGTACTGTTATGAACTGGTGGTTTAGGAGCAACATGGGACGAGCTCTGAAGGAGGTGGTACCTGTACTGACCGCAGTCCCTAAGCTCAACACAACACTAGAAGTAGCCGTGGGATGCTCCTGTCACTCCCTAGGCACCTCGTCACAGCCTGAGAACTAACTACCCCTAAAGATAGAAACAGGAAAACTATCTTGCCTCAGAGAAAATCCCCAAAGGATAGATAGCCCCCCACAAGTAATGACTGTGAGTGGAGAGGGAAAAGACATACACAGAATGAAACCAGGATGTAGCACAGGAGGCCAGTCTAGCTAGATAGATAAGACAGGATAGAATACTGTGCGGTCAGTATTAAAAACTACAAAAATCCACACAGAGTTTACAAAAATCTCCACACCTGACTAAAGGTGTGGAGGGTAAATCTGCTTCCCAAAGCTTCCAGCTTAACAGAATTAATCGATACAAACAAGCTGGACAAAACATAGAATGCAC
This sequence comes from Ranitomeya imitator, assembly GCF_032444005.1. Taxonomy (NCBI): domain Eukaryota; kingdom Metazoa; phylum Chordata; class Amphibia; order Anura; family Dendrobatidae; genus Ranitomeya; species Ranitomeya imitator. Next base: position 587,943,883 of record NC_091284.1, read on the forward strand.
AGAACGAATAAGTCCACAACAAGTGGACAGAAAAGAGCAAGCAAGGACTTAACTTTGCTGAACTGGTCAGGATATCAGGGAAATCCAAGAGAGATGTGAATCCAACCAGGAACCATTGACAAGTGGCACTGGCTGAAGGGAAGAGCCAGGCATAAATAGCCGAGCAGAAAGACAATCAGTGGAAGCAGCTGCAGACTGCTAAATCCAAGGAGCAGCCATACCACTTAAAACCACCGGAGGGAGCCCAAGAGCAGAACTCACAAAAGTGCCACTTACAACCACCGGAGGGAGCCCAAGAGCGGAATTCACAACAGACAGCATGGTCAGTCGTCCTGTTTGTGAGGACATGGAAGTCTTGTCTGTTAGCAGTCTGACACGCATGGCTGACTTTATGTTGTGCTGCATTTCACGTGACCCTCGGATTATCAAAATTTTGGGTGAGACTCATTACTGGTTGGTGACACTTTTAGACCCACACTACAAGGAGAACTTTCAATCTCTTCTGCCTGAGGCAGAGAGGTGTGCTAAAATGTTGCAGTACCACAGGGCCCTTGTAGCGAAATTACTTAGAAAATTGCCATGCGAGAACGCTGGCAGCAGACATCATAGTTTGTTGTACAACCAAGAACTCCAAGCGAGGGAGACAGAAGTACAATCCAGCTCAGTCAGGGGAACAATGGCCAAATTCTGGGACAGTTTTCTCCGACCCTCCCATCATGGCGGCACAGAGGCAAGGGGTGCTGTCACAAGAAGTGCAATGTTTGGGAAGATGGTGAGGGAGTACCTTGCAGATCGTACAAACGTCCTCAGTGATTCCTCTGTGCCTTTTAATTATTGGCTATCCAAGCTGGACATGTGGCATGAACTGGCTCTCTATGCCTTGGAGGTCCTGGTCTGCCCTGCTGCTAGCGTTCTGTCAGAGAGGGTTTTTAGTGCTGCTGGTGAAATTATAACAGATAAGCGCATCCGCCTGTCAACTGAAAATGCTGACAGGCTGACTCTTATAAAAATGAACAAGGCCTGGATTGGGAAAGACTTCTGTACACCACCAAGTGAAAACAGCGAAACATAACCTCAAATACATTCTCTCTTTTGGGGAGGTGTATTCTCATGCACCTCTTCACAACCACACATGGGCATACGCTTCCAGATTTGGTCTGTGTGTTCTTATCCTCCTCCTTATCCTCATCCTCCTCATCCAGAACAATTAGATCACCAGGGTGAATGTGCTCTGTACGGTGCATTTTGGTCAAGGGGGCTGTGATAGCACTCGTTTACTTTTTTTAAAAAAGGACAACACATTGGGAAATTGGGCATGATATTACATTGGGCCTACTTCTTAACATGGTTGCCTGCAATCTGTCCTGTACCTGCCAGTAGATCACCAGAGTGAACGTGCTCGGTACGGTGCATTTTGGCCAAAGGGGCTGTGATGGCACTCTTATTTTTTTTAAAAAGGATTTTACATTGGAGAATTGGGCATGACATTACATTGGGCATACTTCTTAACTCGGTCTCCTGCAATCTGTCCTGTACCTGCCACTAGATCACCAGGGTGAACGTGCTCTGTACTGTTATAGGCCAGTGAATTTTGGGCAAGCGGGCTGTGATGGCACTATATTTTTAAGTTAAAAAAGGACAACACATTGAAGAATTGAGCATGACATTACATTGGACCTACTTCTTAACTCGGTCGCCAGCAATCTGTCCTGTACCTGCCAGTAGATCACCAGGGTGAACGTGCTCTGTACATAGTAACATAGTAACATAGTTATTAAGGTTGAAGGAAGACTTTAAGTCCATCTAGTTCAACCCATAGTCTTAGGGCTAACGGAACGCACCAAGTAATAAGATAGAATAAAGTGTGTTCGCAGCACGGGGTCCACCGTGCAGAGATGGAACCTGCTGCCAAGTAATGACGGACTATATGGCGATACAATGTGAATACACACACGGGTTAACTTCACCCTGTGTGAAGGAAGCGAACCCTATTGCGTCACAGGGCCACAGTACCGCACGTAATAAAACTAATAATTAATTAGCACGAGAGTGCAAACTGTGCCGTACTGGTGGACGCCACTAACCACCCTGACTTGGGTTAAAGAAGCGCTCTAATGGCGCGTGGCACCGTACTGGCGGTCACAGCAGTAGGCGCTGTTTCGTGTGTTAACACTGTGAGTTCAGCTGGGCGCTAGATTGCAGCCATACACCTTACGCGAACAGTCATACACAAGGGATGGGTTTTTTAAGGAACGACTTGCACTCATCAACGCACACATGATTGCAATTGTACACTAGTGCATGGCCGTGTGGTCATGCAAAGCTTATATAGCTGCAGCATGTATAGGACCTTCCAATAAAGGACTAATAGGAAGCTGCCACAGAAGTTTAGGACCTTCAGTACCTTCCTGGAGGAGCAATGAGAACCGCTGCAGCATCTGAGCATGTGACCCTCGTTCTCCAACAGGAGATCTCACCCTGGGCTTGCTCAGAAGGGAAAAAGCAGGACTTAGTCCCAAAAGCGTCTGCTCGCCGCTGCCCAGCACTGGCTTCAATGGCAGAAGCAGGAAAAGCAGCAGTAACCCTATGCACAGAGTGAGACTGAGCAAGACGCTAGGACCGATGTCTCCGCTGAGCAGACTCCAATGCGGCTGGAGAAGAATGGGAGACTGCAGCAGAGATGGTGCGAGATTCCCCCTCTGCAGAGTTGGGAACTCGACACATACCCTAACCTAACATGCTTTAGCATGTTCACCCAGAGGAAGGCAAAAAAAAGCATGTGGCAAAGTGTAAGTTCCACATTAGGTAAAAAAATTCCTTCCCGATTCCACATACGACAGTCAGACTTGTTCCCTGGATCAACACCCTATCAAGGAATCTAGTATATATAACCTGTATCATTATACTTTTAAAGAAAGGCATCCAGTCTCCTCTTAAATTTAAGTAATGAATCACTTATTACAACATCACACGGCAGAGAGTTCCATAGTCTCACTGCTCTTACAGTAAAGAATACGTGTCGGTTATTATGCTTAAATAGGAAAATACACCGCACTCACGGATGGAATATTTTGCAAGTGAATCATAAACAATTTATTGGTGTACATACACATTGAATAGACAATAATGTCAATATGCAGTGGGAAAGCGTGCATACAAATGACGTTTCGAACCCAACCGGGTTCTTAATCATAAAACGCTGTGGAAAAAAGGAAAAATACAAATACATAAATCATAACAAACATATAAAATAATGACTGCAACCGCATCCAACCAGAAATGAACACCAAAGGCACAGAGCCCAAAGAAATAGCCCCAAGAACAGTAATGAGTCCGGACATAGACCAGTCCTAGTAAAGGAGGGATGTAGCATCACCAACTGTGCTAAAAGAACTTATCAAGATATATACAGAGTAACTCCAGAGTGGGACAAGGGAGGTAAGGATTTACCTTGAAATAGTATGTAACAAAGAGCACTGAGAGTATCCCAGCCGGGATGGACAAATGCACTGCACAATAATGCTGTGGGGAATAGTGTGATAATTAGGAAGGAAATATACTAAGGATGTCAGCCAAATAAGTGTAAAGAAATACCTAGAGCAGATGTAGCAAGCCTCTAGATGCAAACTAGCTGTCGCTAGATAGTGGTACCTGTGGGCATGAAAATGACATAAGAAATCCTGATGTACTGTAACATGTGATGTATAATAGAACTGCATAGTACCGCTATATTACCTGTGGGTAGGACAATGTAAAGCGGCGCTGCCGCGCCCTGCTGTGCTGCATGAGTGTCCGGTAATAGTAGCGTTTATATAGGGAAGGGTGTACAGAGGCGCCGACAGGAAGTAGCCCCGAAGAACCGGAAGTGACGTCGCGTGACTAGGCAGAGCCACGGCGCCTGCGCAGGGGTTACCAAGGACGCCTGGGGCTGTAAGGGAGATACAGGTCGGGCGCTTGGGCAGAGGGCTGTGTGACGTAGGCAGAGCCACGGCGCTTGCGCAGGGGTTACTATGGACGCCAGGGGAACTAGCGCAGAGGTACCTACGGACGCCTGCTGCTGTGTAGATACAAATAGGGCGCCTGAATAGAGATCTATATGCGACAAATGCAGAGCCACGGCGCTTGCACAGGGATGGCTATGCGTTATAAGCAAGGAACAAAACGGTAGTAGCAGGGGGCTAAGAATAGCGTTATACAAGCCACGGCGCAATGCAGGGTTAACTCCGGACGCCATAATATTAAGCGCAATGTAACAAGGGACTGTGTGTAATACCAGTATGGTGTAACCGGAAACCGCCTAAGGACACAGATACAGTGTTGGCGGCTGGAGTGTATGACATAATTGTATGGGGAGACTAACCCAGATGAGCAAAATATTAGGAGTAAATGCAAAGGTAATGTAAGACCTGACCCCTAAATAATATAGAAGACCCCTAGGCCCTACTGGATAGTGTAAGATGGAGTGTGGGACAGGGTGGAAATGTAATGGCTTATTGAACGTATGGACCGGGAAAACAAAAAGTGCATAGAATAATAGAAACCATGATGAAACTCAAAAAACTAAAGCAAAATTGAAAAATGAAAAAAATAAAAAGAACAAAGCAAACTGAAAAAAATGAACGAAAAAATAATGATAAAATAATAAAAAATATAAATAAAAGAAAGCAGTAGGCGCTGTTTCGTGTGTTAACGCTGTGAGTTCAGCTGGGCGCTAAATTGCAGCCATACACCTTACGCGAACAGTCATACACAAGGGATGGGTTTTTTAAGGAACGACTTGCACTCATCAACGCACACATGATTACAATTGTACACTAGCGCATGGCCGTGCGGTCATGCAAAGCTTATATAGCTGCAGCATGTATAGGACCTTCCAATAAAGGACCAATAGGAAGCTGCCACAGTAGTTTAGGACCTTCAGGACCTTCCTGGAGGACCAATGAGATTCGCTGCAGCATCTGAGCATGTGACCCTCGATCTCCAACGGGAGGTCTCACCCTGGGCATGCTCAGAAGAGAAAAAGCAGGACTTAGTCCCAAAAGCGTGTGCTCGCCGCTGCCCAGCACTGGCTTCAATGGCAGAAGCAGGAAAAGCAGCAGTAACCCTATGCACAGAGCGAGACTGAGCAAGACGCTGGGACTGACGTCTCCGCTGAGCAGACTCCACTGCGGCTGGAGAAGAATGGGAGACTGCAGCAGAGATGGTTCGAGATTCCCCCTGTGCAGAGGTGGGAACTCGACACATACCCTAACCTAACATGCCCTAACATGTTGACCCAGAGGAAGGCAAAAAAAAGCATGTGGCAAAGTGTAAGCTCCACATTAGGTAAAAAAATTCCTTCCCGATTCCACATACGACAGTCAAACTTGTTCCCTGGATCAACACCCTATCAAGGAATCTAGTATATATAACCTGTAACATTATACTTTTCCAGAAAGGTATCCAGTCTCCTCTTAAATTTAAATAATGAATCACTTATTACAACATCACACAGCAGAGAGTTCCATAGTCTCACTGCTCTTATAGTAAAGAATCCGTGTCTGTTATTATGCTTAAACCTTCTTTCCTCCAGATGTAGAGGATGCCCCCTTGTCCCTGTCTCAGGCCTATGATTAAAAAGATCATCAGAAAGGTCTTTGTACTGTCCCCTCATATATTTATACATTAAGATAAGATCACCTCTTAGCCTTTGTTTTTCCAAACTAAATAGCCCCAAGTGTAATAATCTATCTTGGTATTGCAGACCCCCCAGTCCTCTAATAACCTTGGCCGCTCTTCTCTGCACCCACTCTAGTTCAGGTATGTCTTTCTTATACACCGGAGACCAAAACTGTTCCCAATATTCTAAGTGTAGTCCAACTAGTGACTTTTATAGATGTAAAATTATGTTCTCCTCATGAGCATATATGCCTCTTTTAATGCATCCCATTATTTTATTTGCCTTTGTAGCAGCTGCCTGACACTGGCCACAAAATGTGAGTTTGTCATCCACCCGTACACCCAGGACTTTTTCATTGACAGCTTTGCCCAGAGTTTTAAAATTAAGCACATAGTTATACATCTTATTACTTCTACCCAAGTGCATGACCTTACATTAATCCCCATTATAGCTCATTTGCCATTTATCAGCCCAAGCTTCTAGTTTACATAAATCATCCTGTAATATAAAATTGTCCTCTTCTGTATTGATTACCCTGCAGAGTTTGGTGCCATCTGCAAATATTGAAATTGTGCTCTGTATGCCCCCTACAGGGTCATTAATAAATATGTTAAAAAGAAGAGGGCCCAATACTGACCCCTGTGGTACCCCATTGCTAACCGCCACCCAGTCCGAATGTGCTCCATTAATAACCACCCTTTGTTTCCTATCACTGAGCCAGCTCTTAACCCACTTACACATATTTTCCCCTATCCCCATTATTCTCATTTTATGTATCAACCTTTTGTGTGGCACATATCAAAAGCTTTTGAAAAGTCCATTTAGACTACATCCACTGCATTCTCCTGGTCCAGACCGGAACTTATCTCTTCATAGAAACAAATCAGATTAGTCTGACATGAACGGTCCCTAGTAAACCCGTGCTGATACTGTGTCATGAGGTTATTCCTCTTCAGATACTCCAGCATAGCATCCCTTAGAATACCCTCTAGTATTTTACCCACAGTAGAGATTAAGCTTACTGGCCTATAATTTCCAAGTTCAGTTTTTGTCCCCTTTTTGAATATTGGCACCACATTTGCTATACGCCAGTCCTGTGGTAGAGACCATGTTATTATGGAGTCTTTAAAGATTAAAAATAATGGTCTATCAATGACTGTACTTAATTCCTGCAGTACTCGGGGGTGTATCCCATCCGGGCCCGGAGATTTGTAAATTTTAGTGATTTTTAGACGCAGCCGTACTTCCTGCTGGGTTAAGCAGGTGACATTCAATGGGGAATTTTTGTTATCACTGATCATATTGTCTGCCATGGAATTTTCTTGTGTAAATACTGATGAAAAAAAGTCATTTAGCATATTTTGGCTTTTTCCTCATCCTCATCCACCATTTCACCCAGACTATTTTAAAGGTGGGCCAACACTATCATTTTTTAGTTTCTGGCTATTTACGTAGTTAAAGAATATTTTGGGATTGTTTTTACTCTCTCTGGCAGTCTCTCTCTGTCTCAATTTTTGCTGCCTTGATTTGCTTTTTACAGAATTTGCCGTATATACTCGAGTATAAGCCGAGAATTTCAGCCCATTTTTTTAGGCTGAAATTGCCCCTCTCGGCTTATACTCGACTCATACCCTGGGGTCAGCAGGGGAGTTGGAGTGGCAGCGGTCTAATAATACTCACCTGCTCCTAGCGCGGTCCCTGGTTCCCTGGCGTCGGCAGCTTCTTCCTGTAGTGAGCGATCACATGGTACCGCTCATTACAGTAATGAATATGGACCCGACTCCACTCTCATAGGTGTGGAGCTGCATATTCATTACTGTAATGAGCGGTACCATGTGACCGCTCACTACAGGAAGAAGCTGCCAGTGCCAGGGAAGCAGGGATCGCACCAGGAGCAGGTGAGTATAAGCAGTACGCTATATTCACCTGCTCCCCGTTCTACCATTGCCAGCCACCACTGTGTCTTCTGCATCCTTTGCACTGACGCTCATGTTAGAGGGCGCAGTGATGCGATTACTTCATGCCGCCCTCTACCTGAGCAGTCAGTGCAGTGGACAGGGAATGTAGCGGCAGCTGGCGGTGGTGGAACGCGGAGCAGGCAAATATAGAATGTGCCAGGGGCCTGAGCGACGAGAGGTGAGTATGTGATTTTTTTTATCGCAGCAACAGCATATGGGGCAATGACTGTATGGAGCATCTTATGGGGCCATAATCAGCATTTATGGAGCTTTACATGGGGAAAATGACTGTAGGGAGCATCTTATGGGGCCATAATCCGCATTTATGGAGCATTACATGGGGCAAATGTCTGTATGGAGCATCTTATGGGGCCATAGTCAGCATTTGTGGAGCATTACATGGGGCAAGTGTCTGTATGGAGCATCTTATGGGGCCATAATCAGCATTTATGGAGCATTACATGGGGCAATTGACTGTATGGAGCATTTTATGGGGCTATAATCAGCATTTATGGAGCATTACATGGGGCAAATGACTGTATGGAGCAAATTATGGGGCCATAGTCAGCATTTGTGGAGCAGTACATGGGGCAAATGACTATGGAGCATCTTATGGCACCAAAATCAGCATTTGTGGAGCATTATATGGGGCAAATGACTGTATGGAGCATCTGATGGGGCCATAATCAGCATTTGTGGAGCATTACATGGGGCAAATGACTGTATGGAGCATCTTATGGGGCCATAGTCAGTATTTGTGGAGCAGTACATGGGGCAAATGACTGTATGGAGCATCTTATGGCGCCAAAAGTCAGCATTTGTGGAGCATTACATGGGGAAAATGACTGTATAGAGCATCTTATGGGGCCATAATCAGCATTTATGGAGCATTACATGGGGAAATGACTGTATGGAGAATCTTATGGGGCCATAATCAGCATTTATGGAGCATTACATGGGGCAAATTACTGTATGGAGCATCTTATGGGGCTATAATCAGCATTTGTGGGACATTACATGGGGCAAATGTCCCTTTTTTCTGTATTTATTTAATGCCTCATCATTACCTATTTCATTTAATTCTCTAAATGCTTTCTTTTTGTCACTTATTGCACCCCTTACAGCTCTATTTAGCCATATTGGTTTCCTCCTATTTCTAGTATGTTTATTCCCATACGGTATATATTGTGCACAGGTCCTATCCAGGATGCTATCAAATGTCTCCCATTTTCTTTGTGTCCTCTCCCATCTGTACCAGTCTGTCACTGTAAATTTGTTTACTGTTAACGATATCTATAACCCTGTATGTAACCCCTTTTCACATGTACAGCACCATGGAATTAATGGTACTATATAAATAAATAATATTAATATTTTTATGTCTCAGGATATCGTCCCAGTTAATTGCACCAAGATCATCTTTGCCCTCCTGAAGTTTAGTGTCATTGTCACTTCTCTACTACACATCTTATTAAAGAAGACATGAAAACTTACTATTTTGTGATCACTATTCCCCAAGTGACCCCCAACCCTTATACTTGATATGCGGTCTGGCCTGTTGGTTAATATTAGGTCTAGCAGTGCCCCCCTTTCTTGTTGGGTCCGGAAACAGTTGTGAGAAGTAATTGTCTCTCATAGTTGTCAAAAACCAATTACCTTTGCTGGAACTGCAGGTTTCTGTTCCCCAATCTATTTCAGGGTAGTTGAAGTCCCCCATAATAATGACTTCTCCTTGAGTCGCAGGCAGCTTCATCTATTTGTTTTATGAGGATATTCTCCGTTGCTTCCATTATTTTTGGAGACTTATAACAAACCCCTATCAGTAATTTATTATTTTTTCCCCTTCCACTTATCTCCACCCACAGGGTCTCTACCTTTTCATTAGATTCACCTATATTATCACGCAGGATGGTGCATTTTGGCCAAGGGGGCTGTGATGGCACTCTTATTTTTTTTAAAAAAGGATCCAACATTGGGGAATTGCGCATGACATTTCATTGGGTCGACTTCTTAACTCTGTCTCCTGCAATCTAAAATTTACCTGCCACTAGATCACCAGGGTGAACGTGCTCAGTACTGTTATAGGCCGTTGAAGTTTGGGCTAGGGGCATGCGATGGCACTAGTGTATTTTAAAAAAAGGTACCCCCATTGGGGAATTGTTTGGCAGATCATGCACTGCATTACAAGTCTCAGAGACCCACACTACTACATTGGCCCTAATTCTTAACTCCTGCAATGTCTCTTCCTTATCTCCGATGACATGACCTGGGTGAACATGCTTTGTACTGTTATAGGCCCGTGAAGTTTGGGCAAGGGGGGTTGTGATGGCACTAGTATATTTTTAAAAAGGTACCCCCCATTGGTGAAGCCACATCCTTTATGGCAAGCACTTCACATTTGTGTACCTTAAAGAGCTCACTTGAAAAGCTCATTTTTGTGTTGCGTGATTGCTCAAATTGGACACAATACACTTCATATAAATTTGATAAAGCAGTGCTGTTAGTTTGGCTCAGTAATTCATTAAAAATATAGCTTTGTCCACTATATTAGTTTCTCTCCTTGAGAGCCATAACTTCGGCTGCCTCAAATGTACAAATGGCAAATATACAAAACTTCCGATTTAAATAAAAACTCAAGGCAAGGAATACATAGATACTTGATAAACTTAGTAGAATAATCAAAAAAGATGAAACATTCAGTCCACTATCAAAAATTATATACATATATATATATATATATATATATATGTATCCCACGATGGACATAATAATAGGCAAATTGGAAGAAATATACGAAAAACGGAGAACACAAAAACCGAACTAATGCCCAGTGAATTCAAATAATTTTATTTGTAAAGGAATACATTTGGTGTATTCCTTTACAAATAAAATTATTTGAATTCACTGGGCATTAGTTCGGTTTTTGTGTTCTCCGTTTTTCGAAAACTTCCGATTTGTAAACAAGATTGAAATACTGTACACCGAATTCATTCAGACAATCACATAGCTGCATGTCTTGTAAAACATTTACAGATGTGACAGACAATGCTCATAGTGACACAATCTTCATAAATGTTTGTTTACTCGCTTCACAAACAGTTCAAAGCCTCTATATGTTTTCTGTTTGTCATTGTAAAACATTAGGGTTTACTGAAACTCTGCCTATAGTGGTCTGATCTAAATCCTTGTGGCTTATATTTTCTAGGGGTTTATGGCCCCTCGCCTGATGAGTCCATGATATCTCAGTTTCATCCATCCTTGAAAAGTGGCAACTTGAAGGTCTGGGTGAAACTAGAGTTACTACATAGTGTAAATCACTACATAAGACCAGAGAAACATGACTAAGACAGATGCCAAAACTGGGGTGCCTTTACATGTACAGTGTGCTGATACCTGCATAATTGGGGATGCCAATGCAGTGTAGGTAATCTCCCATGGGTGATCTGTCTTGGTGTTGCTTCTCGGATATTTCAGACGGATAATATTTAAAAGCCTCTTGGTGATGATCTAAGTAGACTGTATGAAGTTAATCTTCATATATATGTAATCAGTATAATTATGTAATCCTTATATGTACTTATTGACCTTTGTATGTTATTATGATTATTATTTATATAACACCATTAATTCTATGGTGCTGTACATGTGAAAAGGGGTTGCATGCAGTGTTATAGACATTGTTAACAGTAAACAAATTTACAGTGACAGAGTGGTACAGAGGGGAGAGGACCCTGTCCTTGCGGACTTACATTCTTCAATGGGCAAGAGACAGGAGGTTGGTGTGCTGCAGCACTGGTGGTGGTGAGGCGGCTGCTCGGGTGGTCGTGGCGGCAGCTTGGGGGGTGGTCGGTGACATGGCAGCAGCTCGGGTGATCGGTGATGTGGCGGCAGCTCGGGTGATCGGTGACGTGGCGGCAGCTCGGGTGGTCGGTGACGTGGCGGCAGCTCGGGTGGTCGGTGACGTGGCGGCAGCTCGGGTGGTCGGTGAAGTGGCAGAATGGTTATTGCAGGCTGTAGCCTTTCCTGAAGAGATGGGTTTTCTGGTTCCATCTGAAGGATCCGAGGGAGGTGGATAATCGGACGTGTTGAGGCATGGACTTCTAGAGGATGTGGATATTTGGAAGAAATCTTGGAGGTTGTTGTGAGAGGAACAAATAAGTGTGGAGGAAAGTAGGAGGTCTTGGGAGGATTGAAGATTACGTGAGGGAAGATAGTGGGAGATTAGTTCAGAGATATAGGGAGAAGACAGGTTGTGGATGGCTTTGTAGATCAGTGTTAGTAATTTGAACTCTATTCGTTGGGGAATTGGGAGCCAGTGGAGGGATTTGCAGAGGGGTGAAGCAGGGAAGTAGCGAGGAGAGAGGTGGATTAGTCGAGCAGCAGAGTTGAGGACAGACTGGAGTGGTGCAAAGGAGTTAGTGGGGAGGCCACAAAGGAGGGTGTTGCAGTAATCGAGGCGGGAGATGATGAGGGCATGCACAAGAGTTTTAGTAAATTGTGGGCTGAGGAAGGGACGGATTCTGGCAATATTTTTGAGTTGGAGGCGACAGGAGGTGGCAAAAGGGGGCGGGGTGAGGAGGTAGTGTTGGAGAGGGAAACGCTAAATGTGCGGTTGGAAAGGTATGAGGCAATCCAGGACAGGGCAAGGCCTTTGATGCTGAGGGAAGAGAGAATCTGTAGTAGAAGGAGGTGGTCGACTGTGACGAAAGCAGAGGACAGGTCGAGAAGGAGGAGGATGAAGAACTGTCTGTTAGCTTTGGCTGTGAGTAAGTCATTAGTAATTTTGGTCAGAGCAGTTTCGGTGGAGTGGTGGGGGCGGAAGCCAGATTGGAGGTTGTCAAGGAGAGAGTTAGATGAGATGTGGGAGGAAAGTTGACCATGGACATGCTACTCAAGGAGTTTGGAAGCAAACGGGAGCAGTGATATGGGGCGATAGCTGGGCATAGCAATTGGATCAAGGTTAGCTTTTTTTGAGGATGGGTGTAATGGTGGCATGTTTGAAGGCAGGGAAAGTACCAGAAGATAGCGATAGGTTGAAAAGATGGGTTAGGGCTGGAATGAGCGTGTTAGTGAGGTTGGGGAGCAGGTGGGAAGGGATGGGGTCAAGTGCACAGGTGGTGAGGTGTGATTTGGAAAGGAGGGGATTAAGTTCTCCTTCAGTGATGTTGGAGAGGGAAGTTATTGGGGAAGGGCAGAGGTCTGGTATATTATTATTATTTATTTATATAGCACCATTAATTCCATGGTGCTGTACATGAGAAAGGGGTTACATACAGGGTTATAGATATCATTTACAGTAAACAGGTTTACAGTGACAGACTGGTACAGAGGGGAGAGGACCCTGTCCTTGCGGACTTACATTCTATGGGATAGTGGGGAAGAGACAGAAGGTAGGGGTGAGGCGGCGGCTCTGGTGGCGGTGAGGCGGCGGCTGGTATATGGAATGGTTGGGGTGGTGGAACAGTAAAGGTTTGCCTTGTTTGGTCGATCTTGTATTTGAAGTAGGTGGCAAAGTCCTCAGAAGAGATTAGGGGAGTTGGTGGTGGCAGTGGTGGGCAGTGGTGGGCGGAGGAGAGAGTTAAATGTGCTGAACAGTTGTTTTGGGTTGTAGGATAGTGAAGCTGCAAGGTTAGTGAAATAGGTCTGTTTAGCAGAAGTGACGGCTAGTGTGAAGGCAAGTGTAGCTTGTTTGAAAGCGGCGAAGTTGTCTGGCAGGCGTGTTTTTTTCCAATGCCGCTCAGCGACCCTGGATGCTTGTCAGAGTTTTTTGGTGGGGTTGCTATGTCAGGGCTCCCTGTTGATTTGTCACACTTTGCCATGCATGAGAGGGGCGACTAAGTCTATGGCTGATGTGAGGGTGGAGTCCTAGAAAGCGGTGGCGCTATCCGTGTCATAGAGTGAAGATATGGAGGACAGGGGTAGAAGAGAGTCTGAGAATCTGTGAATGTCCAGGTGTGCAAGGTTTCTGCGAGGATGTGGTACTGGCTGGACATGGGGGGCAGGTGAGAAGGACAAGGAGGAGAAGGTTAGTAGATGGTGGTCAGATAAGGGGAAGGGAGAGGTTGTGAGATTAGATAAAGAACAGAGGCGGGTGAAGATGAGGTCTAGCGTATGTCCATCTGTGTGGGTGGCTGTGGAGGACCACTGAGTAAGTCCAAAGGATGAGGTAAGGGCCAGGAGCTTGGAGGCTGCTGGTTGGCGGGTGTCAGTAAGGATATTAAAGTCACCCATTATGATGGTGGGGATGTCAGTAGAGAGAAAGTGAAGAAGCCTGGTGGAAAATTGGTCATTGAAGGCAGTGGCTTAGCCCGGTGGTTGGTATATGACAGCCATTTGGAGATTAGAGGGAGAGTAGATACGGACAGAGTGAACCTTGAAAGAAGGGAGGTTATGGGAGGGTGGGTGTTGGATAGGGTTGAAGTAGCAGTTTTTAGAGAAAAGGAAACCCACTCCCCCACCATGTCTGTTGCCAGAGCGAGGATTGTGGGTAAAGTGGAGGCCACCGTAACTCAGTGCAGCAGGAGAGGCAGTGTCAGGGGGTGTCAGCCAGGTCTCAGTGAAGGCCAGGAAGGAAAGATTATGGGAAGTAAAGAGATTGTGGATCACGTGGAGCTTGTTGCAGACAGAGCGGGCATTCCAAAGTGCCCCAGAGAGAGGAAGGAGGGGGTAGGAGTCAGTGGCACAGATTTTAAGTGTGAGGGATTTCAATAGTTTCTCATAGTGTGAGAAGGATAGGGGTGAGGATTAGTGGAGTAAAAATAGTGAGGGCAAATGTGAATATGGTTAAACTAGATGGCAGCCCGATTCTAAAGAATCGGGAGTCTAGAATCCATATATACTTTATTTATTCAAATGTAAGAATAATACAATTAATAAATAATAGTAAGAAAGAACAAAAAATGGCTGCACTCACCAGCTCTTGACAATTCTTGTTATTTAAGGTACAGTTACACAGGATCCATGAACATGCTTATGAGGGGAGGGATGAAAGACATCAGACTTAGCACGCTGTTTGCGCTTACGTGCGGCATCGGCGGCTTTTCGCTCTGCATCATTACCATACTTTATATCAGACCTGATCTTACGTGCGCCATCATAAGCTTTGGACTCTGTGTCATTAGTATACTTAACAGTGTCCATGCGCTTGCATCTATCCTCTGTACTCTTGTTAGCACGCTGTTTGCGCTTACGTGCGGCATCGGCGTCTTTTTGCTCTGCATTATTAGTATAATTTCTATCAGACCTAATCTTACGTGCGCCATCAGCAGCTTTGGGCTCTGTGTCATTAGTATCCTTACTATTAGAGCTCATGTTGGCTAAGCTAAACAGCTTTAAGCGTGGTGGTGGCAAACAACAGGTTAATAAGAGGCAGTGTCAGGTAGTAGGAAAATAGCCAGTTAATAATAGGCAATAGTTCTCTGCAGGAATGCAGATATTAATAAATAGGCAGTTTATATTGCAGAGAAATTGCTGGGCAATACATAGTAACATAGTAACATAGTTAGTAAGGCCGAAAAAAGACATTTGTCCATCCAGTTCAGCCTATATTCCATCATAATAAATCCCCAGATCTACGTCCTTCTACAGAACCTAATAATTGTATGATACAATATTGTTCTGCTCCAGGAAGACATCCAGGCCTCTCTTGAACCCCTCGACTGAGTTCGCCATCACCACCTCCTCAGGCAAGCAATTCCAGATTCTCACTGCCCTAACAGTAAAGAATCCTCTTCTATGTTGGTGGAAAAACCTTCTCTCCTCCAGACGCAAAGAATGCCCCCTTGTGCCCGTCACCTTCCTTGGTATAAACAGATCCTCAGCGAGATATTTGTATTGTCCCCTTATATACTTATACATGGTTATTAGATCGCCCCTCAGTCGTCTTTTTTCTAGACTAAATAATCCTAATTTCGCTAATCTATCTGGGTATTGTAGTTCTCCCATCCCCTTTATTAATTTTGTTGCCCTCCTTTGTACTCTCTCTAGTTCCATTATATCCTTCCTGAGCACCGGTGCCCAAAACTGGACACAGTACTCCATGTGCGGTCTAACTAGGGATTTGTACAGAGGCAGTATAATGCTCTCATCATGTGTATCCAGACCTCTTTTAATGCACCCCATGATCCTGTTTGCCTTGGCAGCTGCTGCCTGGCACTGGCTGCTCCAGGTAAGTTTATCATTAACTAGGATCCCCAAGTCCTTCTCCCTGTCAGATTTACCCAGTGGTTTCCCGTTCAGTGTGTAATGGTGATATTGATTCCCTCTTCCCATGTGTATAACCTTACATTTATCATTGTTAAACCTCATCTGCCACCTTTCAGCCCAAGTTTCCAACTTATCCAGATCCATCTGTAGCAGAATACTATCTTCTCTTGTATTAACTGCTTTACATAGTTTTGTATCATCTGCAAATATCGATATTTTACTGTGTAAACCTTCTACCAGATCATTAATGAATATGTTGAAGAGAACAGGTCCCAATACTGACCCCTGCGGTACCCCACTGGTCACAGCGACCCAGTTAGAGACTATACCATTTATAACCACCCTCTGCTTTCTATCACTAAGCCAGTTACTAACCCATTTACACACATTTTCCCCCAGACCAAGCATTCTCATTTTGTGTACCAACCTCTTGTGCGGCACGGTATCAAACGCTTTGGAAAAATCGAGATATACCACGTCCAATGACTCACCGTGGTCCAGTCTATAGCTTACCTCTTCATAAAAACTGATTAGATTGGTTTGACAGGAGCGATTTCTCATAAACCCATGCTGATATGGAGTTAAACAGTTATTCTCATTGAGATAATCCAGAATAACATCCCTCAGAAACCCTTCAAATATTTTACCAACAATAGAGGTTAGACTTACTGGCCTATAATTTCCAGGTTCACTTTTAGAGCCCTTTTTGAATATTGGCACCACATTTGCTATGCGCCAGTCCTGCGGAACAGACCCTGTCGCTATAGAGTCACTAAAAATAAGAAATAATGGTTTATCTATTACATTACTTAGTTCTCTTAGTACTCGTGGGTGTATGCCATCCGGACCTGGAGATTTATCTATTTTAATCTTATTTAGCCGGTTTCGCACCTCTTCTTGGGTTAGATTGGTGACTCTTAATATAGGGTTTTCATTGTTTCTTGGGATTTCACCTAGCATTTCATTTTCCACCGTGAATACCGTGGAGAAGAAGGTGTTTAATATGTTAGCTTTTTCCTCGTCATCTACAACCATTCTTTCCTCACTATTTTTTAAGGGGCCTACATTTTCAGTTTTTATTCTTTTACTATTGATATAGTTGAAGAACAGTTAATGGACAATGTCCTTATGTGGCAAATAATAGAGCAATATACCCAATGTGGCAAAGAAGAGGTTAATAAACGGCAGTCTCTCAGTATAACAGTCAGTGAATAATAGGCAGTATATGGAGAAAACACCAAACAAAAGTTCAAAATTGGTGTGAAAATGTCACTGAACCACTTCACAACTAAATATATATAGTTTTGGTAAATGGTATTATCATTTTTTTGACGAAATTCGACAGGAGCTTGAAGAGCAACGTCACTGGGCCCGCCTCCACGCAGTAGAAACTTGCTGTGAGGTAAAAATTCAAAAATCACACCAAAATGGCGGGCGGAGTGTGTCACAGTACGGCACGTTTCTGATTGGTCGCTCGCAGCAGGCGGCAACCAATCAGACACTGGACACTGTTGACGTCACCTATCTCCGGACATTAGCTCCGGACATTATCTCCAGACATTAGCTCCGGACATTAGCTCCGGACAGGAAGTTGGCACAAATTGCACGAAGTAGTATTCTAGGCAATTATATATTAGATAGCAGGGGAAGAAAGGAGAAGCAAGTAAAATTAGAATACAATGATTAGTCTTACCGTCTGGCTGATTCCTGGGCTATTTCTGGCATATTTCTGACGATACACTTAAAGATGTCACTTGAAATTATGTCACATCTGACTAAAGTCAAATCTGACCAACACCATTCAACTTATAGCATTCAAGTGTCCAAGAAATGAAGCCAGGTGAGATAGGGAGGGGGGGGGGGGAATCAGGAAGGAGGTGGAGGACAGTCTACAGCAGGGGACAATTAGCAGATTGCAGTTAAATGAACATTTGACTGCCATCAAAGCTGAAGAAAGATAGGGTAAGATAGGAGGATAGTGTTAGGTGTGAAAAGCATGGATATATCAATCAGCATGCAGTAAATTAGAAGTATGATTCATTGAATTAAAGTCAGGGAAAAAGTAGCAGCGGACCAGGTACAATAGGGGGAGAGAGGTGCATGGATGCAGGGGAGCAGTGGGTATTCCAGGTTAGCAGACAGGTCAAACGTACCAGGTAGAATAGGGGGAGAGAGGTGCATGGATTTAGGGGTGCAGTGGGTATTCCAGGTTAGCAGACAGTTCAAACGTATCTGTGAATAGAAGCAGATGGGTTAGGGCATGACAGCGTTAAGGAGAATATGCCATGGGTTATCTTTGTGGCATATTTCTGACGATACACTTAAAGATGTCACTTGAAATAATGTCACATCTGACTAAAGTCAAATCTGTTGACATATACAAAAATGTACGCACTTACACTATTCAATCTTAATATTCCTTGAATTTTTTAGTTTGCAATGAAATTGTTTGTATTGCAAGGATTAGCCTTTTTTAACCCCTTAGCGACCGCCGATACGCCTTTTAACGGCGGCCGCCAAGGGTACTTAAACCACAGCGCCGTTAATTAACGGCGCTGTGGAAAAAGTCCATAGCGCCCCCCAGAGGCCGATTTTCTCCGGGGTCTCGGCTGCCGAGGGTAGCCGAGACCCCAGAGAACATGATTCGGGGGGTTTTAAACCCACCCCGCATTTGCGATCGCCGGTAATTAACCGTTTACCGGCGATCGCAAAAAAAAAAAAAGCGATCTCTTTTTAATTTCTCTGTCCTCCGATGTGATCGCACATCGGAGGACAGAGAAAAGGGGTCCCAGGTGGCCCCCCAATACTCACCTAGCTCCCCCGATGCTCCTCGTGTCTCCCGGTGGGCGCCGCCATCTTCAAAATGTACATTTCACTTTTGATCCCCTTGACAAAGCTGGTATACTAAAAAGCGAAACGTACGTTGGGGTGCTCTTGGATGCGATCTAGTGCCACCTTCCCCATCTATCTTTTGGTGAGTGTTGTTCCTGTCGCATATTTGCGCATTCTGACCACTTGGTCTGGACATAGATATTTTGTATTTGGAACATACTTTCCTCTTTACCTCTCACTATATATTATATACTATTGGGGTATAGGTGGCGCTATTGATCTGGCACATCATCCGGTTTTAGTATTATATGTTTTTGGAATACATTTATATTACTTCATATGTTTTTTGGAATAAAGCTTACTACTTTTTAACCCTAAATACTCCTGTTTCCTCCAATTTTCTATGTCTTCTGATTATATAGCAAAAACTTGCTGAAAGATTACCTTCAAATATGCTGCTGTCATGAAGACCAAAGGAACAAGCTTATTGAAATATGCAGATTTATTATATCTGGTAGATCCTATATGGGCTTGCCATAATAATGTCCTTTATTATATTCAAGTGAACATATTTTATTAGAGCAAGAGACACTACTCTATCCTCCTCCTCCTGGATCTGTCCTCTTCCTTTGACACAGTGGACCATTCCCTATTACTACAGACCCTCTCATCCCTTGGCATCACAGATTTGACCCTATCCTGGATCTTGTCATACCTAAGTGACCGAACATTCAGCGTCTCCCATTCACACACCACCTCCTCACCTCGCCCCCTATCTGTCAGAGTCCTGCAAGGTTCAGTTCTAGGGCCCCTGCTCTTCTCCATTCTTCTCCTGGGACAGCTCCTAGAATCTCATGGTTTTCAGTATCATCTCTATGCTGATGACACACAGATCTACATCTTTGGACCAGATATCACCACCCTTCTTCTCCGCTAGATTTCTATAACTTAACATGGACAAACAGAAGTCATTGTCTTTCCCCATCTCACGCAACACCCCCCAACGAGCCTATCCATTACAGTAAACGGCTGCCCACTCTCCCCAGTCCCACAAGCTCGCTGTCTCAGGGTAATCCTTGACACTGATCTCTCCTTCAAACCGCATATCCAAGCCCTTTCCACTTCCTGTCACCTTCAACTCAAAAATATTTCACGGATCCGTACATTCCTAAACCGAGAATCTGCAAAAATCCTAGTCCATGCCCTCATCATCTCCCGCCTCGACAACTGTAACCTCCTGCTCTGTGGCCTCCCCTCGAACACTCTCGCACCCCTCCAATCTATTCTACACTCAGCTGCCCGACTAATCCACCTGTCCCCCCACTATTCCCTGGCCTCTCCCCTCTGTCAATCCCTTCACTGGCTCCCCATTACCCAGAGACTCCAGTACAAAAGCCTAACCATGACTGTTATGACCTGGTGGTCAGGACAATAATGGACCTGGTGGTTAAGAGCACACGGAATGACCTGATAGTTACAAATAATGTAGGACGAGCTCTGAGACGTGGGAACTCTGCTGCCCGCAATTCCTAATCCTATCACGCACACTAGAAATAGCCGTGGATTGCTCCTAACGCTCCCTATGCAACTCGGCACAGCCTAAGGAACTAGCTAGCCCTGAAGATAGAAAAATAAAGCCTACCTTGCCTCAGAGAAATTCCCCAAAGGAAAAGGCAGCCCCCCACATATAATGACTGTGAGTAAAGATGAAAATACAAACACAGAGATGAAATAGATTTAGCAAAGTGAGGCCCGACTTACTGAACAGACTGAGGATAGGAAAGGATGCTTTGCGGTCAGCACAAAAACCTACAAAAGACCACACAGAGGGTGCAAAAAGACCCTCCGCACCGACTCACGGTGCGGAGGCGCTCCCTCTGCGTCCCAGAGCTTCCAGCAAGCAAGACAACAATAAAAATAGCAAGCTGGACAGAAAAATAGCAAACCAAAGAAAATACAAGCAGGAACTTAGCTTCTGCTGGGAAGACAGGTCACAAGAATGATCCAGGAGTGAACCAGACCAATACTGGAACATTGCCAGGTGGCATGGAGCAAAGATCTAAGTGGAGTTAAATAGAGAATCCAGCTAACGAATTAACCTCGTCACCTGT
The DNA here is from genome assembly GCF_032444005.1 of Ranitomeya imitator. NCBI lineage: Eukaryota > Metazoa > Chordata > Amphibia > Anura > Dendrobatidae > Ranitomeya > Ranitomeya imitator. The sequence continues at coordinate 587,964,648 of NC_091284.1, forward strand.
GGAAGGAAACTCAGAAACACCCACCAGAGGAAGTCCATGGACAGAACCAGCCGAAGTACCATTCATGACCACAGGAGGGAGCCCGAAAACAGAATTCACAACAGTACCCCCCCTTGAGGAGGGGACACCGAACCCTCACCAGAGCCCCCAGGCCGACCAGGATGAGCCAAATGAAAGGCACAAACCAGATCGGCAGCATGAACATCAGAGGCAAAAACCCAGGAATTATCTTCCTGACCATAACCCTTCCACTTGACCAGGTACTGGAGTTTCCGTCTCGAAATACGAGAATCCAAAATCTTCTCCACCACATACTCCAACTCCCCCTCAACCAACACCGGGGCAGGAGGATCAACGGATGGAACCACAGGCGCCACGTATCTCCGCAATAACGACCTATGGAACACATTATGGATGGCAAAAGAAGCAGGAAGGGCCAAACGAAATGACACAGGATTGATAACCTCAGAAATCTTATACGGACCAATGAAACGAGGCTTAAACTTAGGAGAGGAAACCTTCATAGGAACATAACGAGACGACAACCAAACCAAATCCCCAACACGAAGTCGGGGACCCACACAGCGCCGGCGGTTAGCGAAACGTTGAGCCTTCTCCTGGGACAATGTCAAATTGTCCACCACATGAGTCCAAATCTGCTGCAACCTATCCACCACAGTATCTACACCAGGACAGTCCGAAGACTCAACCTGCCCTGAAGAGAAACGAGGATGGAAACCAGAATTGCAGAAAAACGGCGAAACCAAAGTAGCCGAGCTGGCCCGATTATTATGGGCGAACTCAGCCAACGGCAAAAAGGACACCCAATCATCCTGATCAGCAGGAACAAAGCATCTCAGATATGTTTCCAAAGTTTGATTAGTTTGTTCGGTTTGGCCATTTGTCTGAGGATGAAAAGCCGAGGAAAAAGACAAATCAATGCCCATCCTAGCACAAAAGGATCGCCAAAACCTCGAAACAAACTGGGAACCTCTGTCAGAAACGATGTTCTCCGGAATACCATGTAAACGAACCACATGCTGGAAAAATAATGGCACCAAATGAGAGGAGGAAGGCAATTTAGACAAAGGTACCAAATGGACCATCTTAGAAAAGCGATCACAAACCACCCAAATGACCGACATCTTTTGAGAGATGGGGAGATCCGAAATAAAATCCATAGAAATATGCGTCCAGGGCCTCTTCAGGACCGGCAAGGTCAAAAGCAACCCACTGGCACGAGAACAGCAGGTCTTAGCCCGAGCACAAGTCCCACAGGACTGCACAAAAGAACGCACATCCCGTGACAAAGACGGCCACCAAAAGGATCTAGCCACCAAATCTCTGGTACCAAAGATTCCAGGATGCCCAGCCAACACTGAACAATGAATCTCAGAGATAACTCTACTAGTCCATCTATCAGGGACAAACAGTTTCTCCGCTGGGCAACGGTCAGGTCTATCAGGCTGAAATTTTTGCAGCACCCGCTGCAAATCAGGGGAGATGGCAGACAAAATTACCCCCTCTTTGAGAATACCCGCCGGCTCAGGAACACCCGGAGAGTCAGGCACAAAACTCCTTGACGTGAAGGAAGCGAACCTGTTGCGTCACAGGATTGCGGTACCACACATAGAAGGCGAGCAAGCAGTCAGCGAACTTAACCCCAACTAGGATTGAAGTCCGATTAGACCACTTGCTGACACAACACCGCAACAGGGTGTGTTAGGCAACTCATATAATTAGAGCACCGAAGTGCGAACTGTGCCGTGCTGGCAGGCACCACTAAGCACCCAGACGTGGGTCAGGAAGCGCACTACTGGCGCGTGGCGCCGCACTGGCGGTCACAGCAATAGACGCTGATACGTGTGTGACACGTTGAGTGATTTGTCGGGCGCTAGATAGCAGCCATACTCCATACGCGAACAGTCATACAATAGGGTAGGGGTATTTAATGAACGACTTGCACTCACAACAAACACACGTATTCAATTGTACACTAGCGCATGGCCGTGCGGTCATGTGCAGTTTATATAATTGCAGGACAGGAAGTGGCCACAGAAACTTTGCCCTTCCAAGACCTGCCAAGAGGACCAATGGAATGCGCTGCAGAGCCAGAGCACATGACCCTCGATCTCCAACGGGAGATCTTGCTCTGGGCATGCTCAGTGTGCGCAAACAAGGACTTAGTCCCAGGGAAGTCCGCTCGCCGCTGACCAGCACTGACTTTAATGGCAGGAGCTGAAGAAGCAGCAGTAACTCTCTGTACAGAGTGAGAGCGAGCAAGACACTGGGAGCGACGTCCCTGCTGAGCAGACTCCACTGTGGCTGGAGGAGAATGGGAGACCGCAGCGGAGACGGATCGAGATTCCCCCTGTGCAGCAGAGGAAACTCGACTCCTAACATGGCCCCCCCTCCTTGGGCCTCACTACGCTCGAAGGCAGCAATGAGCTGTGGGGCCCGAATGTTTTCAGCAGGCTCCCAAGACCTGTCCTCTGGACCATAACCCTTCCAATCCACCAAATAAAACTTTTTGCCACGTACCACCTTCCACCCCAAAATAGCGTTCACCTCGTAATCGTCCGTAGACGAACCCGATGTCCCGGCAGATGACTCGGAAAACCGGGACATGTATACGGGTTTCAAGAGGGACACATGAAAGGTGTCGGTGATACCCAAGCGTGGAGGAAGAGCCAGGCGGTAGACCACAGGATTAACCTGTTCGAGAACCTTGAAGGGACCCAAGTAGTGAGGAGCAAACTTAGTGGACTCAACTCGCAGCCTGATGTTACGGGCGGAGAGCCACACCAAGTCGCCAGGGGCAAAAGTCGGAGCGGGGCGCCGATGAACATCGGCGGAGGACCTCATTCTCTCCTTGGAGGCCCGAATGGCATCCTGCATGCGATCCCAAATGTCCCGTGCCTCCACAGCCCAGTCTGCCACCCTGGGATCAGCGGAAGACACAGGCATGGGCACAGGAACACGCGGATGCTGGCCGTAATTTAAGAGGAATGGAGTCTGACCGGTGGAGTCGGCTACGGCATTGTTAAGTGCAAACTCTGCCCACGGTAGCAAGGATGCCCAGTCATCCTGTCTGGCAGAAACAAAATGTCGCAGATATGTGACCAAGGTCTGGTTGGCCCTTTCTACCCACCCATTCGTCTCGGGATGATATGCCGAAGAGAGATTTAACTCAATACTGAGTAGACGACATAGCTCCCTCCAGAATCGAGACGCAAACTGGGGACCCCGGTCACTAACAATTTTGTCTGGCATACCGTGTAAGCGAAAGATATGCTTGATAAACAAGACAGCCAACGCCCGTGCAGATGGTAGCCGTGGAAGAGGCACCAAATGCACCATTTTGGAAAAATGATCGGTGATCACCCAGATAATGGTGCAATTACGAGACTTGGGTAAGCCAACCACAAAGTCCATCCCGACCATCTCCCAGGGCCTGTCAGCCACGGGCAGAGGATAAAGCAAACCAGTTGGCCGTTGCCGAGGAGTCTTGTTCCTGGCGCAAGAGACACACGCCCGAACGTACTCCGCAACATCACGAGCCATATGCGGCCACCAGTATGTCCTCGCCAGTAACTCTGATGTCCTTTTAGTACCAAAATGTCCACCCACCCTGGACGAGTGCGCCCAAGAGAAAACCTCCGGTCGCAAACTAGATGGAACAAAAGTCTTGCCCGGGGGCACAGACTCCAGCGAAACCGGGGCCACGGTTCTCAAACTCTCGGTGGGGACAATAAGCCGAGGCTCCTCCTCCTCCTCCGCAGATGACACAACGGAGCGAGAGAGAGCGTCGGCCCGAATGTTCTTCTCCCCAGAAAGGAAATGGAGGGTGAAATGAAACCGGGAGAAGAACAAGGACCATCTGGCCTGGCGAGAATTCAACCGCTTAGCTGTCTGCAGATACACCAAATTTTTGTGATCTGTGAAGACTTGGAAGGGAAAACGTGCTCCCTCCAAGAGATGTCTCCACTCCGAGAAAACCAACTTCATGGCTAGCAACTCCCTGTCCCCGATGGAATAATTCCTCTCTGCTGGTGCGAAGGTCTTGGAGAAAAAGAAGCAAGGATGCTTCCGACCTTGAGCATCCTTTTGGAAGAGGACTGCTCCAGCACCAACAGAAGAGGCATCCACCTCCATGATAAATGGCTTATCAACATCGGGGCGATGAAGAATGGGAGCGCTAGCTAAGTGTGACTTTATAGAGATAAAGGCCTTGGAGACCTCCTCAGACCACAATTTGGGATTCGCCCCCTTCTTGGTGAGGGCAACCAAGGGAGCTACCAAAGTTGAGAAATGCGGGATGAACTGGCGATAATAATTGATGAACCCCATAAAGCGCTGCACCGCTTTAAGAGAATGGGGTTCCTGCCAATCCATCACAGCCTGTAGTTTGGCAGGATCCATAGCCAATCCCTGGGCTGAGATGATGTAGCCTAGGAAAGGTAAGGACTCCTGCTCAAACATACACTTCTCCAACTTGGCATAGAGGGAGTTTGCCCGTAGAAGGTCGAAGACTTTGCAAACATCTCTCCGGTGGGAGTCAATATCTGGAGAGTAGATGAGAATATCATCAAGATAGACTACGACCGAGGTGGAAAGCATATCCCGGAAGATATCGTTCACAAAGTCTTGGAAAACGGCTGGGGCATTACAGAGCCCAAAGGGCATCACCAGATATTCATAGTGCCCATCCCTGGTGTTAAAAGCCGTCTTCCATTCGTCCCCCTCACGGATGCGAATCAGGTTGTAAGCACCCCGCAGATCTAATTTAGTAAATACCCTTGCTCCCCGAAGCCTATCGAACAGTTCTGATATCAAAGGCAAAGGGTATTTATTCTTAACGGTGATGGCGTTAAGACCCCTGTAGTCTATGCATGGACGCAATTCCCCACTCTTCTTCTGCACGAAGAAGAACCCTGCCCCAGCAGGTGACACTGACTTCCTGATGAACACTCTTGCCAGATTTTCCTGGATGTACTGTGACATTGCCTCCGTCTCCGGGAGAGATAGCGGATAGACTCGACCCCGGGGAGGCTCAGCACCAGGCAAGAGGTCAATAGGACAGTCATAGGGGCGATGGGGCGGAAGGGTCTCCGCCGCCTTTTTGGAGAATACGTCTGCATACGACCAATACTGCTTGGGGAGAGAGGAAAGATCTGCGGGTACCTCAGTTGTAGCTACCTGAACGCACTCCCTCTGACACCTACCCCCACAAGATTCACCCCATCCCAGCATTCTGCCTGAGGACCACTCGATATGAGGAGAGTGGTACCGTAGCCAAGGTATTCCCAACAGGACCTCATCAATTCCCTCTGGAATGACGAGCAGAGAAATAATCTCCTGATGAGATGGCGACATGGACAGAGTAAAAGGGATGGTCTGGTGAGTTATCTGTGAGGGCAGAGTCGACCCATTCACCACTCGCACCATTACAGGCTGAGCTAGCATAACCAGAGGTATTGCGTGGCGTTGGGCGAAGGCAGAAGACATAAAATTGCCCTCCGCCCCAGAATCCACGCAGAGCTCTACCGAGTGGGAGAATGAGCCTATAGTAATTGTCCCCTTAAAGGACAATTTAGAGGCAAACGTCGCCGTGTCTAGTGTACCTCCACCTACGACCACTAGACGCTGACATTTCCTCGACCACTGAGGACATCTGGTGGCTAAATGTCCAGACTGCTGGCAAACATGACAGACCCTGAGTGCACAAGCGGTCCGGGACTTAGGTCCCGCTTGTGACACTTCCCTGGCCTCATGTGACTCAGGAACCAGGACCGGAGATTCCAGAGGTTTGGCGAAAGTAGGAGCCAGCCGAAACCTCTGCCTACACTGGGCTCGCTCTAACCTCCGCTCGTTAAAACGGAGGTCAATTCGAGTGGAGACTGTTATTAACTCCTCCAGTGTGGCAGGAATCTCCCTAGTGGCCAGAGCGTCCTTTACATGGTCAGCCAAACCCCTCCAAAATATGGGGATAAGAGCTTTATCCGACCATTCCAGCTCAGATGCTAAAGTGCGGAATTGGACGGCAAAATGACTGACCAAGGACTCACCCTGAGTTAATGCCAGCAGTTGGAGCGCAGTGTCATGGGTGACTTGAGGTCCTAAGAAGACCTGTTTTAAAGTGCTCAAAAACAGAGGAGCACTCTGCACCACATGATCGCCACGCTCCCACAGCGGCGTAGCCCATTCCAACGCCCTGTCCGACAATAGAGACACAATAAATCCCACCTTAACCCGCTCTGTGGGGAAACGTGCAGCCAGAAGCTCGAGATGAATAGAGCACTGACTCACGAATCCCCTACAAAATTTGCTATGACCAGAAAATTTTTCTGGCAGCGGGAGGCGAGAAAATGTCGGAACAGGGGTGGCAATGGACAAAGTTGTTGCAGCCACGCTGGCAGCCTGTACAGCAACTGCGGTAACATCCACAGCTGAGGTTGCGCTCTCGAGAGCCGCCAACCTACCCTCCAGCTGCTGTATATACCACAGGGATTGCTGTTTGTCCGTCATCACTAGCCAGACCCTGGCGCTAGTGTAATGTTAGTGCTAGCGGAACGCACCAAATAATAAGACTGATAGTGTACGGTGCGTTCGTAGCCCGGGGTCCACCGTGCAGAGATGGAACCTGCTGCTGAGTAATGACGGACTATATGGCGGTACTCATAAGTATACTCGCGTGGGTTAAAATTCACCCAACGTGAAGGAAGCGAACTTGTTACGTCACAGGATCGCGGTACCGCACATAGAAGGCGAGCAAGCAGTCAGTGAACTTAACCCCAACTAGGATTGAAGTCCAATTAGACCACTTGCTGACACAACACCGCAACAGGGTGTGTTAGGCAACTCATATAATTAGAGCACCGAAGTGCGAACTGTGCCGTGCTGGCAGGCACCACTAAGCACCCAGACGTGGGTCAGGAAGCGCACTACTGGCGCGTGGCGCCGCACTGGCGGTCACAGCAATAGACGCTGATACGTGTGTGACACGTTGAGTGATTTGTCGGGCGCTAGATAGCAGCCATACTCCATACGCGAACAGTCATACAATAGGGTAGGGGTATTTAATGAACGACTTGCACTCACAACAAACACACGTATTCAATTGTACACTAGCGCATGGCCGTGCGGTCATGCGCAGTTTATATAATTGCAGGACAGGAAGTGGCCACAGAAACTTTGCCCTTCCAAGACCTGCCAAGAGGACCATTGGAATGCGCTGCAGAGCCAGAGCACATGACCCTCGATCTCCAACGGGAGATCTTGCTCTGGGCATGCTCAGTGTGCGCAAACAATGACTTAGTCCCAGGGAAGTCCGCTCGCCGCTGACCAGCACTGACTTTAATGGCAGGAGCTGAAGAAGCAGCAGTAACTCTCTGTACAGAGTGAGAGCGAGCAAGACACTGGGAGCGACGTCCCTGCTGAGCAGACTCCACTGCGGCTGGAGGAGAATGGGGGACCGCAGCGGAGACGGATCGAGATTCCCCCTGTGCAGCAGAGGAAACTCGACTCCTAACACAGGGCATCAGCCTTCACATTCTTAGAGCCCGGAAGGTACGAAACCACAAAATCAAAACGGGAGAAAAATAACGACCATCGAGCCTGTCTCGGATTCAACCGTTTGGCAGACTCAAGATAAGTCAAATTCTTGTGATCTGTCAAGACCACCACACGATGCTTGGCTCCTTCAAGCCAATGACGCCACTCCTCGAATGCCCACTTCATGGCCAACAACTCTCGATTACGAACATCATAATTACGCTCAGCAGGCGAAAACTTTCTAGAAAAGAAAGCACATGGTTTCATCACTGAGCCATCAGAACTTCTTTGCGACAAAACAGCCCCTGCTCCAATCTCAGAAGCATCAACCTCAACCTGAAACGGGAGTGAAACATCTGGCTGGCACAACACAGGGGCAGAAGAAAAACGACGCTTCAACTCCTGAAAAGCCTCTACAGCTGCAGAAGACCAATTGACCACATCAGCACCCTTCTTGGTCAAATCAGTCAACGGTTTAGCAACACTAGAAAAATTAGCGATGAAGCGCCGATAAAAATTAGCAAAGCCCAGGAACTTTTGCAGGCTCTTCACAGATGTCGGCTGAGTCCAATCGTAAATTGCCTGGAATTTAACAGGGTCCATCTCAATAGTAGAAGGGGAAAAAATGAACCCCAAAAATGAAACCTTCTGAACTCCAAAGAGACACTTTGACCCCTTCACAAACAAGGAATTCGCACGAAGGACCTGGAACACCATTCTGACCTGCTTCACATGAGACTCCCAATCATCCGAAAAGACCAAAATATCATCCAAATACACAATCAGGAATTTGTCCAGGTACTCTCGGAAGATGTCATGCATAAAGGACTGAAATACTGATGGAGCATTGGAAAGCCCGAATGGCATAACCAGGTAGTCAAAATGGCCCTCGGGCGTATTAAATGCTGTTTTCCATTCATCGCCTTGTTTAATACGCACAAGATTATACGCCCCTCGAAGATCTATCTTGGTGAACCAACTAGCCCCTTTAATACGAGCAAACAAATCAGACAGCAACGGCAAAGGATACTGAAATTTGACTGTAATTTTATTAAGAAGGCAGTAATCAATACAAGGTCTCAAAGAACCATCCTTCTTGGCCACACAAAAGAACACTGCTCCTAACGGTGATGACGACGGGCGAATATGGCCTTTCTCCAAGGACTCCTTTATATAACTCCGCATAGCGGCGTGTTCTGGCACAGATAAATTGAACAATCGGCCCTTAGGAAACTTACTACCGGGAATCAAATTAATTGCACAATCGCAATCCCTATGAGGAGGTATGGCACTGGCTTTGGGCTCATCAAATACATCCCGATAATCCGACAAAAACTCTGGAACTTCAGAAGGAGTGGAAGACGAAATAGACAAAAATGGAACATCACCATGTACCCCCTGGCAACCCCAGCTGGACACAGACATAGATTTCCAGTCCAATACTCGATTATGAACCTGTAGCCATGGCAACCCCAAAACGACCACATCATGCAGATTATGCAACACCAGAAAGCGGATATCCTCCTGATGTGCAGGAGCCATGCACATGGTCAATTGGGTCCAGTACTGAGGCTTATTCTTGGCCAAAGGCGTAGCATCAATTCCTCTCAATGGAATAGGATACTGCAAGGGCTCCAAGAAAAAACCACAGCGCCTAGCATACTCCAAGTCCATCAAATTCAGAGCAGCGCCTGAATCCACAAATGCCATAACAGAATAGGATGACAAAGAGCAAATCAGAGTAATGGACAATAGAAATTTAGACTGTACCGTACCAATGGTGGCAGACCTAGCGAACCGCTTAGTGCGCTTAGGACAATCGGAGATAACATGAGTGGAATCACCACAGTAAAAATATAGCCCAGTCCGACGTCTGTGTTCTTGCCGTTCAGCTCTGGTCAAAGTCCTATCACATTGCATAGGCTCAGGCCCATGCTCAGATAGTACCGCCAAATGGTGCACAGCTTTACGCTCACGCAAGCGTCGATCGATCTGAATGGCCAAAGACATAGACTCATTCAGACCAGCAGGCATGGGAAATCCCACCATGACATCCTTAAGGGCTTCAGAGAGACCCTTTCTGAAGATTGCTGCCAGGGCACATTCATTCCACTGAATGAGCACAGACCACTTTCTAAACTTCTGACAATATATCTCCGCTTCATCCTGACCCTGACACAGAGCCAGCAAGATTTTCTCTGCCTGATCCACTGAATTAGGTTCGTCATAAAGCAATCCAAGCGCCAGGAAAAACGCATCAACATCACGCAATGCCGGATCTCCTGGCGCAAGGGAAAATGCCCAGTCTTGAGGGTCACCACGTAACAAAGAAATAATGATCTTTACTTGTTGAACAGGGTCACCTGAGGAGCGAGGTTTCAAGGCAAGAAACAATTTACAATTATTTTTGAAATTCAAGAACTCAGATCTATCACCAAAAAACAAATCAGGAATTGGAATCCTAGGCTCTGACATCGGATTCTGAACCACAAAATCTTGAATGTTTTGTACCCTTGTAGTGAGATTATCCATCCAAGAGGACAGACCTTGAATGTCCATGTTTAATAATAATAATAATAATCTTTATTTTTATATAGCACTAACATATTCCACAGCGCTTTACAGTTTGCACACATTATCATCACTGTCCCCGATTGGGCTCACAATCTAGAATTCCTATCAGTATGTCTTTGGAATGTGGGAGGAAACCGGAGTGCCCGGAGGAAACCCACGCAAACACGGAGAGAACATACAAACTCTTTGCAGATGTTGTCCTGGGTGGGATTAGAACCCAGGACCCCAGCGCTGCAAGGCTGCTGTGCTAACCACTGAGCCACCGTGCTGCCCGTGCTGTGTCCTGAACCACCCAGAGGTAAAGGGGAAAAGAGAGACAAAACACACTGCAAAGAAAAAAAAATAGTCTCAGAACTTCTCTTATCCCTCTATTGAGATGCATTAGTACTTTGGGCCACCTGTACTGTTATGACCTGGAGGTCAGGACAATAATGGACCTGGTGGTTAAGAGTACACAGAATGACCTGATAGTTACAAATAATGTAGGACGAGCTCTGAGACGTGGGAACTCTGCTGACCGCAATCCCTAATCCTATCACGCACACTAGAAATAGCCGTGGATTGCTCCTAATGCTCCCTATGCAACTCGGCACAGCCTAAGGAACTAGCTAGCCCTGAAGATAGAAAAATAAAGCCTACCTTGCCTCAGAGAAATTCCCCAAAGGAAAAGGCAGCCCCCCACATATAATGACTGTGAGTAAAGATGAAAATACAAACACAGAGATGAAATAGATTTAGCAAAGTGAGGCCCGACTTACTGAACAGACTGAGGATAGGAAAGGATACTTTGCGGTCAGCACAAAAACCTACAAAAGACCACGCAGAGGGCGCAAAAAGACCCTCCGCACCGACTCACGGTGCGGAGGCGCTGCCTCTGCGTCCCAGAGCTTCCAGCAAGCAAGACAACAATAAAAATAGCAAGCTGGACAGAAAAATAGCAAACCAAAGAAAATACAAGCAGGAACTTAGCTTCTGCTGGGAAGACAGGTCACAAGAATGATCCAGGAGTGAACCAGACCAATACTGGAACATTGCCAGGTGGCATGGAGCAAAGATCTAAGTGGAGTTAAATAGAGCAGCCAGCTAACAAATTAACCTCGTCACCTGTGGAAGGAAACTCAGAAACACCCACCAGAGGAAGTCCATGGACAGAACCAGCCGAAGTACCATTCATGACCACAGGAGGGAGCCCGACAACAGAATTCACAACACATGACATACAAAGCCATTCACAACCTGTCTCCTCCATACATCTGTGACCTCTTCTCCCGGTACTTTCCTGCACGCAACCTCGGATCCTCACAAGATCTCCTTCTCTACTCCCCTCTTTTCTCCTGTTCCCATAATTGCATTCAAGATTTTTCTCTCGCATCACCCCTACTCTGGCACTCTCTACCACAATATATCAGACTCTCACCTACCATCGAAACCTTCAAAAAGAACCTGAAGACCCAGCTCTTCCGGCAAGCCTACAACCTGCAGTAATCACCGATCGACCAAACCACTGCACGACCAGCTCTATCCTTACCTACTGTATCCTCACCCATCTCTTGTAGATTGTGAGCCCTTGTGGGCAGGGTCCTCTCTCCTCCTGTACCAGTTGTGACTTGTATTGTTCAAGATTATTGTACCTGTTTTTATTATGTATACCCCTCCTCACATGTAAAGCGCCATGGAATAATTGGCGCTATAATAATAATAATAATAATAATAAAATTTAACAGTGCTGGATTTTCCATTGAAGAAATTGTCCTCTTTCAGAAAATACCAGTCCCTGTGCAAATTTTCAGCAAAAAAATTTGAAATTACATCTTACTCACACCCACATCAGTTACTGAGTGTTCGGCACTGCTCCTGATGTCAGTTATTGGCTGCAGTGCTGATGTCCCATCATCAACACAGCAACCAATCAGTAAACTCTGCAGTTCTGAGCAGTGTGTTCCATCTACATTGGCAGAGCGGTTGAGCTCAGTGATTGGCTGTTATCGTGATGACCACGTTGCAACCAAATTCTGACACCAGGACCAGTAGTGGCCTTATTTCTGAATCGAGTAAGTGATTTTTTTTTATAACAAACTGATTCCAGGGACTTGGATTTTATCAATGTTACAAACCCTTTATAGGGAACCTGTCACATTTTCTTTTCGATATTAAACTGCCCCAAGAGTCTTGCAAACACTAACACTAACATGGTTTTCTGAATCACAATTTCCCACTATTTATCTAAAAAAATCTGACTTTTTATCCTTAGGTGATTGCATCACATACCATCTTTTTCAGTCATGGGTGGCGCTTTCTATCCTTCCAGTCACTGTCAGTCAAGGTCCTCTTCAAAATATACACACCCATTGCAACCTGATTGATTGCCTGGAGTGCCCCGATGTCACATCAATTGACCAGTAAATTTTGCGCTTCCTCATTGACTATCAGATCCCCGTGCATGCGCACTGAATCTGGGTGTTCAGCTCCAGTTTAACCCCTTAACGACCGCAGATACACTTTTAACAGCGGCAGTTAAGGGTACTTAAACCACAGCGCTGTTAATTAACCCTAGAACGCATATTGGGGGCCTTTTAGGCCCCCATGCTTACATTTTTTGATATTATCTGCAAAATTACATTAGTTATAATTTTGAAACTCCAGGTATTCCTCAAGTATGTCGTTGTTGATAATATCCAGTTGTTCATATAATTTTTTTCATAGGCATTATGGTGTAACAATGCTTGTTTGGTGAAAAGTATATCTGTTAGGAGTCGAGTTTCCTCTGCTGCACAGGGGGAATCTCGATCCGTCTCCGCTGCGGTCTCCCATTCCCCTCCAGCCGCAGTGGAGTCTGCTCAGCAGGGACGTCGATCCCAGCGTCTCGCTCAGTCTGACTCTGTGAGAAGAGTTATTGCTGCTTCTCCAGCTTCTGCCTTTGAAGCCTATTCTGGTCAGCAGCGAGCGGACTTCTCTGGGACTAAGTCCTTATCTGCACACACTGAGCATGCCCAGGGCAAGATCTCCCGTTGGAGATCGAGGGTCATGTGCTCAGGCTCTGCGGCACATTCCATTGGTCCTCTTGGCAGGTCCTAGAAGGGCAAAAGTTCTGTAGCCATTTCCTGTGCTGCAGCTATATAAACTGCGCATGACCGCACGGCCATGCGCTAGTATTGTCTTACAATTGATATGTGTGTATGTGTGAGTGCAAGTCGTTCTTGGTTACCCCTTCCCTATTGAATGTCTGTTCGCGGAAGGTGTACGGCTACTATCTAGCGCCCGACTTAGCCTACTACACTAAACACACATCACAGCGTCCTGTAGCTGTGCCTGCCAGTACGGCGCCGTGCGCCTGCCTTGCGCTTTCCATACCCAAGTCTGGGTGGTTAGTGGCGTCCGTTAGTGCGGCATCGCTCGCGCACTTGTGCGCTTATATTTCTGAAGGTTCTCTACACACCCAGTTGCGGTGTTGTGCCAGCAAGGGCCTAATCGGGCTTCAATCCCTTCTGGGGTTAAGTCCGCTGGCCACTTGCTCGCTCTCTAGTGCGGTATTGCGGTCCTGTGAATTAACAGGATCGCTTTCCTCACGCTGGGTGAGGTTTAACCCACGCGTGTTTACTTTAGTGTACCGCTATAGAGTCTGCAAATTGCTAGCAGCAGGTTCTCACCTGCACGGTGGACCCCGGACTGCGAACGCATCTTCGTCACCTGTCTTGGTGCGTTCCGCCAGTCCTAACATAATACTAGCGCCAGGGTCTGGCTAGTAAATGGCAGACGGTCAGCGTCTACAGCAGTACATCCAGCAGCTGGAGGGTAGGTTGGCGGCTCTCGAGCGCACAACCTCAGCTGTGGACGTTACTGCTGTCGCTGTTCAGGCTGCAAGTGCAGCTGCAGCCAGTTTGTCCGCTGCCACCCCTGCTCCGACCTTATCCCGTCTCCCGCTTCCAGACAAGTTTGCTGGTGACAGTAAGCCATGTCGGGGATTCGTGAGCCAGTGCTCCATACATCTCGAGCTGCTGGCTGCACGTTTTCCTACGGAACGGGCGAAAGTGGGATTCATTATATCTCTCTTGTCGGGCAGGGCGTTGGAGTGGGCAACGCCGCTTTGGGAACGTGGTGATCGTGTGGTGCAGAGTGCTCCTATCTTCCTGGACGCTCTGAGGCAGGTCTTTCTGGGACCTCGTGTCACCCACGATACCGCGCTCCAATTGTTGGCAATTACTCAGGCTTCGTCCATGGTCAGCCAGTTTGCCATCCTATTCCGGACTCTAGCTTCTGAGCTGGAATGGCCGGATAAAGTCCTTATTCCGGTGTTCTGGAGAGGACTGGCAGATCATGTGAAGGACGCCTTGGCCACCAGGGAGATTCCCGCCACACTGGAGGAGCTTATTACTATAGCTACCCGCATCGATCTCCGTTTTAACGAGCGGAGGTTGGAGCGGACCCAGTGTAGGCAGAGGTTTCGGCTGGCTCCCATCTTTGCCAAACCTCTAGAATCTCCTGTTATGGCGTCCGACTCCCATGAGGCCATGGAGGTTTCTCGAGCGGGATCTAGGTCTCAGACCGCTCGAGTGCCTGTGCTATGTAAAAATTGCCAGCAACCGGGACATTTCGCTAATAAATGTCCACGGCGGTCGGGAAAACGATCGCGTCTAGTGTCCATTGGAGGAGGTTCACTGGACACCGCGGCATTTTCCTCAAAATTGTCCTTTAAAGGGACAATCCTGTTAGGCATATCCACTCTTACAGTAGAGCTTTGTGTGGATTCAGGAGCAGAGGGAAATTTTATGTCTTCTGCTTTTGCTCAGCGCCACGCAATACCTCTGGCTATGCTAGCCAAACCAGTAACCGTGAGAGTGGTGAATGGGTCGACACTTCCATTACAGATCACACATCAGACTGTCCCTTTCACGTTAGCCATGTCCCCATCCCACCAGGAGACTATTTCCCTTCTTGTCCTTCCCGAGGGAATGGATGAGATTCTGCTGGGAATGCCCTGGCTTCGTTTCCACTCCCCACATATTGAGTGGACCTCTGGGAGGATATTGGGTTGGAGTGAATCCTGTAAGGGCAGATGTGTGAAAGAGTGCGTTCAGGTTTCCACCACTGAGATACCCGCAGATCTCTCTACTCTCCCCAAACACTATTGGTCTTATGCAGACGTCTTTTCCAAAAAAGCCGCGGAGACCCTTCCGCCTCACCGTCCCTATGACTGTCCTATAGATCTCTTGCCTGGAGCAGAACCTCCTCGGGGACGTGTCTATCCCCTCTCTCTCCCGGAAACGGAGGCTATGTCCCAATACATCCAGGAGAATTTGGCAAGAGGATTTATTAGGAAGTCAGTGTCACCAGCTGGGGCAGGGTTCTTCTTCGTACAGAAGAAGAATGGAGAGTTGCGTCCTTGCATAGACTACAGGGGTCTTAACGCCATCACCGTTAAAAATAAGTACCCGCTGCCCCTGATTTCTGAGCTTTTTGATAGGCTACGGGGAGCTAAGGTATTTACCAAATTAGACCTGCGGGGAGCTTATAACCTGATTCGCATTCGTGAGGGGGACGAATGGAAGACGGCGTTTAACACCAGAGATGGGCATTATGAGTATCTGGTGATGCCCTTCGGGCTCTGTAATGCCCCAGCCGTTTTCCAAGACTTTGTCAACGACATCTTCCGGGATATGCTTTCCACCTCGGTCGTAGTCTATCTGGATGATATTCTCATCTTCTCTCCAGATATTGACTCCCACCGGAGAGATGTTGGCAGAGTCTTCGACCTCTTACGGGCAAACTCTCTTTACGCAAAGTTGGAGAAGTGTGTGTTTGAGCAGGAGTCTTTACCTTTCTTGGGCTATATCATCTCTGCCCAAGGATTGGCTATGGATCCTGCCAAACTACAGGCTGTGATGGACTGGCAAGAACCCCATTCACTTAAAGCGGTGCAGCGCTTTATGGGGTTCATTAATTATTACCGCCAGTTCATCCCCCATTTCTCAACTTTGGTAGCTCCCTTGGTAGCCCTCACCAAGAAGGGAGCAAATCCCAAAGTGTGGTCTGAAGAGGTCTCCAGGGCCTTTTCTTCTACTAAGTCTCATTTTGCTAGCGCTCCCATCCTACATCGTCCCGATGTCGATAAGCCGTTTATAATGGAGGTGGATGCCTCTTCCGTTGGTGCTGGAGCAGTCCTCTTCCAGAAGGATGCTCAAGGTCGGAAGCATCCGTGCTTTTTCTTCTCCAAGACCTTCACACCAGCGGAGAGGAATTATTCCATCGGGGACAGGGAGTTGCTAGCGATGAAATTGGCTTTCTCTGAGTGGAGACATCTCTTGGAGGGGGCTCGTTTTCCCTTTCAAGTATTTACAGACCATAAAAATTTGCTATATTTGCAAACAGCCCAGAGGCTAAATTCTCGCCAGGCCAGATGGTCCTTATTCTTCTCCCGATTCCACTTCACCCTCCATTATGTCGCTGGGGAGAAGAACATTCGAGCTGATGCTCTTTCTCGCTCTGTTGTGTCATCTGAGGAGGAGGAAGGAGAGCCTCGGCTTATTGTTCCTTCTGAGAGCTTGAGAACCGTGGCTCCGGTGTCGCTTGAGTCTGTGCCTCCAGGCAAGACTTTTGTGCCCATAAATTTGCGACCGGAGGTTCTCTCTTGGGCTCATTCCTCCAGGGTGGGTGGACACTTTGGGACTAAAAGGACATCTGAGCTGCTGGCGAGGACGTACTGGTGGCCGCATATGCTGCGAGATGTCAGGGATTACGTTCTGGCGTGTGTCTCATGCGCCAAAAATAAGTCTCCTCGACAACGGCCGTCTGGGTTACTCTATCCCTTGCCGGTGGCAGACAGGCCCTGGGAGATGGTCGGGATGGACTTTGTAGTGGGTTTGCCCAAGTCTCGCGGCTGTACCGTCATTTGGGTAATTACCGATCATTTCTCGAAAATGGTGCACTTGGTGCCGCTTCCACGGTTACCTTCTGCACGGGCCTTGGCAGCGTTGTTCATAAGACACATCTTCCGCCTACACGGCATGCCAGACAAAATTGTCAGTGACCGGGGTCCCCAGTTTGCGTCTCGGTTCTGGAGAGAGCTTTGTCGTCTTCTCAGCATTGAGTTAAATCTCTCTTCCGCATATCATCCCGAGACGAATGGGTTGGTAGAGAGGGCCAATCAGACTCTGGTCACATATCTGCGACATTTTGTTTCTGCCAGGCAGGATGACTGGGCATCTTTATTACCATGGGCAGAGTTCGCCCTTAATAACGCTGTAGCCGATTCCACCGGTCAGACTCCTTTCCTCCTTAATTACGGCCAGCAACCGCGGGTTCCTGTGCCTATGCCCGTGTCCTCTGCTGACTCCAGGGTGGCAGACTGGGCAGTGGAGGCACGGGACATTTGGGACCGCACTCAGGATGCCATTCGGGCCTCGAAGGAGAGAATGAGGTCCTCCGCCGATGCACATCGGCGCCCTGCCCCGGCCTTTGCTCCTGGCGACTTGGTGTGGCTCTCCGCCCGTAACATCAGGCTGCGAGTTGAGTCCACTAAGTTTGCTCCTCGCTACTTGGGCCCATTCAAGGTCCTCGAGCAGGTTAATCCCGTGGTCTACCGCCTGGCTCTTCCTCCACGCTTGGGTATCACCGACACCTTTCATGTGTCCCTCTTGAAACCCGTATACATGTCCCGGTTTTCCGAGTCATCTGCCGGGACATCGGGTTCGTCTACGGACGATTACGAGGTGAACGCTATTTTAGGGTGCAAGGTGGTACGCGGCAAAAAGTTTTATTTGGTGGATTGGAAGGGTTATGGTCCAGAGGACAGGTCTTGGGAGCCTGCTGAAAACATTCGGGCCCCACAGCTCATAGCTGCCTTCGAGCGTAGCGAGGCCCAAGGAGGGGGGGGCCCTAGGAGGGGGGGTAATGTTAGGAGTCGAGTTTCCTCTGCTGCACAGGGGGAATCTCGATCCGTCTCCGCTGCGGTCTCCCATTCCCCTCCAGCCGCAGTGGAGTCTGCTCAGCAGGGACGTCGATCCCAGCGTCTCGCTCAGTCTGACTCTGTGAGAAGAGTTATTGCTGCTTCTCCAGCTTCTGCCTTTGAAGCCTATTCTGGTCAGCAGCGAGCGGACTTCTCTGGGACTAAGTCCTTATCTGCACACACTGAGCATGCCCAGGGCAAGATCTCCCGTTGGAGATCGAGGGTCATGTGCTCAGGCTCTGCGGCACATTCCATTGGTCCTCTTGGCAGGTCCTAGAAGGGCAAAAGTTCTGTAGCCATTTCCTGTGCTGCAGCTATATAAACTGCGCATGACCGCACGGCCATGCGCTAGTATTGTCTTACAATTGATATGTGTGTATGTGTGAGTGCAAGTCGTTCTTGGTTACCCCTTCCCTATTGAATGTCTGTTCGCGGAAGGTGTACGGCTACTATCTAGCGCCCGACTTAGCCTACTACACTAAACACACATCACAGCGTCCTGTAGCTGTGCCTGCCAGTACGGCGCCGTGCGCCTGCCTTGCGCTTTCCATACCCAAGTCTGGGTGGTTAGTGGCGTCCGTTAGTGCGGCATCGCTCGCGCACTTGTGCGCTTATATTTCTGAAGGTTCTCTACACACCCAGTTGCGGTGTTGTGCCAGCAAGGGCCTAATCGGGCTTCAATCCCTTCTGGGGTTAAGTCCGCTGGCCACTTGCTCGCTCTCTAGTGCGGTATTGCGGTCCTGTGAATTAACAGGATCGCTTTCCTCACGCTGGGTGAGGTTTAACCCACGCGTGTTTACTTTAGTGTACCGCTATAGAGTCTGCAAATTGCTAGCAGCAGGTTCTCACCTGCACGGTGGACCCCGGACTGCGAACGCATCTTCGTCACCTGTCTTGGTGCGTTCCGCCAGTCCTAACAATATCTGTATAAATTGGGGGCCTTTTAGGCTCTGGCTATTTTTATCATGTTCTCAGTAGTGTTTGTGTCTCAACTTACTTTATTTGTACTTAGTAATGCTGGTGGAGGGGCCAGGGTGTGGATAATAACATGTGAGGATGTCATGTGATTTTTGGAGGGAGTGATAAGGCCATGACATCACCTCAGGTCCTTCGGAACACAGTAATGAGCTGTGTATAGAGTACTGAGGACAGTATACACTGTGAGCTTATTGCTGAAGGACCTGTGATAAGATAAGCTGTTGAGAGGAAATCTGATTCATTTTCAGTTTCTGTTTCTAAGAAGCTTGCAAAGGCTAGAGCTTGTGAGCCACAAAAATCACCCAGAGAATCTTTGGGGTCTCGCCTGCTAGGGGTAGCCGAGACCACAAAGAACATGATCAGGGTCAGTTTTTACCAACCCCTGTTTTGCGATCGCCGGTAATTAACTGTTTACTGGTGGCCACAAAAAAAACAACAAAAAAAAACGATCTGTCATTCTCTGTCCCCTGATGTGATCGCCCATCAGAGGACAGAGAAATAGGGGGATTCGGGGACCCTGCTATACTTATCGGTGTCTCTGGGTCCTCCTGCGTCCCCTCCTGCCCACCGGCTTCTTCATCCGGTAAGAAAATGGTGGGCGCATGCGCAGTGCGCCCGCAATGATCTGCCGGCTGGCAGCTGGAGGAGTTGGGGCTAAATTTAGGGTTAGGGTTGGGGCTAAATTTAGGGTTAGGATTGGGGTTGGAGCTAAATTTAGGGTTAGGGTTGGGGCTAAATTTCGGGTTAGGGTTGGCAGAGCTCCTGGCTGTAAAATATTTTAACCCCTTCAGATGGATTTACAACGTGGGAAGTTACAGATCTACGGAAGGTATGTATATTGTTGGTTTATTATTTTTAATTTGTTACAGAGCGAGGGTCTTCAGGTGGATTGAGAGTACAATAAAATATTAAAACAACCTGTGTTTTTATTTCATTAAAATACTGGGGGAAGATGTTTTTAGCCAGGGGGGGCCAAAAACCGTGGACCCTCTCCAGGCTAATAATATCTGCCTCAGTCACTGGCTTTACTACTCTGGTGGAGAAAATTGCGCGGGAGCCCACGCCAATATTTTCCGCGATTTAACCCTTAAATTTAAGAGCTAGAGCGCCGAAATTTTGCATATACACACTACAAACATTAGTAGTGTGGAATATGCAAAAAAAGGGGGATATGACATGGCAATTGAATTACCGGCTTTTCTGCTATATCGCCCTGAAGTAAATATAAATATATATATATATATGTGTCTCTATGACATATATATATATATATATATACATATATATATATATATATATAATGAAACCTAACTTTGCAGTAAAGATCGCCGACTGCCGACCCGATCCCAGAGTGGGATCGGGTCGGGTTTCACGAAACCCGACTTTGCTAAAAGTCGGCGACTTTTGAAAAGTGCCGATCTGTTTCGCTCAACCCTACATCAGAGTACTCAGGATGAATTAGACAACAACTTTTTGGGTCCAATTTCTCCTGTTACCCTTGTGAAAATAAAAACTTGGGGGCTCCAAAATCTTTTTTTGGAAAAAAAATATTATTTATTTTCACAACTCTGCATTATAAACTTCTGTGAAGCACTTGGGCATTCAAAGTTCTCACCACACATCTAGATAAGTTCCTTGGGGGCTCTAGTTTCCAAAATGTGGTCACTTGTGGGAGGGCTACTACTGTTTAGGTACATCAGGGGCTCTGCAAATGCAACATAATGCCCGCAGACCATTCTATCAAAGTCTGCATTCCAAAACGGCGCTCCTTCCCTTCTGAGCTCTGCCGTGCGCCCAAACAGTGGTCCCCCCACACATGGGGTACCTGCATACTCAAGACAAATTGGACAACAATGTTTGGGGTCCAATTTGTCTTGTTACCCTTGTGAAATTAAAAACTTGGGGGCTATAAAATGTTTTTTGTGGAAAAAAAAATATTTTTTATTTTCACGACTCTGCATTATAAACTTCTGTGAAGCACTTGGGCATTCAAAGTTCTCACCACACATCTAGATAAGTTCCTTCGGGGGTCTAGTTTCCAAAATGGGGTCACGTGTGGGGGGTTTCTACTTAGGGTTGAGCGACCTTTACTTTTATAGGATCGGGTCAGGTTTCACGAAACCCGACTTTTTCAAAAGTCGGGTCGAGTGAAATCGGCCGATCCTATAAAATAGTCGGGGTCGGGGTCGGCCGAAACTCGAAACCCAATGCAGTGCATTGTGTTTCCAATGGTTCCCAGGGTCTGAAGGAGCGGAAACTCTCCTTCAGGCCCTGGGATCCATATTTAAGTGTAAAATAAAGAATTAAAATAAAAAATATCGCTATACTTACCCTCTGACGCACCCTGGTACTAACCGGGAACCTTCCTTCCTTCGAATCAGCGCTTCCAGGACCTTGCGGTGACGTCGCGGTGACGTCGCGGCTTGTGATTGGTCGCGCGGCCGCCCATGTGACCGCTCGCGCGGCCAATCACAAGCCGTGACGTCACTGCGACGTCACGCAAGGTCCTGCGATTCTTAGGAAGGAAGGCTGCCGGAAAGAAGCAGGGCGCGTCCGAGGGTGAGTATATTCCTATTAGGTATATACTCACCCTCGGACGTGCCCTGCTTCTTTCCGGCAGCCTTCCTTCCTAAGAATCAGCGCTTGCAGGACCTTGCGTGACGTCGCGGTGACGTCACGGCTTGTGATTGGTCGCGCGAGCGGTCACATGGGCGGCCGCGCGACCAATCACAAGCCGCAATGTCACCGCGACGTCACGCAAGGTCCTGGAAGCTCTGATTCGAAGGAAGGAAGGTTCCCGGTTAGTACCAGGGCGCGTCAGAGGGTAAGTATAGCGATATTTTTTATTTTAATTCTTTATTTTACATTAAATATGGATTCCAATACCGATTTCCGATATTGCAAACATATCGGAAATCAGGATCGGAATTCCGATACCACATTCAGAAGATCGCCGACTTTATGGCCGACCCCACACAGGGGTTGGGTCGGGTTTCATGAAACCCGACTCTGCCAAAAGTCGGCGACTTCTGAAAGTGGCCGACCCGTTTCGCTCAACCCTATTTCTACTGTTTAGGTACATCAAGGGCTCTGCAAATGCAACATAATGCCCGCAGACCATTCTATCAAAGTCTGCATTCCAAAACGGCACTTCTTCCCTTCTGAGCTCTGCCATGTGCCCAAACAGTGGTCCCCCAACATTTGGGGTATCATCCTACTCAGCATAAATTGCACAATAAATTTTGGGGTCCAATGTCTCCTGTTACACTTGTGAAAGTAAAAATTTGGGGGTAAAAAGATCATTTTTGTGGAAAAAATATGATTTTTTTTATTTTCATGGCTCTACGTTATAAACTTCTGTGAAGCAGTTTGGGGTTTATAGTGCTCACCACACATCTAGATATGCTCTTTGGGGGTCTAGTTTCCAAAATGGGGTCACTTGTGGAGGGTTACTACTGTTTAGGTACATCAGAAGCTCTGCAAATGCAACATGACGCCCGCAGACCATTCCATCAAAGTCTGCATTCCAAGTGGTGCTCCTTCCCTTCCGAGCCCCGATGGGGCCCAAACAGTGCCCCCCCCCATATGGAGTATCAGCATACTCAGGACAAACTGATCAACAGATTTTAAGGTCCAATGTCTCCTGTTACCCTTGAGAAAATAAAAAATTGCAGGCTAAAAAATCATTTTTGAGGAAAAAAAAGGATTTTTCATTTTCACGGCTCTACTTTATAAATTTCTGTGAAGCACTTGGGAGTTTAAAGTGCTCAACACACATCTAGATAAGTTCCTTAAGGGGTCTAGTTTCCAAAATGGGGTCACTTGTGGGGGGTTTCCACTGTTTAGGCACATCAGGGGCTCTCCAAACGCGACATGGCGTCCGATCTCAATTCCAGCCAATTCTACATTGAAAAAGTAAAACGGCACTCCTTCTCTTCCAAGCTCTGCGGTGCGCCCAAACAGTGGTTTACCCCCACATATGGGGTATTGACGTACTCAGGAGAAATTGCACAACAACTTATATGGTCTAATTTCTCCTGTTAACCTTTTGAAAATAAGAATTTGTGGGCGAAAAGATCATTTTTGTGTAAACAAATGCGATTTTTTATTTTCACGGCTCTACGTTATAAACTTCTGTGAAGCACTTGGGGGTTTAAAGTGCTCACAACACATCTAGATAAGTTCCTTAAGGGGTCTAGTTTCCAAAATGGTGTCACTTGTGGGGAGTTTCCACTGTTTAGGCGCATCAGGGCTCTCTAAACATGACATGGCGTCCGATCTCAATTCCAACCAATTCTGCATTGAAAAAGTCAAACGGCACTCCTTCTCTTCCAAGCTCAGCAGTGTGCCCAAACAGTGGTTTACCCTCACATATGGGGTATCAGCGTATTTAGGAGAAATTGCACAACAAAATTTATGGTTAAATCTCTGTTTTTACACTTGTGAAAATAAAAGAAAATGATTCTGAAGTAAAATGTTTGCAAAAAAAAGTTAAATGTTCATTTTTTCCTTCCACATTGTTTCAGTTCCTGTGAAACATGTAAAGGGTTAATAAACTTCTTGAATGTGGTTTTGAGCACCTTGAGGGGTGCAGTTTTTAGGATGGTGTCACATTTGGTTATTTTCTATCATATAGATGCCTCAAAATGACTTTAAATGTGATGTGGACCCCCCAAAAAAATGGTGTTGTAAAAATGAGAAATTGCTGGTCAACTTTTAACCCTTATAACTCCCTAACAAAAAAAAAATATGTTTCCAAAATTGTGCTGATGCAAAGTAGACATGTGGCTAATGTTATTTAATAACTATTTTTGCGACATATCTCTCTGATTTAAGGGCATAAAAATACAAAGTTTGAAAATTGCAAAATTTTTAAAAATTTCGCCATATTTCAGTTTTTTTTCATAAATAATCGCAAGTAATATCGAAGAAATGTTACCACTTACACGAAGTAAAATATGTCACGAAAAAATAGTCTCTGAATCAGCAGGATCCGTTCAAGCGTTCCACAGTTATAACCTCATAAAGTGACAGTGGTCAGAATTGTAAAAATTGGCCTGGTCATTAAGTACCAAATTGGCTCTGTCACTAAGGGGTTAATTTCATATTTCTGCATGTTCTGTCTTTTTTTGGGGGGTGAATAGTGGGAAGTTTTGCTTGAGAATACCATGGTAGTGATGCACATTACTAGCACTAGCAAGACATTGGGGGCAGTTTAATATTAAATGGGCATGACAGGTTCCCTTTAAGTACAAAGGCAGCTATGTTGGAAAAAGTGGCTGTTCCACAGAGTCAGTGTAATATTGTAGCTATACGATGGGTGCAATAGTCAGCATTTTGAATGTAATTATTGGCTACATATGACTATTGGCCAATAATATGAACACTTTTAATAAGAATGTTTGAATTAACAAAATACAAAATAATATTGCATCTTCAAGAGAGTACTTTTAAAAGAGGCCTTGCATTTCTAACAAGGACTGGGCACTGTACAGCTGTTTGAAGATCATTGAAATAGAAACTTGTTTAAACTGCATACTTACTGATTCTCGAATACTATAGATTGACCTCTTCATGTCTTGTACATCTACAAATAAAGACATTCCTCCGGGAGTTCTAGCGAAACGTTTCAGGAGATGAGCTTACATCATCACCCTGTACTGTAAAAGGCACTCTGCTAATCACAATTTACAGTCTTAGGATAGAACTCTTGCCACAATCTGGTTAGCTGGCAACTATGCTATAATAAATATTCATGAAGCTCAGCTATTTTATCTCATATTCCCCATCTTATTATAGATTCTACGTGATAAAAAAAGATTGAATATTATGAAACAGATATTCAAATCCTGCAATAGAAAATGAGCTGCTAATTAAAAAAAGAATCAATGGTCTATGCTAAATTTTTTTGGGTTCATATACGGTAATTTTCCAACCTTAATAAGTTTCCTACTGCACACAATTCCAGAACACCCAGTTTCAATGATGTATGGGATAGCTAACTCAGTGAGCATCCAGTTAAGCAGAAAATGGAATGCGATTATGATGCTTACAGTGTTTTAGCTTCCACTTTGCCTCATGGGAAGCTTTTCTTAATACTTTCTGAAAATTAGATAATGGCATTCAAGGTGAAATCAGTTAATCCATGTTTAGCTCAGGCGGCACTTTCCTTTATTCTTAGGAATCTCTATAGCCAATAACCTTTAGTTTTAATTTACAGGTCTATATGTTATTTCTTGTCACTTTTATGCCTCATTGTTCCACAGCCAGCACCCTGACCTCAAACTCACAAACAAAGCAATCAGAGCGTATGGCTCAAGGTCATAGGTAATTGTTCAACATATTCAAATATATTCGAGGATGGAAATTTATCTTTGCATAATATTGCAACCTTATAAGCTCAGAGTCTTATTTGAAAGTTTTTAGCACAAACTGAATTCCCACTGTAATGATGCCAAATTGGAAAAGAAAATATAATCATGTGTAGAAAATGCTTTGCTCCTTTAATGCTTAAAATGGAAATTTTTCTGAAATCGACAAGAGCACAAAACTGTAATGAAAGAGACTGTCCTTAGCATACAAATATAGATGTTTAAGAAGTACCAGCTCTTAATACACAATAGTTACTCTCCATAGCCACTAATCATCTTGAAAGCCCTTTGACAGCAAATCACTTCAGTATAGCTGAAAACCACTGATATAAATACACTATATAATGTTTGATTTTTAAATTCCTTATTAAATTGTATATAAGCTTACTAATAATACTAATCTACTATCTGTAAACTACAGGTATTATAAGAGATACCATCTTAAGAAAATAATTGTATCTAGCAACTTAGGCTTCAAATCTAAGGGCAGCCATTGTAGCAAGGTA
The DNA here is from genome assembly GCF_032444005.1 of Ranitomeya imitator. Taxonomy (NCBI): domain Eukaryota; kingdom Metazoa; phylum Chordata; class Amphibia; order Anura; family Dendrobatidae; genus Ranitomeya; species Ranitomeya imitator. The sequence continues at coordinate 587,990,573 of NC_091284.1, forward strand.
TTTCTTTGACAGTCTATGAGAGCTTCCTTTTGATTCCTTTTGCCTAAAATGTAAGCATTCCAATACATTCCTTACTGTTACAGGTAATTAAACTGACTCAAATTTTGCAAAAATCCATATTTGCCAATGGATTTTAGATTTTGTAATTCATCTTCTGTGCTGATTCTGCAAAGAGATAGCTGCTTGTTGCCATTTTTCTGGACTGTAAAGGGCCATATTATACTCACCTTACCGCTCGCCTTCCCAGTACCTCTGTTCATCGTCACCTGTGTGGTCCTTGCCTCTACTTCTGAAGAATGTTAATAATGCGGAAATTCCTTCACCCTAACGCAAGACTTCTAGCTTTAATGTGGCCTTGGAATGTTCTGTGCATGCTAATATCGTGACGTCAATGATAATGTGACCTTGACCTTCAAAATTTCAGCATGAGTGATGGAAATTAGAAGATGATGCGAGGACCGGATGGGTGATGGTGAGGAGCAGAGGAACTGGAGACATGAACAGTGAGGGGAGAATAAGGATTTTAGATTATTAGGCTTTAGACCTCAGAGCATAATAAGAGACATTACATTTGCAGAGAATAACTTCTCAGCAAATCAAATTTCCTGGAAAAATTTGAGGGAATGTGCAAAGTAAAAGTTTGCCTTATCTGCTCATATCTAATCATACCATTTAATTATGACAGTGACAGTTGACAGTGTAGCAGATTTAATAAGGGTAAAATGACTCACAACAAACCATTTTGATAACTTATCTCAAAAGATTACTTCACTACACTTAAAGGGTTTTTCTGAACAAGTGTCTTCAGCAGAGGACATCTCTCCAGTTTCCTTACTTCTAGTTGCTGAAGCAATGGGTATTCCTATTTGAGTGACAGTTCTGGTTCTCTAGCTTTGTCCTACTATTGAGCTCCTGCTTTGTACTGGGATACATTACTGATTTCTCAGACTTCTTGTTTTGAAGTCTTCACTGTTATCACTATATTTGCATAAACAGGGCTTTTGAACAATCACATGACTCAAGTGAGCAGTGAATAGGAGAACTAATGCATGAGAGGGCTGGTGATTTTGCAGGACAGATAGCAGCTCAGTCAGGAGTTGAGAGGGAGGGGGAGGTGAGCAGCTAACTGCTGTATAGGAATCAATGGGTTGCAGAGAGCTGATTAAAATCTCATGAGTTAACATGAATTAACTGGAATAAAGCTACTGCTCATACTTGACCAGGCCTTAAGGCCCCGTCACACATAGCGAGATCGCAAGCGAGATCGCTGCTGAGTCACAAGTTTTGTGACGCAACAGCGATCTCAGTAGTGATCTCGCTATGTGTGACATGTACCAGCGATCAGGCCCCTGCTGTGAGATCGCTGGTCGTGTCGGAATGGCCTGGGCCATTTTTTGATCGTTGAGGCCCTGCTGACATCGCTGAATCGGCGTGTGTGACGCCGATTCAGCGATGTCTTCGCTGGTAACCAGGGTAATCATCAGGTTACTAAGCGCAGGGCCGCGCTTAGTAACCCAATGTTTACCCTGGTTACCATCGTTAAAGTAAAAAAAAACCGCTACATACTTACCTACCGCTGTCTGTCCCCGTCGCTGTGCTCTGCACTCCTCCTGCACTGGCTGTGAGCGTCGGTCAGCCGGAAAGCAGAGCGGTGACGTCACCGCTCTCCTTTCCGGCCGCTGTGCTCACAGTCAGTGCAGGAAGCAGAGCGCCGAGGACAGACAGCGGTAGGTAAGTATGTAGCGTTTGTTTTTTTACTTTAACGATGGTAACCAGGGTAAACATCGGGTTACTAAGCGCGTCCCTGCGCTTAGTAACCCGATGTTTACCCTGGTTACCTGGGGACTTCGGCATCGTTGAAGACAGTTTCAACGATGCCGAAGTCTTTCCCCTGATCGTTGGTCGCTGGAGAGAGCTGTCTGTGTGACAGCTCTCCAGCAACCAAACAGCGACGCTGCAGCGATCCAGATCGTTGTCGGTATCGCTGCAGCATCGCTAAGTGTGACGGGGCCTTTAAAGGTTGACCTCATTGGAAACAAGTTGTACATTATGTAAGGAAAAAGCTCTCATAGCAAGAGAATGAAAAGTGAGTTATATGCAAAATTGCTTATTTTTATGCTGTCTATTCCAATTTCATACCATGAAAATACCCCTCTAAAAAATTAAGATAATATGACATTGCACAAACCATTGATCAATGTCAAGTTAGGTGTCAAATTACATTCTTTTTTGTGCCATGATATGCCATTGCTGAGTCAATTATTTGAGGCAGTTTAACCTTCGCTAGATTTGTAGTTGATTAGGTTAAAAAAACCGTAGGTCTACTGATCCAAAGTAAAGCAAAAAACGTTATGAAGCAGATGCTAATTATCTCATATTCCAAATATGGCAGAAATATAGCAAATGTCTCAAAATAAACCCCATTTCTTGAAATTTAGACTCCAGTAGTTGATGTGTCTTTCTATTCTCATTGTCTCTGGAAAGTACTTTAAGAAATTACATCCTACAGATTGACCAGACATGTTACAGCCATTGTCTTTTTTGGTAACTTATTGAACTGAATCTCTTTGTAGAGATATAAATATAGAGTTCTTAGGCCATATGTGTTCTATCTGATTTTCATGGATATAGCATGTACTCATTAAAGCAAACAGGTGCTGAGTAAATAGAATTTGAAGTTGAGTATCCTAAAGAATGGCTGAATATATCACATCCAAGCGTATTATAGGAGTACTGTACTTAACGGGTACTGTATAATACTGGAGTTTATTTCTTACCAATGTGACAATATAGAGTGGCTTCCATATTCAATTGTGTGACTGGCCTTGAGGAAGCTACAACTCTTTAACCTTTACATAAAAGTTCTATAGATTTCGCTACAAATTTCTGACGATTCTCTTTATCTTAACATTTAGGTAATCTATGTTTATATTTCAGTCACTTGATACAAAGCAATAAAAAAATTAATCTAATGCGGTTTTACGCTAGAAATGATGAATGTTTATAATGGGCAATCATAAATTATAAATCCATGCAAAAATATAATCAACACTACAATAATAATAATATTAATTATTATTATTATTATTATTATTATAAACACTACCTAGTACTTTAAACAACAACACACATAAACATCCACTATATGGAGAAAAGTCATGGGGAACAACTCAAGCATTTAATTCACTTTTTTTATTCAGTCCCATTGCCTCAGGTATATAAAATTCAGCCCCTAGCCATACAATTTGGCTTTACAAACATTCGTGAAAGAATAGCTCTTTCTAAAGTGGTCACTGAATTTGAGTCTGATACTGTAACATGATGTCACTATTGCAACAAGTCTGTTTGCAAAATGTCTTTCCTTCTAAATATCCCACAATCAACGTGAGGAGCATTTTTAAAAAGATGAATTGTTTAGGAAACACAACAATTCAGCCACAAAGTATTAGTCTAATACAGAGTGTGGTCATAGATTGCTGAAGTGCATAGCACATGGATGTCACCAATGCTCTGCTGACTCAATAACTTCAGTTTAAATCCTTCGCACCAGCATAAATACTTTGTGACAAGAACTTCATGGCATGGAATTCCATGGCGAAGCATCTGCATGTAACTCTTTTACCACCAAGCACAAATCATCATATGGAATGCTGAAAAGCATATCTCATAGCGGTGTTAATAACTATGGTGGAGTGACAAATCCCACATTTCGATCTGGCAGTCTAACAGTTGAGTCTGGGCTTGGTAAATTTTAAGAGAATGTTACGTGCTTGACTGCATTGCATCAAACTTTGGTGAAGGATGTATAATGCAATTGCATACTAAGACATGTTAGACAATTGTGTGTTTCCAACTTTATGGGAACAGTTTGGGGAAGGTCTTTATTTGTTCCAGCATGACTGCACCAGTGCACAAAGTAAGGACCATAAAAGTATGCTTTGGTGAGTTTAGTGTGGAAGAACTTGACTGGCTGTAAAGTGCTTTCACCTCAAACTCATCAAATTCCTTTGTCTTTTCATGTCTTTTCACATCAATTAAGGAATTTGCTCCTCAAACTTTGTGGGGGCATCACAACACAGAACCAGACCCCAATCAGACGACAATAGAACTTTCACACTCCTCATCTATGAACTGTTCCTATATTTATGGCCACAACTATTTCTCCCTATCCAATAGTGATAGTTCTGCTTCTTGTCACTTGTCTTACCTATTGCATTATTTCTCTGCTGCGTTGTGTATAAATATGTGATTCTTCTGATTTTGAATTAGTCTTTGCCTGATGAAGAGACCTGAGTAGTCTTGAAAGCTTGCAATTTGTTACCATCTTTTCAGTTAGCCATTAAAAGGTATAAACCACTGAGGACTCTCAATTCTAAATATTTTTCAAATACCTTTGATATTAATTAGAATAGACATGGATCAGTGTCTGTCCTCCCAGAAGCTCTTCTGGATGCAAAGGTAAAAGTTCCCCCAGACATACTCCGAAATCTTGTATAAAGCCTTCCCAGAAGAGTGGAAGTCGATAGAACTGCATAATGAGGGCCATCTCCTTATGTAAATGCATACAGATTTTGAATTGGAAGTCATAAGAGAAAGAAATTGTAATCTAAAGCTTTGATGTCTTCATTTGTTTCTTTAAAAAAAAAAGAGAAAGCAAGACCACTATAGGAAGTGCACGCCACCAATACATTATAAAAGGGAAAAAACTTTATTGACAACACCCTTTTATAATGTATTGGTGGGGTGCACTTCATATAGTGGTCTTGCTTTCTCTTTTTTTTATTACTATTTATGACCACTGATCTGCACCCCTGTATTTGTTTATTGAGTCATTAGCTGTGCACCCAAAACTCATTACTCTTGTTGTCATTTGTTTTTTCTTCTCTTGTTACTTTTTAATAGTTATTTTACATATTTACGCCATAATATGATAAACCTCTATTAAAAAAAGTGTTACTATAATGAGACTTGTTATTTTTCCTTTTTTGCATGAAATGTTAAAAGTTCAGTATTTCAACTAATGAAGCTTCTACTAACTGTAGCTCAATATTCCATAAAAAGTAAAAGGCAGCAGGATGACCTGGTTGGACACCAGGGACATACTAAATATTGTTATTATGGAACCTAAAATGATCAGTTTGTCAAGGATGACATTGATGTGAGGTCCCACATTACCACGGTTGATCAGAAACACACCAATGGGAAATCTGAGTGCCATGCTTGATTTGTCAACTTGTTGCTTTTACTTTGACAACATTTCAATGAATCATGTCATCACATCTGTTAAAATCCTGGAAAAATTAGATACAGCGTGACAACAAAACTGTTGTGCTCCATTTTGTTGTTGTTTATGCTTGGTTTGTCCCTCCTGTGTGCCATCAGCCACAACCAAGTGTCATAACAATTTCAAAGATACCATCTGTTTGAGGGGTTTGATCCAAAGACATATACAGATTTTTTTTCATGTAATTCATCCATCAATATATCATCTTCCTTTCCGCAGTAGATTATGAGACTGCTTTGCAAAGCCCATAGTGTATATTGTAACATGCAATTACAATTTTCAATTAAACAAATTATTTGTTTTGTGTGGACACATCTTTCAGAAGAGTTTCTGCATTCATTTAAGTGATGAGTTAGAAATGATAGTTATCTTTAAAACATGGTATTTTTTTGTTTTTGCCATTTTAGAAGAAACAATACTGCTATGAAAAGATGATGCTAACTTATTAATGTCACAGTCTATTTGGAACATTTGGACATAGCCCAATTTTTCAAATTTAGCTTCTGTCTCATGGCAATAACTTTGAGAATGCTTTTACCATTTACCCCTTTCACCACTGAGTTAATTTTAATTTGTAGCTTTTTATTTTTTCCTCCACCACATTCCATAAGCTTTAACTTTTTTTAACGTTTTTACATCAACATAGCCATCGAAGGAAAAATGAACCATTCATCAGCTCACTGGTGTAGAAAATGCCTTGAATAAGGGCACGGTGCACAGAGGCATCAGGCTGGCTCCAGAGCTGGGAACTGGGAACCAAGAAAGAGTAAATCCAGCACCGGCAAAAATGTAGAAAACATCACATATATTTGGACTATTTAAAGCAAGAAAAAAATTAAATGTTAAAATAGCATAGTAAACACCGTGTCTATGCATTTCTAGTCTTGACCTTGTGTTTATTATGCTATTTTAACATTCTATTTTTTCTTGCTTTAATTAATTCAATTAAATGTGATGTTTTATTCGTTTTTGCAAGTGCAAAATTTTCTCTTCGTTTGCTCACAAGGGCTTGCTTTATGAGGGATGAATTGCAGTTTTGAATGACACCATTTATGCTTCCAAATAATGTAAAACCAAAAGAGTGAGCTGAACTATAGGCTGGTATATGTGAAAGTGTAAGAGCACGTTCACGCTGTGGTCAAAACAGAAGGAAAAAAGCAACAACAAAAAAAGCTAAATAAAACCAGGTACTGCAGAAGCAACTATAAGAATTATTAACCCCTTCATGACCCAGCCTATTTTGACCTTAAAGACCTTGCCATTTTTTGCAATTCTGACCAGTGTCCCTTTATGAGGTAATAACTTGGGAACGCTTCAACGGATCCTAGCGATTCTGAGATTGTTTTCTCGTGACATATTGGGCTTCATGTTAGTGGTAAATTTAGGTCAATAAATTCTGTGTTTATTTGTGATAAAAACGGAAATTTGGCGAAATTTTGAAAATTTTGCAATTTTCACATTTTGAATTTTTATTTTGTTAAACCAGAGAGTTATGTGACACAAAATAGTTAATAAATAACATTTCCCACATGTCTAATTTACATCAGCACAATTTTGGAAACAAAATTTTTTTTTCCTAGGAAGTTATAAGGGTTAAAATTTGACCAGCGATTTCTCATTTTTACAACGAAATTTACAAAACCATTTTTTTTAGGGACCACCTCACATTTGAAGTCAGTTTGAGGGGTCTATATGGCTGAAAATACCCAAAAGTGACACCATTCTAAAAACTGCACCCCTCAAGGTGCACAAAACCACATTCCAGAAGTTTATTAACCCTTCAGGTGCTTCACAGCAGCAGAAGCAACATGGAAGGAAAAAATGAACATTTAACTTTTTAGTCACAAAAATGATCTTTGAGCAACAATTTTTTTTATTTTCCCAATGGTAAAAGGAGAAACTGAACCACGAAAGTTGTTGTCCAATTTGTCCTGAGTACGCTGATATTTCATATGTAGGGGTAAACCACTGTCTGGAGCGCCATTTGACTTTTTGAATGAAAAATTGGCTGCACTCTTTAGCGGACACCATGTCACATTTGGAGAGCCCCCGTGTGCCTAAAAATTGGAGCTCCCCCACAAGTGACCCCATTTTGGAAACTAGATGCCCCAAGGAACTTATCTAGAAGCATAGTGAGCACTTTAAACCCCAGGTGCTTCACAAATTGATCCGTAAAAATGAAAAAGTACTTTTTTTTTACAAAAAAATTCTTTTAGCCTCAATTTTTTCATTTTCACATGGGCAACAGGATAAAATGGATCATAAAATTTGTTGGGCAATTTCTCCTGAGTACACCGATACCTCACATGTGGGGGTAAACCACTGTTTGGGCACATGGTAAGGCTCGGGAGGGAAGGAGCGCCATTTGACTTTTTGAATGAAAAATTATCTCCATCGTTAGCGGACACCATGTCGCGTTTGGAGAGACCCTGTGTGCCTAAACATTGGAGCTCCCCCACAAGTGACCCCATTTTGGAAACTGGACCCCCCAAGGAACTTATCTAGATGCCTAGTGAGCACTTTAAACCCTCAGGTGCTTCACAAATTGATCCGTAAAAATGAAAAAGTACTTTTTTTTCACAAAAACATTCTTTTCGCCTCAATTTTTTCATTTTCACATGGGCAATAGGATTAAATAGATCCTAAAATTTGTTGGGCAATTTCTCCCGAGTACGCCGATACCTCATATGTGGGGGTAAACCACTGTTTGGGCACACGGCAGGGCTTGGAAGGGAAGGCGTGCCTTTTGACTTTTTGAATGGAAAATTTGCTCCAATTGTTAGCAGACACCATGTCGCGTTTGGAGAGCCCCTGTGTGCCTATGCATTGGAGCTCCCCCACAAATGACCCCATTTTGGAAACTAGACCCCCCCAAGGAACTTATCTAGATACATACTGAGCACTTTAAACCCCCAGGTGCTTCACAGAAGTTTATAACGCAGAGCCATGAAAATAAAAAATAATTTTTCTTTCCTCAAAAATGATTTTTTAGCCTGGAATTTCCTATTTTGCCAACGGTAATAGGAGAAATTGGACCATAAATTTGGTTGTCCAGTTTGTTCTGAGTACGCAGATACCCCATATGTGGGGGTAAACCACTGTTTGGGCGCACGGCAGGGCTCAGAAGGGAAGGCGCGCCATTTGGCTTTTTAAATGGAAAATTAGTTCCAATCATTAGCGGACACCATGTCGCGTTTGGAGAGCCCCTGTGTGCCTAAACATTGGAGATCCCCCACAAATGACCCCATTTTGGAAACTAGACCCCCAAAGGAACTAATCTAGATGTGTGGTGAGCACTTTGAACCCTCAAGTGCTTCACAGAAGTTTATAACGCAGAGCCATGAAAAAAAAAAATTTATTTTCTCAAAAATGATTTTTTAGCCCGCAATTTTTTATTTTCACAAGGGAAACAGGAGAAATTTGACCCCAAAAGTTGTTGTCCAGTTTCTCCTGAGTACGCTGATACCCCATATGTGGGGGTAAACCACTGTTTGGGCACATGCTGGGGCTCGGAAGTGAAGTAGTGACGTTTTGAAATGCAGACTTTGATGGAATGCTCTGCGGGCGTCACGTTGCATTTGCAGAGCCCCTGATGTGGCTGAACAGTAGAAACCCCCCACAATTGACCCCATTTTGGAAACTAGACCCCGAAAGGAACTTATCTAGATGTGAGGTGAGCACTTTGAACCCCCAAGTGCTTCACAGATGTTTATAACGCAGAGCCGTGAAAATAATAAATACGTTTTCTTTCCTCAAAAATAATTTTTTAGCCCAGAATTTTTAAATTTTCCCAAGGGTAACAGGAGAAATTTGACCCCAATATTTGTTGTCCAGTTTCTCCTGAGTACGGTGATACCCCATATGTGGGGGTAAACTACTGTTTGGGCACATGCCGGGGCTCGGAAGTGAAGTAGTGACGTTTTGAAATGCAGACTTTGATGGAATGCTCTGCGGGCGTCACGTTGCGTTTGCAGAGCCCCTGCTGTGGCTAAACAGTAGAAACCCCCCACAAGTGACCCTATTTTGGAAACTAGACCCCGAAAGGAACTTATCTAGATATGTGGTGAGCACTTTCAACCCCCAAGTGCTTCACAGATGTTTATAACGCAGAGCCGTGAAAATAATAAATACGTTTTCTTTCCTCAAAAATAATTTTTTAGCCCAGAATTTTTTATTTTCCCAAGGGTTACAGGAGAAATTGGACACCAAAAGTTGTTGTCCAGTTTCTCCTGAGTACGCTGATACCCAATGTGTGGGGGTAAACCACTGTTTGGGCACACGTCGGGGCTCAGAAGGGAAGTAGTGACTTTTGAAATGCAAACTTTGATGGAATGGTCTGCGGACATCACGTTGCATTTGCAGAGCCCCTGGTGTGCCTAAACAGTAGAAACCCCCCACAAGTGACCCCATTTTGTAAACTAGACCCCCCAAGGAACTTATCTAGATATGTGGTGAGCACTTTGAACCCCCAAATGCTTCTCAGACGTTTACAACGCAGAGCCGTGAAAATAAAAAATCATTTTTCTTTCCTCAAAAATGATGTTTTAGCAAGCAATTTTTTATTTTCTCAAGGGTAACAGGAGAAATTGGACCCCAGTAATTGTTGCGCAGTTTGTCCTGAGTATGCTGGTACCCCATATGTGGGGGTAAACCACTGTTTGGGCGCACGTCGGGGCTCGGAATTGAGGGAGCACCATTTGACTTTTTGAATACGAGATTGGCTGGAATCAATGGTGGCGCCATGTTGCGTTTGGAGACCCCCTGATGTGCCTAAACAGTGGAAACCCCTCAATTCTACCTCCAACACTAACCCCCCCACACCCCTAACCCTTATCCCAACTGTAGCCGTAACCCTAATCACAACCCTAACCCCAACACACCCCTAACCCTAACCACAACCCTAATTCCAACCCAACCCTAACGCTAAGGCTATGTGCCCACGTTGCGGATTCGTGTGAGATTTTTCAGCATCATTTTTGAAATATCCGCGGGTAAAAGGCACTGCGTTTTACCTGCGGATTTACCGTGGATTTCCAGTGTTTTTTGTGCAGATTTCACCTGCGGATTCCTATTGAGGAACAGGTGTAAAACGCTGCGGAATCCGCACAAAGAATTGACATGCTGCGGAAAATACAACGCAGCGTTTCCGCACGGTATTTTCCGCACCATGGGCACAGCGGATTTGGTTTTCCATGGTACTGTAAACCTGATGGAACACTGCTGCGAATCCGCAGCGGCCAATCCGCTACGGATCCACAGCCAAATCCGCACCTTGTGCACATAGCCTAAATCTAAAGGTATGTGCACACGCTGCGGAAAAAGGTGCGGATCCGCAGCAGTTTCCCATGAGTTTACAGTTCAATGTAAACCTATGGGAAACAAAAATCGCTGTACACACTTCTTTCTGCGGATTCCACAGCGGTTTTACAACTGCTCCAATAGAAAATCACAGTTGTAAAACCGCAGTGAAATGCGCAGAAAAACCGCGGTAAATCCGCGATAAATCCACAGCGGTTTAGCACTGCGGATTTATGAAATCCGCTGCGGAAAAATCCGCAGAGGACCAGAATACGTGTGCACATTCCTACCCCTAACCCTACCCCTAACCCTACCCCTAACCCTACCCCTAACCCTACCCCTAACCCTAACCCTACCCCTAACCCTAACCCTAACCCTACCCCTAACCCTAACCCTAACCCTACCCCTAACCCTACCCCTACCTCTACCCCTACCCCTAACCCTAACCCTACCCCTAACCCTATCCCTAACCCTAGTTCTAACTCCAACCTTAGTGGGGAAAAAAAAAAAATTATTTATTTTATTATTGTCCCTACCTATGGGGGTGACAAAGGGGGGGGTCATTTACTGTTTTTTTTTATTTTGATCACTGTGAGGTTTTATCACAGTGATCAAAATTCATTCTGGAACGAATCTGCCGGCCGGCAGATTCGGCGAGCGCACTGCGCATGCGCCCGCCATTTTGGAAGATGACGGCACCCAGGAAAGAAGACGGACGGACCCCGGGAGGCTCGGTAAGTATAAGGGGGGGAGATCAGGGCACGGGGGGGCAGCGTCGGAGCACGGGGGGGCGTCGGAGCACGGGGAGGAGGGATCAGAGCATGGGGGGGTGGATCGGTGTGCGGGCGGGTGGATCGGTGTGCGGTCGGGTGGATCGGTGTGCGGGGGGGGTGGATCGCAGTGTGGGGGGGTGGATCGGAGTGCAGGGGGGTGGGATTGGAGCACGGGGGGAGCGGACAGGAGGACGGGGGAGCGGAGCACAGGACGGAGGGGAGCGGACCACAGATCGGAGGGCTGGAGGGGCGATCGGTGGGGTGGGGTGGGGGCACATTAGTGTTTCCAGCCATGGCCGATGCTATTGCAGCATCGGCCATGGCTAGATTGTAATATTTCACCAGTTTTTTAGGTGAAATATTACAAATCGCTCTGATTGGCAGTTTCACTTTCAACAGCCAATCAGAGCAATCGTAGCCACGAGGGGGTGAAGTCACCCCCCCTGGGCTAAAGTACAACTCCTCCTGTCCCTGCACGCCGGGTGAAATTACAGTTAACCCTTTCACCCGGCCTGCAGGAACGCGATTCTGCCATGACGCATACGCTGCGTCATGGGTCGGAATGGCACCGACTTTCATGACGCGGCGTATGCGTCAAAGGTCAGGAAGGGGTTAATTGTAGAAGTGAGTTATTCCATTAACATCAATAGTGATGGGCAAAAACCGTGGATGTTCGGGCCTGGCAGGTTTGGCCAAACAGTTAAAGCAAAGTTTGGTTTGGGTACCAGAACAGTAACTTGAACTTGAACTACTTATCAAAAATAGAAGGGAACCCACTTTTTAATTTATGCATAGCGCAGGCACCAACTGATGAATACACTGATCAGTGGTGGCTGCTCTTACTGCTATTAGTGGCAGCAGGCATAGGCTGATGGGAGTAGTACTCTCATCAATCAATGCTTCTGTGATTGATGTTTTATCTGCATGACAAAGCAGGAAACACCTGAAGTTCGGGGTGCTGAACCCGAACAGTAACACTGATTTCTTGGAAAAGTACGTGTTCAGGGTCCATGGCCAAACAGTAAGTATTTGGTATGGACCTCGAACTTTACTGCTTGGGTTCGCCAATCTCTAAACATTACCTCATTTACATTAGTACACCAGAGGGAGATTATCGGAACAGTATATTTCTTCCCAAGTAATGTTATTTTGATTAAAAAAATATACCAGCTATCCCACCATGAAAAGGTGTGCTTGGGATGGTGTACTGAAAACAGTGGAACTCTGCAGTGCCAAAAAATAACAGTTCTGAAGTTTTCATTTTTCATCTCTATGAAGTTTGCTATATGAGTTAATTATTTTTATTTTGTCATAGACTAGATTTTTTTTGTGCATGTCAATATGAAATGTGACGATTTTTCTTTCATTTTTATTTCTTACTTTCAGGCTGCCGTCACAATAGCAGTGTTTGGTCAGTATTTTACATCAGTATTTGTAGCCAAAACCAGGAGTGGAACAAATAGAGGAAAAGTATAACAGAAACATATGCACCACTTCTGCATTTATCACCCACTCCTGGTTTTGGCTGAGAAATACTGATGTAAAATACTGACCAAATACTGCTAGTGTGACGGCAGCCTCATATTATAAAAAGGGCCAATCTAAACTTTTAGGTATTTTTTTATTTGTTTTTTTATACTTTATGTGATGAATTTTATATTTACAAATGATTCGCAAATAATTAGCATTTTCCATATGTATACTAAATTTTCCTTTATGATCTATCGATTTTGTAAGACATTAGATAGCTTATAAGTTAAGCAGCAATATTTGTGAACATGACTGATTTTCCACCAGGAAGCAGAAATTCAACTGTCTTTCTTTAGTTAGACAAGCGAAGCAAATATTTTTTCAAAGATCATAGCGATCTTTGAAAAAATATTTGTTTAGTTTGTCTAACTAAAGAAAGACAGTTGAATTTCTGCCTCCTGGTGGGAAATCTCATTATTTTAGAATTACTATATAGGTATTTTTTTTATTTCTGTGTGCCTCTTTGACAGTCACGGTAGCATAACTTCCCCTATAGCAATAAGTGCCCACTTTACATTTAATAATGTCCTGTGTCTCAACTCTGTGCAGCTCCCCTATACACAGCATGATGCTCTCTTATACACATTATAATGCCCCCTCACTGTATATATACTGATCTCTTAGTATCCCCCAAACTGCTTGATGGCTCCAACACTGTATGAAGGCCCCATCACTATAATCTCCACTCTGTATGATGGCCCCCTAGATAGCCTCCATCTACTATATAATTTTCTAAGGGTCACTTCCGTCTGTCTGTCTGTCTTTCTGTCTGTCTTTCTGTCTGTCTGTCACGGATATTCATTGGTCGCGGCCTCTGTCTGTCATGGAAATCCAAGTCGCTGATTGGTCGTGGCAAAACAGCCATGACCAATCAGTGACGGGCACAGTCCGGAAGAAAATGGCCACTCCTTCCTTCCCGCAGTCAGTGCCCAGCGCCTGCATACTCCCCTCCGGTCAGTGCTCACACAGGGTTAATGGCAGCATTGACCACAGTGTAACGCACTCGATTAACGCTGCTATTAACCCTGTGTGACCAACTTTTTACTATTCATGCTGCCTATGCAGCATGAATAGTAAAAAGATCTAATGTTAAAAATAATTTAAAAAATAAAAAGTATTTATATACTTACCCTCCAGTGCCCCCCCCGGATCAGGAACCGGCCTTTCCCGCTCGTCGCGATGCCCCGGTGACCTTTCTGTCTCACGAGATGATGACGTGTGGTCTTGCGAGACCACTACGGCATCATCTCGCGACACCGCAATGCACTCTTCAGACTGGAGCGAGCAAGATGCGTCGGTAACCGCTTCGATCCGGGGGCCAACGGAGGGTGAGTATATAACTATTTTTTATTTTAATTCTTTTTTTTAACAGCGATATGGTGCCCACATTACTATAGACTGTGTGGGCTGTGCAATATATTATGTGGGCTGGGCAATATACTACATGGGCTCTGCAATATACAAACGTGGGCTGCACAATATACTACATGGGCTGGGCAATACACTACGTGGGCTGTGCAATATACAATGTGGGCTGTGCAATATACAACGTGGGCTGCGCAATATACTACATGGGCTGCACAATATACTATGTGGGCTGCGCAATATACTACGTGGGCTGGGCAATACACTACGCGGGCTGTGCAATATACAATGTGGGCTGAGCAATATACAACGTGGGCTGCGCAATATACTATGTGGGCTGTGCAATATACAACGTGGGCTGTGCAATATTCCACGTGGGCTGCGCAATATACAACGTGGGCTGCGCAATATACTATGTGGGCTGCCCAATATACTACATGGGCTGCACAATATACTATGTGGCTGGGCAATATAGTACATGGGCTGCGCAATAAACTACGTGGGCTGGGCAATGTACTACATGGGCTGCACAATGTACTACGTGGGCTGGGCAATGTACTACGTGGGCTGTGCAATGTACTACATGGGCTGCGCAATGTACTACGTGGGCTGTGCAATGTACTGCGTGGGCTGCGCAATGTACTGCATGGGCTGCGCAATGTACTGCGTGGGCTGCGCAATGTACTGTGTGGGCTGTGCAATATACTACGTGGGCTGTGCTATACACTACGCATACATATTCTAGAATACCTGATGCATTAGAATTGGGCTACCATCTAGAATAGTAAAATGCCCCGATAGTCCTCGATATAGCATAATGCACACCCCATAGGCCTCCATATAGTATAATGTACTCCCCATAGGCCTCCATATAATATAATGCACTCCCCATAGGCAGATTCTATACAGTATAATGCACTCCCCATAGGCATAAACTATATAGTATAATTCCCTTCCCTTGGGCATACACTATATAGTATAATGCACTCCCCATAGGCAGACTCTATATAGTATAATGCACTCTCCATAGACAGACTCTATAGCATAATACATCTTCCACAGGCAGACTTTATAGTATAATGCAGCCCCTATAGGCATACTCTGTACAGTATAATGCAGCCCCCATAGGCAGATGGTAATATAATGCATCCCCATAGGCATACTCTAATGCAGCCCCCCATAGGTAGACTGTATATGGTATAATGCACACCCCCAAAGGCAGACTCTAACGTATAATGAAGTCGCCCACAGGCAGACTCTATATTTTATAATGCAGCTCCCATAGGCAGACTCTAATATTATGTTCCCCCATAGGCAGACTCTGTAGTATAATGCTGCCCCCCATAGGAAGACTCTATATAGTATAATACAGACCCCCATAGGCAGACACTAATATAAATCACCCCCATAGGCAGACTCTTTAGTATAATAGAGCCCCTATAGGCAGACTCTATAAAGTACAATTAATACAAAATCTTAGGAACTGAACACATTATATAAACAGTGATTCTAGGCTACATTACCCAAACCACTATCAACAATAGCCATGGCTAAGCTCACATCAGATCGTAAACATGCAAGAGAGAAGAGTAATCAATCCCCCAAAGAATAAAAAAATCCAATATTTTTATTATTATTAAATAAAAAAGCGCTACCATAATAATAACATATAAGCCAATGACAGAGTTTCAATCAAGGAGAAACAGGTGCAGCAAGGGTACAACACCAATAGTGCAGCAAAATAGGCTGGAGCATAATATACACATCCATATCAAAAGGTAAAACGACAGTGCAATGATAGATTCAAAAGACCGGTGTAGTCACATCAGCATAGATACAGTAGATCCCCAACTGAGGTCATTATACATATAGTGCTGGATGAGAAACCACAAACAGTCACATATCAATGCTGCTTTTACCCATTACTGCCTATGGTGCTGCACACGCCAACTGATGCGTGTTTCGCTGGGGCCTCTTCTTGGGGCTGCTGCCCATAGGCAGACTCTAATATAATGCACCCCCATTGGTAGACTCTTTTTTATAATGCAGCCCCCTATAGGCAGACTCTATAAAGTACAATGCAGACCTCCATAGGCAGACTCTATAGTATAATGCAGCCCCCCAAAAGCAGACTCTAATATAATGCTCCCCTATAGGCAGACTCTATAGTATAATGCTGCCCCTCATAGGCAGACTCTATATAGTATAATGCATCCACTATTGGCAGACTCTAATATAATGCACCCCCATAGACAGACTCTATAGAATAATGCAGCCCCATATAGGCAGACTCTATAAAGTACAATGCAGACCTCCCATAGGCAGACTCAATAGTATAATGCAGACCCCCACAGACAGACTCTGTATTGTATATTGCAGCCCCCATAGGCAGACTCTATATAGTATAATGCAGCCCCCATAGGCAGACTCTGCAGTATATTGCAGCCACCATAAGCAGACTGTAATATAATGCTCCCCATAGGTATACTCTATAGTATGATGCAACCCATAGACGGACTCTATATAGCATAATGCACCCCCATAGGCAGACTCTATATAGTATGCTACAGCCCCCCATAGGCAGACCCTAATATAATGCACTCCCATAGGCAGACGCCATAGAATAATGCAGCCCCCATACGCAGACTCTATATAATATAACGCACCTCCATAAAAAATAAATCTATACAATACTCACCTCTCTTCCTCCTGGTTCCTCCACTGATCCGATCTCCCGCACATCTCCCGACAGCGGGCGCCAAGTAGTGACATCACCGTGCCCGTTGTCAGTGTCTGTGTTGGGGACGTTAGAAGCTGAGAGGGCGATGATGGGAGAGGGAGTGTGTAGCTCCCATTCCCATCAATGCAGCAGCTGTATTAGCATCCAGCCGATACAGTTGAACTTGCGATGAAGGGGGCCCACTACTGGTACCAGGCCCCCTCCTGCTCAGGAGCCCCATGGATTGATTCTTCCTGCTCTGCCGCAGAATGTAACTGTATCAGCATGATGTGCACGCTGCTACAGTTACAGTAGCGTATATCCTGGTAGGCCACCTCAGAATGTGGTGCCCGATGCGACTGCCCCCTCTGCCCCCTGGTAGCTACGTTACTGACTCTAGTCCCTGTTGGTCCCTTTGGCTTGAAGTCTGATATCATCTTGCAGTTTACCATGATAATACAAAGAACTGTTTGCAAATATACTCATATTAGAAATCTTACCTTGGTGAAATGCCTGTTTTCTTCACTACCACCCTTACAATTTATTACAGCAGATATGGTATCAAGGCTTCACCATGTGAATGCACATATATGATTAGAAAGATGCAAGTGTAGCCATAACACCATAAAAGTTACTATATATAGAGAAAGCACTGTGCATAAAGGGAGAGATCTTTGATTTTGAAAATGCCATAAACTGTTCATTATACTCAAAAAGGATGAAATTGCTGAAGACTTGTCACCAGAGTGAGAAGCTTTAATCTTCACAAAGCAGTGGTTCAATATTAGGAGCCTGGCTTCTTGATTAATCCCCAAACAGAATGTAGCTTCAGAAACAATAGCCAGACCTGCATCCTTTTACTGCTAAACAGAATTTGAATGGCCCACCAGGACAATAGTTAATCATTTGGTGGACTTTAACTATAACATAATACTGAACTTCAAGGTCCTGCAGAAAACAGTCATATTTGGAGCAGAATTTAAAATCAATAATTTAGAGTTTATCCGCTACCAATTGTTATATTAAAATTGGTCCTACTGTGGT
Organism: Ranitomeya imitator; assembly: GCF_032444005.1. Taxonomy (NCBI): domain Eukaryota; kingdom Metazoa; phylum Chordata; class Amphibia; order Anura; family Dendrobatidae; genus Ranitomeya; species Ranitomeya imitator. Next base: position 588,008,586 of record NC_091284.1, read on the forward strand.
ATTAAAATGTAAAAACCAGAAACCTACTGGGATACCGCTGCTCATGCATCTTCTTCCAGCTTATAGGTCACGTAAACTCTGTGAAACCAATCAATAGCTACTGCTCAGCTGAAGCCTTGACATTCCATTTGATCAGGAAGAACAGTTTTTTTCCAACTTACGGGTAAATGGAAAGCCAGGTGTGCACGTAATCAGTTCTTGCCACTTGACTACAACAATCTTCTCACATCACCCAGTGCAAGAGTAAGTGAAGATGCTGGTGGAGGACATAAGCTGCATTACAGAGGAGTAGCAGAGGCCCAATAAGTGAGTCTCTGTGTTTTGAGTCATAGTATACAAGTGTCAGTAAAGTGCTGAAAGTACCAACCTACCGTTTTATCTATTGTGTACCTCTGTACAAACTAAGCTCTGTCTCTTGTGAGAATGTTGAAATTGGCAAACTCTTCGCATTTCTTTGTAAGTAAAGTGTGCCTGATATTCTCCATCCTTGATTGGGAAGAAACTCTACCATTAAGGACAATATATTTAAAGTAATAAACCACCATCTAAAAAACACTTACAAGTAGGCGCAAAGAACCCCAATTCTACACTGCTACTAACAAACTAGATATAAATATACAGTGAGGAAAATAAGTATTTGATGCACTGCTGATTTTGCCACCTACAAAGAATGAAGATGTCTGAAATTTTTATCATAGGTACAATTCAACTGTGAGAGACAGAATCTAAATCTAATTTTTTCTAAAAATAAAAACCAGAAAATCCCATTATATGATTTTTAACAAATTAAATTGCATTTTATTGCATGAAATAAATATTTGATCACCTACCAACCAGCAAGACTTCTTGCTCTCACAGACCTGTTAGTTTTTCTTTAAGAAGCCCTCCTACTCTGCATTCTTGAATTGCACCTGTTTGAACTCGTTATCTGTAGAAAATATATCTGTCCACACACTCAATCAGTCAAACACCAACCTCTCCATCAAGGCCAAGACCAAAAAGCTGTCTAAGGACATCAGGGACAAAAATTTAAACCTGCACAAGGCTGGGATGGGCTACAGGACAATAGGCAAGCAGCGTGGTGAGAAGGCAACAACTGTTGGCACAATTATTAGAAAATGGAAGAAACACAAGATGATTGTCAATCTTCCTCGGTCTGGGGCTCCATGAAACATCTCGCCTCGAGGATTATTCTGAGAAAAGACAGAAATCAGCCCAGAACTACAAGGGAGGACTTGGTCAATGATCTGAAGAGAGCTGTGAGCACAGTTTCAAACATTACCATTAGTAAACAATACGCCTTCATGTATTAAAATCCTGCAGTGCACATGAGGTCTCCCTGCTCACACGAGCAAATGTCCAGGCCCATTTGAAGTTCACTAATGACCATCTGGATGATCCAGAGGAACCTTGAGAGAAGGTCATGTGGACAGATAAGTCCAAAATAGAGCTTTTTCGTATCAACTCTACCCGCAATGCTTGAAGGAAGAAGAAGGTTGAGTACAACTTCAAGAACACCATTCCAGCTATGAAGCATTGTGGGAAATATACTTTTGGGGTGCTTTTCCCCAACGGGGACAGAAACACTGCATTGTATTGCAGGGAGGGTGGATGGGGTCGTATATAGTGAGTTTTTGGTCAACAACCTCCTTCCTTCAGTAAGAGCATTGAAGATGAGTTGTAGTTGGTTTTCCAGCATGACCCGATACACACAGCCAGGGTAACTAAGAAGTGGCACTGTAAAAAGCATTTCAAGGTCTTGGAGTGGCCTAGACAGTCACCAGACCAGAACCCAATAGAAAATCTTTGAAGGGAGTTTCAAATACTGATTTCATGCAATAAAATGCAAATTAATTTTTTAAAAGTCATGCAATGTGATTTACTGGATTGTTTTAAGATTCTGTCTCTCACAGTTGAAGTGTACTTACGCTACACATTACAGACCTCTGCATTCTTTATATGTGGGAAAACTTGAAAAATCGTCAGTGTATCAAATACTTTCTCCACTGTGTATATATATATATATATATATACAGTGGGGCAAAAAAGTATTTAGTCAGTCAGCAATAGTGCAAGTTCCACCACTTAAAAAGATGAGAGGCGTCTGTAATTTACATCATAGGTAGACCTCAACTATGGGAGACAAACTGAGAAAAAAAAATCCAGAAAATCACATTGTCTGTTTTTTTAACATTTTGGAAAATAAGTATTTGGTCAGAAACAAAATTTCATCTCAATACTTTGTAATATATCCTTTGTTGGCAATGACAGAGGTCAAACGTTTTCTGTAAGTCTTCACAAGGTTGCCACACACTGTTGTTGGTATGTTGGCCCATTCCTCCATGCAGATCTCCTCTAGAGCAGTGATGTTTTTGGCTTTTCGCTTGGCCACACGGACTTTCAACTCTCTCCAAAGGTTTTCTATAGGGTTGAGATCTGGAGACTGGCTAGGCCACTCCAGGACCTTGAAATGCTTCTTACGAAGCCACTCCTTCGTTGCCCTGGCGGTGTGCTTTGGATCATTGTCATGTTGAAAGACCCAGCCACGTTTCATCTTCAATGCCCTTGCTGATGGAAGGAGGTTTGCACTCAAAATCTCAGGATACATGGCCCCATTCATTCTTTCATGTACCCGGATCAGTCGTCCTGGCCCCTTTGCAGAGAAACAGCCCCAAAGCATGATGTTTCCACCACCATGCTTTACAGTAGGTATGGTGTTTGATGGATGCAACTCAGTATTCTTTTTCCTCCAAACACGACAAGTTGTGTTTCTACCAAACAGTTCCAGTTTGGTTTCATCAGACCATAGGACATTCTCCCCAAACTCCTCTGGATCATCCAAATGCTCTCTAGCAAACTTCAGACGGGCCCGGACATGTACTGGCTTAAGCAGTGGGACACGTCTGGCACTGCAGGATCTGAGTCCATGGTGGCGTAGTGTGTTACTTATGGTAGGCCTTGTTACATTGGTCCCAGCTCTCTGCAGTTCATTCACTAGGTCCCCCCGCATGGTTCTGGGATTTTTGCTCACCGTTCTTGTGATCATTCTGACCCCACGGGATGGGATTTTGCGTGGAGCCCCAGATCGAGGGAGATTGTCTTGTATGTCTTCCATTTTCTTATTATTGCTCCCACTGTTGATTTCTTCACTCCAAGCTGGTTGGCTATTGCAGATTCAGTCTTCCCAGCCTGGTGCAGGGCTACAATTTTGTTTCTGGTGTCCTTTGACAGCTCTTTGGTCTTCACCATAGTGGAGTTTGGAGTCAGACTGTTTGAGGGTGTGCACAGGTGTCTTTTTATACTGATAACAAGTTTAAACAGGTGCCATTACTACAGGTAATGAGTGGAGGAAAGAGGAGACTCTTAAAGAAGAAGTTACAGGTCTGTGAGAGCCAGAAATCTTGATTGTTTGTTTCTGACCAAATACTTATTTTCCACCATAATATGCAAAAAAAAATGATAAAAAAACAGACAATGTGATTTTCTGGATTTTTTTTTCTCAGTTTGTCTCCCATAGTTGAGGTCTACCTATGATGTAAATTACAGACGCCTCTCATCTTTTTAAGTGGTGGAACTTGCACTATTGCTGACTGACTAAATACTTTTTTGCCCCACTGTATATATATACTGTATATATATATATATGTTTAAATTTAAACTAGAGCAGCATCACAATACTGATAAGGATGACAAGTCTCCCTGGTAAAGACCAAACAATTCAAATATAAAATAATTGGAGGCAGTACACCAAAGTTAGTGAAAAATGCTGTGGTTTGAATGGCCCATTGTTTTGACATTTCATGTCAGAAACCTTTCTCAAGCTTTTAACACAGTGCAAATGCCATATATTTAAAGGTGAGGTAATCATGAACATAATTATACACAGTTAGTAAAATACATTGTAAATTCCTTGTGCAATATTGATATGAGACATGCAAAAAAAGTGTCAATATATGAACATAACACAAAACATGCAATGCAAACCAATACAAATCTTTGGAGGGAGCTAAAATTCAATGATGCTCAGCAACAGCCCCGCAGCCTGAAAGATCTGGATAACTGTGTGTAGGACTGGGCCAAAATCCCTGCATCAGTGTGTGCAAACTTGGTCAAGAACTACAGGAAACATCTGACCTCTGGAATTAAAAACAAAGGCTTCTCTACCAAATATTAAGTTCTGCTTTTCTACTGCACCAAATAATTATTTTATGTGATAAATTGCAAATTAGTTATGTAAAAAAATCATACAATGTAATTTTCTGTTTTTTATTTTTAGATTCTGCCTCTCACAGTTGAAGTTTACTTACAATAAAAATTACAGACTTCTCCATTCTTTCTAGGTGGAAAAACGTGCAAAATCGGCAGTGTATCAAATACTTATTTTCCCCATTGTATACTTTTATACATATACTTTTTATCGGATAACACAAGTCATATAAAACATTTTTAATGTTCTGACATTTTAACACAAATTGGAAAAATAGCACTCACAGTGAACAAATAAATTAAAAGTAGTTTCATGGCCATGATGCTACTGCAACTGCAACTAGACTAAGAAAATGCTGCTATTCTAATATATATATATAATAATAAGGAAAAATATATTTCTGCATTTCTACAGAATTCTTCCGGCATAGTCAGAACATAAGAATATTGACGTGTGTCTGAAAATATAGCAGAGTTCCCAAGACATACTTCAATCAACAGCCTTGCAAACTGGGAAACCTTTAAGGTTATTTTTTACTCAAACTGGAAAGGATAGTTCTAGAGATGAATTATCAGAAAACAATTAAAAAAATACCAGCTATTGATAGATGTCAGATTCCAATAATCTTTTGTTGACACAAAATAGAAAATGCCATTTGCTCCACTATTTTGCAGCAATTTGTGGAAGAATTTCAGCTAGTTTTCCTTAGTAAATGCTTCCTTCTGTTGTTAACCACCAATAGCAATCAAATTAAAGCTTTTACTTCCACTAAGACAGAAGCCGCTCCTATATTTTACTGTGCAGGCTTTCATTAGAAAGTGGTATTACAATTAACGAGTGACATGACACTTGGCAATATAGATGGGGCAGTTCAACAAATATTTCTTAGCAAAAAATAATCATTATTTTGTAAAAATGTAGCAATATTGAAAAGTGTTCAGGGCTAAATAGCACGGGAAACATTCAGATTTTTTGTCAGAGTTTTCCTTCTTTCGGTGTTTTGGTAAACTAACAGCTTGCACAACTCACACAGATAACAATGTGACAAGCAGAGGTGAGGAAAGTTTTTTCTTTTATGATGATTGCCTAGACTGGATATAAAATCTCAGTTTTACAGGACCTCAAGCAAAGGTGTTATCAATCTCATTATTTTAGTCATGCAATTGCCAATATCTATTCCGTGTTTGAGATTGTACATATTTGGAAAAATGTGACTCCTGATTCTGGCTTGGGTCACTTAAAAAGGTCTCCCACTACCAGAACAACCCCTTCTCAGCACTCAATCAGCTATGGCCTCACTGTCCCCATCTTTAGGCATATTGAACATCAACATGAAGTCAGGGCTGTGGCGGCTTGCTGATTTCCTCTTGATGTTTGACTTGTCTAAAGGCGGTGACACTGACGCCAGTGCTAATTGGACGCAGGGCTCACATGACGTAGCCTTACGTCAGTCCCGTCCTAGTAGTGGACAACCCCTTTAATTGATATCATCTCCATAATTTATATATTGTTTGTTTAATAGCAACTGCACCCCACTTTTCAAACTGTCTATCTGACTACATGCTACACACATGGTCAAAATTGTTGGTACCCCTCATTTAATGACAGAAAATCCCACATTGGTCACAGAAATAACTTCTAACTTCTGGGAGAATGTCCTATGGACAGAAGAGACAAAAATGAATCTTCTTGGCAAGGCACATCAGCTCTATGCTCACAGAAGCATATCAAGGAAAGAACAGTGTCCCTACTGTGAAACATGGAGGAGTCTCTGTTACGTTCTGGGGCTGCTTTGCTGCATCTGGCACAGGGTGTCTAGAATCTGTGCAGGGTACAATGAAATCTCAATTCTATCAAGAAATTCTAGAGAGAAATGTGCTGTCCACTATCAGAAAGCTTGGTTTCAGTTGCAGGTCATTGGTCTTGCAACAGGATAATGACCCAAAACATACAGCTAAAACACCCAAGAATGGCTAATAGGAAAAGATTGGACTATTCTAAAGTGGCCTTCTATGAGTCCTGACCTAAATCCTATTGAGCATTTTTGGAAAGAGCTGAATCATGCCATCTGGAAAAGGCAACCTTCAAACACAAGACACCTTGAGCAGTTTGCTCTTGAGGAGTAGGCCAAAATACCTGTCGAGAGGTGCAGAAGTCTCACTGACAGTTACAGGAATTGTTTGATTGCAGTGATTGCCACAAAAGGTTGTGCAACAAAATATTAAGTTAAGGATCCCTTATTTCTGTCCAGGCCTATTTGATGAGTTTCATTTTTTTAAAAATTCTGTGGAAGCATGGTTGAAAACCAATGTCTGGCTTTCATTTGTTCATTTTCATAGATATTTAATTTATTATTACTTTTGTCAGATTCAAGTAATTTCTGCGACCATTGTGGGTTATTCTGTCATTAAACGAGGGGTACCAACAATTTTGACCACGCTTGTGTGTTTAGATGTATTTATGAAAAAAAGGTATTCTCAGCATTTTATCTTTAAGACCCTACTAAAAAGTCAACACAAAATGAAAAGAATTTGGATTCTAAAATAATTAAACCAAATTTTGACCACTTTTATTTTTCTGTATATTCAGCATATAATACTCTTTAAAGATATGCACCATAAATATGCTACTGTATCTACTCCTAAAACATAATTTGCCCTATTACTGTTATGAGATATTAAGAGTTCAAAACAACTTTTCTATTAGCTTCATTGGAGCAAATTTATAATTAATGTATTTTAATTTCATCAATGAACTGCTCATGCTCATTATCTGTGATCATTACTTTTGGACTTCTACCAGTCATTAGCAGTTTGGATGACTTTTGCTGACTGTAGTGTCATCACAAAATCTCTAGTGACTGATAGCAAACACAAAGCATTTTTATGAAAAAAAAAATGAATATAAAAATGTTACATTTTATGCTTTGTTAGACGGACAAAAGTTATCCAAAGTGAAGCAGCACTTTGATGGGTTTCCTTTACTGTTTATAAATGTAAATGCTCTCAAACCAGTAAGCTTCCCGAAAGGTTCCTTGTTCTATATGAGTAGTAGAGCAGATCAAAATCATTGACACAGATAAGGCTTGACACGACAGCAATTCCCATTGCCTAACTCATTCAATTCCAGTACATCTCACTCTTTTTTATTTCTTTCCCTGAGGCACTCCAAAAACTCTCAAAATCCTTTTACTTGGAAATCAGGTCTCCCAAAGGTAGATGAATGACTTTTGCACGTCCTTAATATGTAGTTCAACTTATCTTCTTACATCTCATTGACAATGTGACTAGAAACGAATGTCATATTGCAATGAGGACAAAGTAATTACCACTAAAACTATACTTCAATCAGCGTGTTACTTAATACATTTCCAATAAATTGTAATTGAGTGTATGTATGGGAACTGTTAATAAAGATGTTGGTGGTGATGCACTGAAAGTATTATTATTTTATTCCTATGTGTACTTCAAATTGTATTCAGATAATAAGCAAAGAAATGGTAGAGCGAAACTTATTCTGTCACATAGAAGGAAATAACTGTCTGGTGAATGATCGTAATCTTAACCAATTCTTCATTCGACATAAAGGGCATTAATGGCCCGTCCCAATAATTAATCATTAGTAGATCCCTGCCATCACAATGTATAATTTAGATTGAACTAGTCTTATTTGCTGAGTGGCTTGTAATTTCATCTTTGTAACATTTATTGCTCACAGTTTTTCTTGCATACAGGTGAAGGAAAACATGAAGTTACGAAGAAAAATAACAGTGCTCTTCCTCATCTCTCATAATGAAATCGCTTAAGAATATGATCACATGCCAGTATTTTCTCTCACCCAAGTGAATCAGCCTTTTATGCTACTCATGCTCTGATCACACTCTGATTAGAGTATGATCAGAATATGAGGATATTGTGATTAATTTTTCTCAGATGAGAAGATGGAAAAAATATTTTTCCATCTTCTCCATTCTGTCCGTCTCTGAAAATCTGACTGCACTCAGATTTTATCCGAGCGCAGTCTGATTTTTACCATGGACCCATTGACTTGCATGGCCGAAAGCGATCGTATTTCCGAATGCAAATCGTGCATGCTGTCATTTTTTTCATCGGACAGACTCTGCCTGAAGAAAGAGTCAGACATGTGCACAGACCCATAGAATAATATTGGTCCAAGTGAGATCTGATGTGTTGTCAGATCTCACTCGATACGAATATATATAAAAGAGCCCTAAAGGCTAGGGTTGAGCGAAACGGGTCGGCAATTTTCAGAAGTCGCCGACTTTTGGCAAAGTCGGGTTTCATGAAACCCGACCCGACCCCTGTGTGGGGTCGGCCATGAAGTCGGCGATCTTCTGAATCTGGAATCGGAATTCCGATACCGATTCCCGATATGTTTAAGATATCGGGAATTGGTATCGGAATTCAGATTTAAGTGTAAAATAAAGAATTAAAATAAAAAATATCGCCATACTTACCCTCTGACGTGCCCTGGTACTAACCGGGAACCTTCCTTCCTTAGAATCAGCCTTCCAGGACCTTGCGGTGACGTCGCGGTGACGTCGCGGCTTGTGATTGGTCGCGTGGCCGCCCATGTGACCGCTCGCGCGACCAATCACAAGCCGCAACGTCACCGCGACGTCACCGAAGGTCCTGGAAGGGCTGATTCTTAGGAAGGAAGGCTGCCGGAAAGAAGCAGGGCGCGTCCGAGGGTGAGTATATTCCTATTAGGTATATACTCACCCTCGGACGCGCCCTGCTTCTTTCCGGCAGCCTTCCTTCCTAAAAATCTGCCCTTCCAGGACCTTCGGTGACGTCGCGGTGACGTCGCGGCTTGTGATTGGTCGCGCGAGCGGTCACATGGGCGGCCGCGCGACCAATCACAAGCCGCGACGTCACCGCGACGTCACCGCAAGGTCCTGGAAGGCTGATTCTAAGGAAGGAAGGTTCCCGGTTAGTACCAGGGCGCGTCAGAGGGTAAGTATGGCGATATTTTTTATTTTAATTCTTTATTTTACACTTAAATATGGATCCCAAGGCCTAAAGGAGAGTTTCCGCTCCTTCAGACCCTGGGAACCATTGGAAACCCAATGCACTGCATTGGGTTTCGAGTTTCGGCCGACCCCGACTTTTTTATAGGATCGGCCGATTTCACTCGACCCGACTTTTGAAAAAGTCGGGTTTCGTGAAACCCGACCCGATCCTATAAAAGTAAAGGTCGCTCAACCCTACTAAAGGCAACTCATAAGAATGATTTTAGTCATCACTAGAGTTGAGCGACTTTTACTTTTTTAGGATTTTAGGTTTTGCGAAACCCAACTTTGTCAAAAGTTGGGTCGGGTGAAATCGGCCGATTATTTCGAAAAGTCGGGGGCCGACCGAAACACGAAACCCAATGCAAGTCAATGGGGAATCAAAGTCGGCAGTGAGTGTAGGACAGGAAAACACCTACAGTGCCCATTTTAATGCCAAAAACATCAATTCTTATTTATGAAGCTTGTTAATCTTAATTTATTTTATAATAATAGTTGGGCATTGAAAACAGGGGGTCATTTGGCTAAAGTTGTGGGGGAGGCAGGGCTGACTCAAGATTTTCGTGGGCCCAGGAAACGCGGAATACGTCATGGCAGTGGAGCAGGGAGAGGTAAGTATTTCAACTTTGCAAGTGCTGTGATCCTAAGCAAGCATGGGGGGCCCACTCGTTGGCACTTGGCACTGGCACAGGGCCCCTCATAGTACGGCGGTGTGTTTAACGGTGGGTGGCGCCTCCCACTGCCAGAGACACTTTTGCGTACTATGAGGGGCCCTGTGCCAGTGACGTCGCCAACAAGTATGCCCCCCACCTGATGAAGGAACCTGCACTTTCATCTGCACCTTCCTCTTTGTCCCCGTGTAAGGTGGTATAGTATGCGGGAAGGGGAACCTGACTTTCAGCAGGATCAGATTCTGGCTGTGTTGAGTGCAAGGGGAATGTAGTGATCTGGGTTAATGTACCAGCAGACTCATCTAGCTGTGGCTGGGCAATGGGCAGGATGAGGAGGAAACACACATATATAGGCCCAAATAATAAAGTAGGCTAAATGCAGTTCAAAATTGGTAACAGGACTAAACAGGCGGCATAGCTTTGTTCAGTGGATGACAACTGTAATGAGTGGCGCAGACCCAGTTAGTAGGCCCAAAATAAAATAGTAGGCTAAAAGCAGTTCAAAATTGGTAACAGGACTAAACAGGCGGCATTGCTTTGTTCAGTGGAGGACAACGGTAATGAGTGGCACTGACACAGTTTGTAGGCCCACAATAAAAAAGTAGGCTTAATGCAGTTCAAAATTGGTAACATGACTAAACAGGCGGCATTGCTTTGTTCAGTGGAGGACAACTGTAATGAGTGGCGCAGACACAGTTAGTAGGCCCAAAATAAAAAAGTAGGCTAAATGCAGTTCAAAATTAGCAAAAGGACTAAACAGGCGGCATAGCTTTGTTCAGTGGGGGACAACTGTAATGAGTGGCGCAGACACAGTTTGTAGGCCCACAATAAAAAAGTAGGTTAAATGCAGTTCAAAATTGGTAACAGGACTAAACAGGCGGCATTGTTTTGTTCACTGGAGGACAACTGTAATGAGTGGCGCAGACACAGTTAGTAGGTCCAAAATAAAAAAGCAGGCTAAATGCAGTTCAAAATTGGTTACAGGACTAAACAGGCAGCATAGCTTTGTTCAGTGGAGGACAACTGTAATGAGTGGCGCAGACACAGTTTGTAGGCCCAAATAATAAAGTAGGCTAAATGCAGTTCAAAATTGGTAACAGACTAAACAGGCGGCATAGCTAGGTACTGGGGTGGGCTCATATGCTGAGTAGCAGACAGTGGAAGTAGGCGCAAAGTATTAACTGGTCTAAATGGAGGCCAGGTCCCCTGTATATTTTAACTATCATCTATCATTTCAACAAATTTGTATTGGCAGTGCCATTGAAGGATTTAACAGCACAGATTACACAGTGGTGGAGCAGGGAGAGGTAAGTATTGCAAGTGGTAGAGCACTGTTCGAGCTGGGGGGAACACTCTCTCGTGGGCGGCGGTACTGGCACAGGGCACCTCATATTACGACGGTGTGTCTGACGTTGGTTGTGCACCACTACCGTCAGAGACACTTCATTGTACAATGAGGGACCCTGAGCCAGTGCCGTCGCCCAACAGTGGGCGCACCCACCTGTCCAGGCAAACGGCACTCGCACGGGTGCTTACGCCAGGTGGTGACCACGGCCCTGTGGGGGGAGTCAGCCCACTTAGGGAGGTATAAAAGTGGCCTATGGTGGACATTCAGCAGTTGCAAATGGTGGAATTGGAGAAGTCAGTAAGAGGAGGCCAAAAGCAAGACATTTTTCAGGCAAGCTACGTGTCAGCAGGAGAAGGTGGGGCAAAATAATTTGAAATCCATGATTGGTTCATTTTAATGAAGGTTATATCATCAACATTCTGGGTAGCCAGATGTGTGATTTTTTTGGTCAGTATTGAACCAGCAGCACTGAAGACTCTTTCAGATAGCACACTAGAAGCAGGGCAAGCGAGCTCCTGTAATGCATATTCTGCCAATTCAGGCCAGTTGTCATTTTTAGATGCCCAGTAATCAAAGGGGAATGACCTGTGAGGTAGAACATCAATAAGGGAGGAAAAGTAGTTCGTAACCATACTGGACAAATGTTGTCTCCTGTCAATTTGAATCAATGCAGCAGTTCCTGTCCTGTCAGCGGTCATTGCGAAATCACTCCACAACCTGGTCATAAAACCCCTCTGTCCAACGCCACTTCGGATTTGTGCACCTCTAACACTACTACTATGTTGCTCCCTACAGCTCGTGTGAGAACCATCAACGCCGCAGTGTGCTGGGAATGCCTGAACCAAACGGTCTACAAGAGTTGCTTCTTTGGTAGTCAATATTTGCTCAAGGTTCTCGTGTGGCATGATATTTTGTAATTTTCCTTTATATCGTGGATCCAGGAGTCAGGCCAACCAGTAACCGTCATCGGTCATCATTTTGATAATGCGGGGGTCCCTTTTTTATTATATGCAAGGCTTACTCAGCAATGTAGGCCAATGTTCCAGGTGTCAATTGACTGCTTGTGCTGGGTTGAGGAGCACTTTCTTGCAAATCAACATCACTTGTGTCCCTCAAAAACCCTGTACCTGACCTTGCAATGCCACCAGTTTCTATTGCCCCCTGTGAAGCATCCTCTTCCCATAAATATTCATCCCCATCATCCTCCTCCTCCTCTTCGTCCGCCACCTCGTCCAGGAGAGTTCCCTGAGCAGAAAATGGCTGACTGTCATCAAGGCTTCCCTCCTCCTCGGCTGCAGACGCCAGCTCCTTAATGTGCGTCAAACTTTGCATCAGCAGATGCATTAGTGGGATGCTCATGCTTATGATGGCGTCATCTGCACTTACCAGCTGTGTACATTCCTCAAAACACTGAAGGACTTGACAGAGTTATTGGAGCTTCGACCACTGCACACCAGACAACTCCATGTCTGCCATCCAACTGCCTGCCCATGTATGTGTATCCTCCCACAAATTAATTACAGCATGCCTCTGTTCACACAGCCTTTGAACCATGTGCAGTGTGGAGTTCCACCTTGTTGCAAGATCGATTATTAGGCGGTGATGGGGAAGATTCAGCGATCGCTGATGGTTCAGCATACGGCTGGAGTGTACGGGCGACCGGCGAATGTGCAAGCAAAGTCTTCAGGTGCAGGGTTTGTAACTCCGAATAATTTTTGAGGAAGCACTGCACCACCAGGTTCAAGGTGTGAGCCAGGCAAAGTATGTGTTTTAGTCCTGAAAGGGCTATGGCAGCCATAAAATTCCTTCCGTTATCACTGACTACCTTGCCTGCCTCAAGATGTACACTGCCCAGCCATGACTGAGTTTCTTGCTGCAAGTACTCGGCCAGTACTTCCGCGGTGTGTCTGTTGTCGCCCAAACACTTAATTTCTAACACAGCCTGCTGACGCTTACCACTAAATGTTCAATAATGGGACACCTCGTGTGCAACACTGGCAGCTGCGGATGGAGTGGTCATGCGACTGCGCTCTGTGGATGAGCTTTCGCTTCTGGAGGAGGAGGAGGAGGAGGAGGAAGAGGAGGGGTGGCGAACGCCTACAGCCAACTGTTTCCTAGAACGTGGGCTAGGCAGAACTGTCCCACTATAGCTGTCCCCTGTGGACCCTGCATCCACCATATTAACCCAGTGTGCCGTGATGGACACGTAATGTCCCTGGCCATGCCTACTGGTCCATACATCTGTTGTGAGGTGCACCTTTCTACTGACTGATTGCCTCAGTGCATGGACAATGCGGTCATTGACATGCTGGTGGAGGGCTGGGATGGCTTTTCTCACAAAGAAGTGTCGACTGGGTAGGTCATAGCATGGTACTGCGTAGGCCATCAGGGCTTTGAAAGCTTCCCTTTCAACCAACCGGTAGGGCATCATCTCTAACGAGATTAGTCTAGCAATGTGGGCATTCAAACCCTGTGTACGCAGATGAGAGGATGGGTACTTTATATTCCTAACGAGAGTCTCTTGTAGGGTGAGATGGACTGGGGAGGTGCATATGGTGGAACTACCGGTGGTGGTGGTGGATATGGCGGATTGAGAGAGGGTTGGTGATGGTATTCTCGATGTTGGCCTACATACAGTGTTTCCTACCAATAACCTTGTGATTCCCTGACTGCTTTGGTCTTGCAACGATACCTCCACATTTGCTGCTGATGGTGCCCTAACCGGTGGGCTTACAGTGAGGGCAGCAATGTAGCGTTGCTGAATACCTTCATTCTGAGCAGGTGAACCAGCGGTACGGGACGTTTGGTAGTTAGTCCAGGCTTGCAAGTGCATGCTGGTTAAATGTCTAAGCATGCACGTTGTCTTTAAATTTTGAAGATTCTGCCCTCTGCTAAAGGTCTTTGAGCATTTCTTACAGATAACTTTTGACTGATCATTCGGATCTTGGTTAAAAAATTGCCACACTGCACTCTTCCTACTATGGAATACCTTTTCAGGCATTGCACGCTGTGCTACTTTCACCGGATGTCCACGCTGCCCTAAAACTGTTTTTGACAAACGTTTTTGGCCTGATACGGGCCTGCCAGATGACAGCTGTTGCGATGTAGATGGCTGCTGCGGATCATCCTCCTCCGCTTCTGAGCTACTGGCAGAGGCACCCTCTTCCCTCAATGGCTGCCAATCTGGGTCAACAACTGGGTCATCTATCACCTCCTCTTCAATGTCATGTGCACCTTCCTCTGTGTCACCGTGTAAGGTGCTATAGCGATCGGGACTGGCACCATAGTCTCATCAGGGTCAGATTCTGGCTCAGTACACTGCGAGGGCAATGTAGTGATCTCAGTCAATGGAACAGCATTATAATCTAGCTGTGGCTGTGCATCAGTGCACTCCATGTCCGATTCATCTTGTAATGGGCAGTTAACAATTTCCCATTCTAACCCAGGCACGGTATGTGTAAAGAGCTCCATGGAGTAACCTGTAGTGTCGCCTGATGCATCCTTCACTTTTGGTTTGGGTGAAGGACACAAGGAAACGTCTTGTTCCTGACCGGGAGCATCCACTGATGACTCGCTGCTTTTATATTTGGAACATTCTAAAGCGGAGGCGAAAGAGCTAGAGGCTGAGTCAGCAAGGAAAGCCAAAACTTTTTCCTGCTGCTCCAGCTTCGAGACCTTGTGTAGCCAGACGATGACGCTGGCTCAACACTTCCAGCCTTAGCTGCTATTGTGCTTTTGCCACTACCACCAGATGCACCACCACCACCATCAGTACCAGCTCGCAACCACCTCCCACGGCTTCTTCCAGCTGACTTCCTAATTTTTTGGAAAATCTAACCAAAATAACAACCCTTATATGGTACTGTAAAACAAGGTAGAAGGTGTATATAAACGTGTTTAGATTTTAAATCTCCCTTGTTTTGGGGAGACTGAACAAAAAATCAGGCCCTGTGCAAAAAACAACACAATGTAAGTGGCTGAAAGTGGCTGGCTGATATACCACAAACTAACAGGACTACAGTATATCCACTTTGTGATAATTTGAATCTCACTTTTTTGGGGGGAGACTAAACCAAACCTCAGGCCCTGTGCATAAAACAACACAATGTAAGTGGCAGAAAGTGGCTGGCTGATATTCCACAAACTAACAGGACTGCAGTATATTCACTTTGTGATAATTTGAATCTCACTTTTTTTGGGGGGAGACGAAACCAAACCTCAGGCCCTGTGCATAAAACAACACAATGTAAATGCAGAAAGTGGCTGGAAGATAACTGAAGAAATACAAGGACTGTAGTACAATTTCAATCTCCCTACAATGATCTCAGGACAAGTATGGCAGCAATAAAAAGGAATGCTGCGCGCAAAAGTGTGTACAAATAAACAAGATAACTATGCAGAAAGCAGCAACAAGATTTTTGCTTTTAAAAAAGCAGTTGGTTTGCACAGCAGCGTGCAAACAGCAATGCAGATATCAGGGAGCCTTATAAGGCAGCCTAATAAGCTACAGATCTGATGCACAAAAATATAGCCTCCACTGTCCCTGCAAACAAATGGTGGTGTTGGACAGTGGAAATCGCTACAGCACAAGCAGTTTCAGGGTTAATCTTCCCTCCCTAACTATATCCCTTCTTCTGATGAAGCTGCGGCAACCTTTCCCTATGCTACGATCGGCAGAACTAAGATGGCGGTCGGCGTGCACGCCCCTTTATAGCCCCTGTGATGCCACAGAAAGGAAGCCAATCACTGTCATGCCCTTCTCTAAGATGGTGGGGACCGAGACCTATGTCATCACACTGCCCACACTCTGCGTCCTCTTTCATTAGCTGAAAAATGGTGCTGAACATGTCATACGAAATGCGACTTTGGCGCGAAGATCGCCGACCTCATGGCCGATCTCACACTAGGATCGTGTCAGATTTCATGAAACCACACTTTGCCGAAAGTCGGCGATTTATGAATTTGTCCGATTCGTTTCGCTCAACCCTAGTCATCACATTAGTAGCATGTCTCGTGGAAGTAATCTGATGTAAGTATTTTTTGTTTATGCAATAGGTTGTGCACAGTAGAGTTGAGCAAACATTCGGATTCGTGTTTGGATTCCCGAGCATTTTCCTCAAATTTGGCAAAAATTCAACCAAAGATTGGTAAATGATCAAGCTTCCACAAGTACTTTTGTCAGGACTTTGGCTAGGATAGTGGTGCTGCATGATGAGCGGGGGGGGGGGGGGAGGGCGTGTTTAAAAAAGGGAGGGGATGTGGAGAGGTCAAAGGAGCGGCCGACTGTTTAAAAAAAAAAATAATTTAATGTGTGGAGATTCCAGCAGCCAATCGGGGCACGGAAACCATCCACAACGTCCAGATACAAGGGCTTGTGTCATTGGCTGCCAAAGTTACATGTCCCTCTCCCCAAAAAGCGGACGTGTGGGTTTGGTGCCATTTTGTGAGTATAACAGTGTAGTGAGGCAGCTGCTGCTACAAGTAGCCAGATAATAAGCTAGGCGGCTTATTATCAGCTAGTTCAGATAGATAAGATCCTGTGTCAAATCGACCTTCCAGCATATAAATCTTGAATGTTGTGTGGTGCAGCGACAAGTCGCCACTTCAGCATATAAATCCATAGTGCTGCTGATTCTGTGGTACAGTGACCAGTCACCACTTCAGAATACAAATCCATAGTGCTGCTGATTCTGGGGTACAGTGACCAGTCACCACTTCAGCATACAAATCCATAGTGCTGCTGATTCTGTGGTACAGTGACCAGTCACCACTTCAGCATACAAATCCATAGTGCTGCTGATTCTGTGGTACAGTGACCAGTCACCACTTCAGAATACAAATCCATAGTGCTGCTGATTCTGGGGTACAGAGACCGGTCGCCACTTCAGCATATAAATCCATAGTGCTGCTGATTGTGGGGTACAGTGACCGGTCGCCACTTCAGCATATAAATCCATAGTGCTGCTGATTCTGGGATACAGTGTTCGGTCGCCACTTCAGCATATAAATTCGGTATGCTAATTGTGTAGTCCAGGGATAAATCCACATTTCAGTACATAAATCCATAGTGATAATTGTATGCTCCAGCCACCAGTCCACATTTCAGCATATAAATCTCTTTTGCTAATTCTGTGGTCCAACCACACTATCTCAGCATATAAATACTGATTGTTTATTGAGTGTGGCTGAGCAGAGAAGCAGTTTGAGCTGTTGCATGAGGTATTAGGGCTTCCAGCACAGCAGGTCTTTGCCAATCCCTCACTCACCTCTTTCTTTTTATTTAAATTCAAAGCTTTAAATGATGGCCCACACCCTGTCTCATGCATGGCACAAAAGAAAGAACCTGGCACTCAACTTAATGCTTGTGAGATTTTAATCGTAGTAGCCAAAAAACGTTTCGGTCCTATATCTGGACCTTCATCAGTTATGTACTATGATGAAAAAAGTGAATGACTGTAGTGTCATATAAGGCACAGCATGGTCTGCATCCGGTTTTTACGCAGATAGGTTTAGGCACACAGAATGGACTTATTCACGTTGATAGGTGCTGTGCTTGTGTCCAAATACCAGACGCAGACCATGCTGTGCCTTATATGACACTACAGTCATTCACTTTTTTCATCATAGTACGTAACTGATGAAGGACCAGATATAGGACCGAAAGTTTTTGGCTACTACGATTAAAATCTCACAAGCATTATGTTGAGTGCCAGGTTCTTTCTTTTAGTATCACATGGTGTGGGAACCTACCTGGGCACCACTAGTAGTAGTGCACACGGCTTTATCTTTGATCATGCATGGCACATGCCTGACAGCTGCGCCATGATAAATTTTCTACTGTGAGTCAATTAATGCTACTCTTTATGGTGTCTGACACTACTTTTTGGAAATGTTTGGACTCTAACTTGGGACTCCTTCATGTGTGTTTCCTATAGCAGTAGGGTTCCCAGGCCAGCAGGAATGCACTTACTTTCAGTCAACTACCTGTGTTACAATCTTTATGTTTCTAACAACAGTAGTCTACACAGGTGAGGCCAAGTGTGGCTGAGCAGGAAAATAATTTGAGCTGTTGCATAAGGGCTCCCAGCTTAACATGCCTACACTGGACCCTCACCCACCTCTTTATTTTAACTTACATTCAAAGCTTTAAATGTGGGCCCTCACCCTGTCTCATGCATGGTCCATGGCTGACTGCTGCCGTGCCATTATAAAATTTCTACTGAGGAGCAATTGATGCAATTTTCCTGGTGTCTGTCCCTAATTTTAGGAAATTGGAAATGTTTGTACTCCAAGTTGAGTTTCCATCTTGTGTGTTGCCTGAATTTGAAAAGGCTGTCAGAGCACCAAGCCCAAACTTGTCACTCAACCACTTGTTACTGGTCAATGTTTCAACTAGAAATGCTGGTCCAAGCCTTGTCCCAGGCCCAGTCCCATGGATCCATGCTGCACAATTATACTATTTATACTTTGGGTCAATTGATGCCATTTTTCCATTTTGAAGCTTTTAGGCCCCTGTGAAAGTTTTGTCTATTTGTTTGGTTTTGCCTCCAATTGAATTCAATGGGGTTCGGATAAGTTCAGCGAACTGTTTGGTGAACTGTTCAGCAAACATCAGCTTACCATTATGCTATACAGATATCAAGCTATAGCAAAATAGCATTGAAATGTCCATGCTGTGACAAGCTGTGCTCTCTAAGTGTATTAATGATCACTCTACCCAAATAATATATGTGCACCATCCTATTGCTGCAAACAGCTTTGGGATTACTACATATGTATACATTGACCTTGGTGGCAAGGCAACTACAACAAATGTGCATGCAATTCTGAGTATAATAAGTGCCATATGAATAAATCTTAATGATTATGACATACTGATTAATTTATAAGCAGCATCTGACAGGAAGAATAAACCATCTTTCTTCAGACAGACTTTAAGTTTTGGTACACGCCCTGGCAGCAACAAGACTTGATTTTAACAAAAAAGTTATGTTCTTAAGAAAACAATGAATTGCTGAAGTTAGGTGATGATTCAAGAATTTCTGCTAAATTGAGGCCATAGAATATAGATTAGGAAAGTATTTAATAATTAATCAAGACTGTCAAAGAGACTAGATTCATTTCCCAGGACACAAAATGTGCCTGAAAAACATTTATCTTCCACAACACAACAAGCTTAACAGCTTTAAGATACTGCAATAACTGTGATTCAGGTGAAGCAACATAAACTTGCTCTGCATATTAAATCAAGTCGTAGAGCAATATCCTCAGTAGTTTAGAAAGAAAGATCATGTCACATTTTTGATCAAGAGAGATATTTCCAACCTTTTAAGATGTGGCTGTTCACATTTACTATTGCCATCAATTACATTAGTTACCGATCTGGATTTCTGAGAATATGTAGACACGCACTGAAAGTTAGTATGAGTATCAGACTATGGCAAAATTACTTCTATAGATAGTGTAGTTATGTTTAAATTATTGAACAGTCTATTAGAGAATGTCTATAGTAATTTATTAATGTCAAAAGGTGACAATATCTTATCTTCGTATTCCTGGAGAAAATAAAGAAAGTAGTATAAGGATGCCCTGTGAATGGTTTGTAAGCATATTGGAGGGGCTTCAAAGTACTGCAGATATATTTAAGTTGAACAAGTTGCTTTATTAACAGGTAGCGTGATCTTTTAAATAAGTTGTTAAAGGGAACCTGACAGCTAGTGATGAGCGAATACATTTGGCACTGTTCGTTACACTAACGAATAGTTCTGTATTCGGGCTATTCCTTACTCTGCGAGTAATTACAGTATATACTCGAGTATAAGCCGAGATTTTCAGCCCAAATTTTTGGGCTGAAAGTGCCCCTCTCGGCTTATACTCGAGTCATGATCGGCAGTGGGGTCGGCGGGTGAGGGGGAGAGAGGACTGTCGCATACTCACCTAGTCCCGGTGCTCCTGGTGCTCCCCCTGCCCGTCCCACGGTCTTCGGTGCCGCAGCTCTTCCCCTGTTCAGTGGTCACGTGGGACCGCTCATTAAAGTTATGAATATGGACTCCACTCCCATAGGGGTGGAGCCGCATATTCATTCCTCTAATGAGTAGTAACGGTGACCGCTGACAGAGGAAGAGGCTGCGGCACCCGGAGACCAGCTGTCCGGGATAAGGAGCCAGGGACGCCGGGAGCAGGTAAGTATGTCATAGTTACCTGTCCACGTTCCACCCGCCGGCCGCCGCTCTGTCTTCTGTGTCCTCTTGCTCTGACTGTTCAGGTCAGAGGGCGCGATGACGTGCTAATCTGGGTGCCGCCCTCTGCCTGAACTGTCAGTGCGGAGAGATGCCGAGACGGGACGCTGAGGAGCTGCAAGCAAGAGAGTTGAGTATGTCATTTTTTTTTTATTGCAGCAGCAGCATTATATATTGCACAGATTTATATGGAGCATCTATGGGGCCATAATGAACGGTGCAGAGCATTCTATATTGCACAGCTTTATGTGGAGCATCTATGGGGCCATACTGAGTGGTGCAGAGCATTCTATATTGCACAGCTTTATGTGGAGCATCTATGGGGCCATAATCAATGGTGCAGAGCATTATATATGGCACAGCTTTATGTGGAGCATCTATGGGGCCATAATGAATGGTGCAGAGCATTCAATATGGGGCAGCTTTATGTGGAGCAACTATGGGGCCATAATGAACGGTGCAGAGCATTCTATATGGCACAGCTTTATGTGGAGCATCTATGGGGCCATACTGAACGGTGCTGACATTATATATGGCACAGCTTTATGTGGAGCATCTATGGGGCCATACTGAACGGTGCAGAGCATTTTATATGGCACAGGTTTATGTGGAGCATTTATGGGGCCACACTGAACGGTGCAGAAGATTTTATATGGGGCAGCTTTATGTGGAGCATCTATGGGGCCATAATGAACGGTGCAGAGCATTCTATATGGCACAGCTTTATGTGGAGCATCTATGGGGCCATACTGAACGGTGCTGACATTATATATGGCACAGCTTTATGTGGAGCATCTATGGGGCCATCCTGAACGGTGCAGAGCATTTTATATGGCACAGGTTTATGTGGAGCATTTATGGGGCCACACTGAACGGTGCAGAAGATTTTATATGGGGCAGCTTTATGTGGAGCATCTATGGGGCCACACTGAACGGTGCAGAGCATTTTATATGGCACAGCTTTATGTGGAGCATCTATGGGGCCATACTGAACGGTGCAGAGCATTTTATGTTGGGCAGCTTTATGTGGAGCATCTATGGGGCCATACTGAATGGTGCAGAGCATTCTATATGGCACAGCTTTATATGGAGCATCTATGGGGCAATAATCAACAGTGCAGAGCATTCTATATGGCACAGCTTTATATGGAGCATCTATGGGGCAATAATCAACGGTGCAGAGCATTATATATGGCACAGCTTTATGTGGAGCATCTATGGGGCCATACTGAACGGTGCAGAGCATTTTATATGGCACAGCTTTATGTGGAGCATCTATGGGGCCACACTGAACGGTGCAGAAGATTTTATATGGCACAGCTTTATGTGGAGCATCTATGGCGCCATACTGAACGGTGCAGAGCATTTTATGTGTGGCAGCTTTATGTGGAGCATCTATGGGGCCATACTGAATGGTGCAGAGCATTCTATATGGCACAGCTTTATATGGAGCATCTATGGGGCCATAATGAACGGTGCAGAGCATTATATATGGCACAGCTTTATGTGGAGCATCTATGGGGCAATAATCAACGGTGCAGAGCAATATATATGGCACAGCTTTATATGGAGCATCTATGGGGCCATAATGAACGGTGCAGAGCATTATATATGGCACACCTTTATATGGAGCATCTATGGGGCCATAGTGAACGGTTCAGAGCATTCTATATGGCACAGTTTTATATGGAGCATCTATGGGGCCATAATGAACGGTGCAGAGCATTATATATGGCACAGCTTTCTATGGTGCATTTATGGGGCCATAATGAACGGTATGGAGCATCTATTTTTATTTTTGAAATTCACCGGTAGCTGCTGCATTTTCCACCCTAGGCTTATACTCAAGTCAATAAGTTTTCCCAGTTTTTTGTGGAAAAATTAGGGGGGTCGGCTTATACTCGGGTCGGCTTATACTCGAGTATATACGGTAGGTATTTGCCTCGGTATACAGTATTTGAGTGACTCGCCCAGCATTTGTTTGGTGCTTTATTTGCAGCCAATGAACATGCTTGTCTAGCTTGCCAATCACAATAATGCTGGCACCATCTTTGATTTGGCATTACTGTGATTGGCTGGCCTTTCAGCATCATAAGGACTATTTAAAGGCTGTTGGAGCCATCTTGAGCACGTTGTAGTCGGAAACAGTGTAGGGAAAGCATAGTTTCAGCATAGGAATAGGAGGTTATAGTGAGCATTATTTATTCCAAAAAGCTCTTTTAAGAACAGAAGATTGTTAAGAGCTCACTTGTTTGATAAGTGGGGATTGGGATTTAATTAGGAAGAAATTTAACAGGAGGGAGGGTGAAAGGCACCTGGTGGTCTGATCATTTCAAGTACATGCTGCAGATCTCTGCTATTTTCCACTGGGTTGTATAGTAGTTAGTATTATGAACAGACTTTAAGATGAGGGTGAAATAGGGAGAGTTTCATCAACTACCATAATATAAAAATCAGCTATTTGTAGAGGGAAAGAATATTAGGTAGTACCAGTATATATAAAACCATGTTTTGGGAGCTACATAATATTCTTGTTTAGCAGCCAATATTTTTTTTTACCACAAAATAATATTGCTCAGTGGCAGCATATAGTAACATCCATTTTAAAATCTAATTTCTAAATAATATTCCTCGTCTATTGCTTAAAATATCTAATATTTGTCTAGCAGTTGTGCGACTGCTGCCATCCAGTTAGAGATTATCTTACTTGAAAATTTAGCAGGGGCAATAATCTTCATTACTCCACATTTGGAATGTGTCAGCAAGAAGATTGAAAAAAAACCATAATTTTCGATTGCTTTAAAATATAGCGTACCTTTATCTAGCAGTTGTGTGACTGGCGCAATCCAGGTAGATATTATCTTACTTGACAATTTAGCAGGGGCAATAATCTTCATTACGCTGCATTTGGAGTTTGTCAGCAAGGCGATTGAAAAAAATCATAATTTTTTATTGGTTTAAAAAATACAGTATCTTTATCTAGCAGTTGAGCAACTGGGGCAGTCTGGGTAGAGATAATCTTAAGTGACAATTTATTAGCGGCAATAATCTTCATAACTCCACATTTGGAGTGTGTCAGCAAGGTGATTTAAAAATAATTTATAATTTTCTATTGTTTAGAAAAAAAGCATTTCTCTATCTAGCAGTTGTGCAACTGGCACAACGCTTGCAGAGATACGCAAACATGACTATTTACCTGTAAGTTAAGTCAGACTGCTGTTGCCGTGTATAATCAAGCAGCAATCTCAAAAAATAGCCAGTGGCCACATATTGCTAGATACAGTGAATTTGTACAAAATACCTTTGTAAGGGTACTTGTTAAAAATAAAGCCAGTATTTTTTGGTTTAATAAGCATAACGCATTCAGGATGAGAAAGGGTGATGTTAAGGGACATGGATGTGGTGGTGCCCGCCAAGGCTGTGTGACAAATCCAAAGATGACTGTATTTTGTTCCTGGCTCCTGACAAAATGTGGTCAGCACGCTACACCACTAACGAACCCAGACAACTGTGAGGATGTTGTGGGTTGGATGGCAAACAAAGGCTCCAGAGTGTAGACAAGCAGTACCACAAAGTCTTCCACATGCTCCAGTCTCAGTAAACAAGAGACTGGGCCTCTGAATCCTCAATCTGTTCCTTCTTCCTCCCACCATCAAGAGTCCCAAGGAGACATATGGCCCCAACGCTGGCCACTCTGAGGAACTGTTTACGGTCCCTTGTAATTTGTCAGGCCTGTCAATGAGCACCATTAAAGATGGTCATGAGGAGGTGGATTGCAGTGATGCCCAAACATTTGAGCACCCACTGCCAGGAGAAAGGCAAATTGGGGAAAGTCAATTGATGTCTGAAGAGGTGGAGGATAATTATGAGGCACAGTTGTCGTCAGGTCAGCCTCAAATCGCAGCTCAGAAGGAGGATCAGATTGAGGAATTGGAAGACGACGTGGTCGATGATGAGACCACTGATCAAACTTGGCACGGTGGCATGCCTAGAGAGCACAGCAGTGCAGAGATGAAGTTATCAGTAGCAAGAAAACAGGCAAGAAGAGGTAGTGGTTTGGCCAGAGGTAGAACTCAGTCAACTATTCCACAGAGCCTTCCCACTCGGCTAGATAACTGGCCAAGGGTACGTTGTTCCCCTGTATGGCAGTTTTTTCTGAAGGTCCTTCAGATAAAACAACTGTAATTTGCAGCATCTGCCAAACCAAGCTAAGAAGAGGCAAGAACACTGCCAACCTTAGCACCACCAGCATGTAAAAGCACATGGCAACCAAGCACTCCAGTAGGTGGGCGGAACACTTGGGTACCAAATCGGTGTCTCAGGGTGAAACCACTGCCCATTCCCCGTCTTATGGCCTTAACTATCTGCTGTCCATGAGGCAGGTGCTTATGCCTCCTGCCCATAACCAGCACTTGCACACACAACAGTCAGCAACCACGTCCACTTCATTGTCCCAGCACAGCTTTCAGTTGTCCCTGATGCAGACTAGAAAGCAGAAATACCCAGCCACCCACCCACAGGCCCAAACACTAAATACCCACATTTCCAAATTGCTGGCCCTGGAAATGTTGTCATTTCGATTTGTGGGAACTGAGTCTTTCCGTGACTTCTTGGCAGTGGGAGCCCCACGGTACTCGATTCCCAGATAACACTCTTTTTCCTGACATTACATAAGCACATGTTATATAATATAAGCCGTGCTCTGGTCCACATAACCACAGATATGTGGACAAGTTCTTGTGTACTGGGATGATACATTTCCCTGACGACACATTAGGTTACCCTGGTGGATTCTGGGACAGAGTCAGAGGCTGTGACATCACACATCTTAGCCAACAACAAGAATAGCAGGCCAAACTTCCATCAGGGTTTAAGTGTCCTCATATTCCACTTACTATCTATCCTCCTCAGCAGAGCTAGCTTCTTAACTGCTCCCCAGCTGGGAAATCGGCCTTGGTGAAGTGGCAGCACGCTCTGCTGAAACTCATCTGTTTAGGATATAAAACTCATAAATCAGCCGAGCTGTTGAAAGGGATAAAAGAATAGACCGATCAGTGACTTTCCCCTCTGAATGTCCAACCAGGTCTAGTTGTGTGCGATAATAGGTGTAACTATGTGCTGAACTTTGTTGTACAGCGTTTTAAAAAAAAAAAAAAAACATCCTGACCGACTTGCCAAGGTACACCGTGTCAATGCACATTTCTGAAAGTCATCTCAGCCTTTCGCCGGTCTAGCTTCACTGCAGCAGTACTTTATTTTGCCTCATCACCAACTGATTTGTGATATGCCCACATGCTGGAAATCGACCTTCCATATGTTGGCAAGGCTTAGGCTAGTTTCACATTTGCGGTTGTGTCTGCAGCGTTTCTGACGCATACATCCACATTCATCTTGATTTCCTATCTTTAATATTGTAGATGCAGGTGCATGCACGCATGCGTATTTACGCAGTGTGTGGCTGGGCGCGGCAGACGCACCACGTTAGAATTTTTTTGCATCAAATTTCCGCCGCCTTATGCATGTGGATGCTTGCGGAAGAAGTGTGTCAAAAAAAGCTTTACAGTCTATGGGAATGCAGAGGAAGGTAAGGATATCCGTTCGCTTGCATTTGCACAATGGTCTATATACAGAAATCCCATGAGCCACGCCCATTGGGCATGGCTTGTGTCAAGGAAATTCACCTTGAAAATATTTTTCATAACAAATGCATGCGCATAAACAACACGAACGCATGCAAAAACGAATTGCGTGCAAACTTTGTGTTTTTTTCCTTCATGTGTAAGTTGATGCGGATAAAAAATGCAGCCTTATCATGTGTTTTCATGCGCTTTGCCATGCATTTGTGGTTGCAAATGAAACATTGCGGACTCAACCGCAAATGTAAACCTAGCCTTAGTGATCAGCAGAGGGCGGTCTATGAATTCCAGCTTCTCAATGCCTGTCAGAGTAACACTCAGCCACCACACATAACAACAGCAGAGTGGGTGTGGATTAAAAAGAATGGATGATGAGGTGATTATGCCGGTGGATAAGGGGGGGAATGTGGTGATTTATAGCCGGTGGAGAAGTACAAGAAGGAGGCATTTCAAAAAGGTCCTGATGGGTTAGTTGTCAAATTTCCAATTCTGCCCACGTTCTATCTGTTGCCCAAGGTCCACAAGAACTCGTACTTTCCCCTGGGTGTCCGGTTGTCTCTGGCATTGGAGGGCTATGTGACCCCATATGTAAATTTATTGAACATTACCTTAAACCACAGGTGGAAAACCTGCCCTCCTATCCTGCGGCGGTTGGACGGCCTATCTCTTGAACCTGATATGCTCCTTGTGGTGGCTAACATTGAGTCACTATATACGAGCTTATGCCATGAAGATGGCATGAAAGAGACACAATTTTACTTGGAGTCTAGGAATCGGGATGCTGACCTGTGGGAACTGGTGTAAGGGTATGTACACACGCTGTGGATTTTGCTTCGGATCCGCAGCAAGTTGGCTGCTGCAGATTCGCAGCAGTTTTACATGCATTGACAGTGTAACAGTGTTACGTTTACCATGTAAACCTATCGAAAACAAAATCCCCAGTGCACATGCTGCGGAAAAAAACACGAGGAAGCACTGCGTTGTTTAATTCTTTGTGCAGATTCCGCAGTGGTTTACACCTGCTCCATAATAGGAATCCGCAGGTGTAAAACCGCAGGTGAAATCCGCACAAAAAACGCAAAAAAACGCAGTAAATCCGCAGTGTGGTTTACCTGCGAATTTACCAAAATCACTCCCGAAAAATCTGCAGACTATCCGCAGCGTGTGCACATAGCCTTAGACTTGTTGCGATTCATACTGACTCATAATTTTTTTTTACATTTAAGGATCGGCTCTTCTTACAGACATGTGGCCCTGCCAAGGGAGCGGCATGTGTGCCATCTTGTGCAAATTTATTCTTAAGTTTTTGGGAGAGGGAGTTGTTCTTGGATGATGCACATGCCGTTCCCAAGATCCTTGGATGGTTTCGGTATATAGATGATATTTTGTTAATTTGGCAGGGAATTGCATGGTTTTATGTCGGGTTTGAATCGCAATGAGTCCAACATCAAATTGACATACAACTACCATCACCAGATAGTTTCCTTTTTTGATGTTGAGCTAAGGGTGCAGATTGATGGTTCAACGCATACTGATATGAACAGGAAGGAGACCTCGGTTAGTGCACTTTTGCATGCATCATCTGCACACCTGGGCTCTACAATCAATGCTATTCTGGTGGGTCAGTTTCTCCGGGCTCGGAGGATCTGTACATTGGACGATTTGTTCAAGAGATAGGCAGTGAACCTTGGGCATAGATTTTTGGACCATGAGTACATTAAATGTAGTATCAAGAAAGGTTCTTTGAGAGCAAAAAAATCTAAGTGAGAGGACCTCCTGGTCCCACATAATAGGAAGAAAGGAAGAAAACAAGTGGTGTTGGGATACGGTTTATCTCAACGTTTAACCAACAATGGGAGACAATGCATACGATGTTGAGTAAACATTGGCACATATTAATGACAAACCCTGATCTTTGTCGGAATCTGTCCGCATCACCCCTAATGACGGCCCGTAGGAGTAGGAACCTAAGCGATATATTAGTGAATAGCCATTATGTGACCAAATCTCCATCTTTTTTCAGCATTGGTAATTCAAAGTTTGGATTTTTTCCATGTAATAGTTGTCTGGCTTGTAAAAACCATGTACGCTCCACGTCTTTCACGTCATCGGACGGCCTCAAGAAATTTAACATCAACAATTATATCACATCTACAACAATACATGTGGTATACTATGCTAAATGTAGTTGTAATTTGATTTATATAGGATTGACAGCCCGAGAATTACACATCAGAACATGTGAACAAGTGAGAGATCTTAAAACATTGCCCATACACTGCAAACTTAAGCATAGTT
The DNA here is from genome assembly GCF_032444005.1 of Ranitomeya imitator. Taxonomy (NCBI): domain Eukaryota; kingdom Metazoa; phylum Chordata; class Amphibia; order Anura; family Dendrobatidae; genus Ranitomeya; species Ranitomeya imitator. The sequence continues at coordinate 588,037,017 of NC_091284.1, forward strand.
GCAGTCTCACTGATTTGAAGATTCGGGGCATTGATTGTATACGTATGGGCATTAGAGGTGGTGATGTGGTACGGATACTTAAACAGAGGGAATGGTGCTGGATTACAGTCTTGGATACATTAGCACTGGCAGGTTTAAATGAACAATTATGTTTCTCCTCCTTTTTATAGATTTGGATTTGTTTTTATTAATGTTTGTGTCTATTTGTATTTTTAGTAATTTGTAGCATATCATGGAATTCATTCTAAAACATCCCCTATGGACCGTTGAATTGCCTGTACATTGGAACTGGGGGACCAATCCTGCGTACCATCATGGATATCTACATGTCTGTTTTTGTTTTATTGGTCATTTACTATTATTTTTTAATTTTTTATTTTTTTTGTGCATGATATTATTGATATCAACATTATGTATGTTATATTATACTTATTGTATTATGCACAGTGTATTATGCACGATGTATTTATTCACAATATTAATGGTCACTGTTTTTAATTTATTTGAGTACATAGGTACCTTTGCTGACTATATAATTGTTTTTTCTTTACTCACACATGCACCCCATGTTATGTGGGCTGTTGTGTATAGTGATGGTTTTCACGGTATGAGGACTTATTTTGTTATGAGTTATGAGTTATGAGTTATGAGTTACCAGGGATTCAAGCTTGAGGAGGCTAATTTGCATATTCCAGGTGCCTTCTGGGAAAAGCGAAGAGTCTCCCTCAGCTAGAAGATCGTTGGGTACAGCCGGGACCAGCTGCTTGGAAAGCATCACCAAACCGCGCAAATTTTTGCCTGTAGGACATTATTGCAAGAGAGCTTGGCTGAGTAGATTACACAAGAAGGAAAACACACAGCAAGTCAGCAGGATCTAGGAGCAACATGGCAGATGTGACAACCTACATGGTGAGCTGCAGCATGTGCTACATGTTCACAGATCGACCAGAAGAAGAATCCAATTTCACCTGTCAGAAGTGTAGACTAGTGGCCCTTTTAGAAGAAAAGGTGCGGGGTCTGGAAGAAAGAATAGCAACTTTGAAACTCATCAAAGAGAATGAAGACTTTCTAGACAGAACAGAAGCATCTCTACTGGTCACAGAAGGTGAAAAAAGTGTCAGAGAACCTCCAAAAGCAGATGAGTGGAAGCATGTGACCAAAAGAAGCAAGAAGACCATGGAGAAATCACCAACCACACAACTGAAGAACCGATATCAAATCTTTGTAGAGGATGAAGATGGCACACCTAAGGATGAAGCAATACCAGCAAGCAAAAAAGAAAAGGGCACACAGCAACAAGTGACAGCAAAAAGTACAGCCAAGAAGCAACGAAGAGTGGTGGTGGTGGTGAGAGACTCACTGCTGAGAGGCACAGAAGCAGCCATCTGCAGACCGGACATAACTGTAAGAGAAGTATGCTGCCTTCCAGGTGCGATGATCAAGGATGTGACCGATAGCATACCAAAGCTCTTCAGCTCCAAGGACGTCCACCCATTTCTTCTGATACATGTTGGCACCAATGACACGGCAAGGAAGGACCTACCGACAATCTGCAAAGACTTTGAAGAGTTGGGGAAGAAAGTAAAGGAACTGGATGCACAGGTAGTTTTTTCTTCTATCCTTCCAGTAGACGGGCATGGCACCAGGAGATGGAACAGGATCCTTGATGCAAACAACTGGCTAAGACGATGGTGCAGACAACAAGGATTTGGATTCCTGGACCACGGTGTGAATTACTTGTACGATGGACTCCTCGCCGGAGACGGACTACACCTCCACAAACCTGGGAAACACACATTCGCCAGAAGACTCGCTACACTCATCAGGAGAGCGTTAAACTAGAAGAAGAGGGGACGGGAAGAAAAACATTAGACTTGAACAAAGAAGACCCAGGAAAACATACTCAGAAGGGAGGTAAGAACATTTCTAAAACAATCCACAGCGAGGAGATTGGAACAAAACAAAATCCTCTAAACTGCCATGCTCGCAAACGCCAGAAGCCTGACAAAAAAGATGGAAGAACTAGAAGCAAAAATATCTACAGGTAACTTTGACATAGTGGGAATAACCGAGACATGGTTAGATGAAAGCTATGACTGGGCAGTTAACTTACAGGGTTACAGTCTGTTTAGAAAGGATCGTAAAAATTGTAGAGGAGGAGGGGTTTGTCTCTATGTAAAGTCTTGTCTAAAGTCCACTTTAAGGGAGGATATTAGCGAAAGAAATGAGGATGTCGAGTCCATATGGGTCGAAATTTATGGAGGGAAAAATGGTAACAAAATTCTCATTGGGGTCTGTTACAAACCCCCAAATCTAACATAAACCATGGAAAGTCTACTTCTAAAGCAGATAGATGAAGCTGCAACCCATAATGAGGTCCTGGTTATGGGGGACTTTAACTACCCGGATATTAACTGGGAAACAGAAACCTGTGAAACCCATAAAGGCAACAGGTTTCTGCTAATAACCAAGAAAAATTATCTTTCACAATTGGTGCAGAATCCAACCAGAGGAGCAGCACTTTTAGACCTAATACTATCTAATAGACCTGACAGAATAACAAATCTGCAGGTGGTCGGGCATCTAGGAAATAGCGACCACAATATTGTACAGTTTCACCTGTCTTTCACTAGGGGGACTTGTCAGGAAGTCACAAAAACACTGAACTTTAGGAAGGCAAAGTTTGACCAGCTTAGAGATGCCCTTAATCTGGTAGACTGGGACAATATCCTCAGAAATAAGAATACAGATAATAAATGGGAAATGTTTAAGAACATCCTAAATAGGCACTGTAAGCGGTTTATACCTTGTGGGAATAAAAGGACTAGAAATAGGAAAAACCCAATGTGGCTAAACAAAGAAGTAAGACAGGCAATTAACAGTAAAAAGAAAGCATTTGCACTACTAAAGCAGGATGGCACCATTGAAGCTCTAAAAAACTATAGGGAGAAAAATACTTTATCTAAAAAACTAATTAAAGCTGCCAAAAAGGAAACAGAGAAGCACATTGCTAAGGAGAGTAAAACTAATCCCAAACTGTTCTTCAACTATATCAATAGTAAAAGAATAAAAACTGAAAATGTAGGCCCCTTAAAAAATAGTGAGGAAAGAATGGTTGTAGATGACGAGGAAAAAGCTAACATATTAAACACCTTCTTCTCCACGGTATTCACGGTGGAAAATGAAATGCTAGGTGAAATCCCAAGAAACAATGAAAACCCTATAGTAAGGGTCACCAATAGGGTTGAGCGAAACGGGTCGTTCATTTTCAAAAGTCGCCGACTTTTGGCAAAGTCGGGTTTCATGAAACCCGATCCGACCCCTCTGCGGGGTCGGCCATGCGGTACACGACTTTCGCGCCAAAGTCGCGTTTCAATGACGCGAAAAGCGCCATTTCTCAGCCAATGAAGGTAAACGCAGAGTGTGGGCAGCGTGATGACATAGGTCCTGGTCCCCACCATCTTAGAGAAGGGCATTGCAGTGATTGGCTTGCTGTCTGCGGCGTCACAGGGGCTATAAAGGGGCGTTCCCGCCGACCGCCATGTTACTGCTGCTGATCTGAGCTTAGGGAGAGGTTGCTGCCGCTTCGTCAGAAGCAGGGATAGCGTTAGGCAGGGTCCATTAACCACCAAACCCCTTGTGCTGTAGCGATTTGCACTGTCCAACACCACCTTCGGTGTGCAGGGACAGTGGAAGCTACATTTTTTTTTCCTCAGCGCTGTAGCTCATTGGGCTGCCCTAGAAGGCTCCCTGATAGCTGCATTGCTGTGTGTACGCCGCTGTGCAAACCAACTGCTTTTTTCAAAGCACAAATCCTCTTGTTCCTTCCTTTCTGCACAGCTATCTTGTTTGTTTGTCCACACTTTTTATTTAATTTGTGCATCAGTCCACTCCTTATTGCTGCCTGCCATACCTGGCTGAGATTACTGCAGGGAGATAGAAAAATATTTAGAATTGAGAGTCCTCAGTGGTTGATACCTTTTAATGGCTAACTGAAAAGATGGTAACAAATTGCAAGCTTTCGAGACTACACAGGTCTCTTCATCAGGCAAAGACTAAAACAAATTCTGAAGAATCACATATTTATGCACAACATAGTATAGGAAAAAAAAAAAAGAGGGGAAAAAAAAAACCATGGATAAGCCAGGTGACATGAAGCAGAATTACCATGGGTGATAAACAGTTACGTCCATAAATATAGGGCCAATTCTTAGATAAGGATTGTTTTATTGTCCTGTGATTAGGGTCTCTGTTGTAATGACCCTTCATGGTCTGAGGGGCAAGTTCCTTAGTTGATGTAAAAAGACATAAATCCATGTGACACATTCATTCCTTCAGTGAGAGTGTCAAAGGTCGTCATCAGTTTATATTCCCAGACTCTCCTGTCTTTCTGCGATTTGAAGTTTCCTTTCAATACAAGTAATTTCATGTCCATAATGTTATGATTTGGGAGACAGAAATGTATTGCCACCGGTAGATCCATTCTTTTTTCTCTTATTGAATGGCGATGGGAGTTCATTCTTGTTCTAAGCTTCTGCCCTGTCTCCCCCACATACAGACCCCCAGTTGGACATTTAGTACAAATAATTAGGTACACCACATTAGAAGTGACGCAGCTGAAAGTACCTGGGATCTTGTAGTCCTGATGTGAATTGGGGATCTTTATCTTGTCCGTGGTCATTATAAATGGACAGGTTTTACATTTTTTCTGGTTGCAAGGAAAGGTTCCTGCAGCTGTTGGAGAGGACAGGGAGCTCTTGACAATGATGCTTCTTAGATTTGGGGGCTGCCTAAAACACAGTAGTGGGGGGTGTGGAAAAATGGATTGTAAGTGGGCATCTTTTTGCAGTAAAAGTTGCAATTTCCGTGCAGCTCCCCTTAGCACCTCCAGATTTGGATTGTAGGTAACTACTAGAGGTACCCGGTTATTTTCTTCTTTAGCTTTGTAATGTAGCAGGTGATTCCTTGATATTCTGGTGGCTCTTGTGATCTGATTTTCAATTGTTCTTGGATGGTAGCCCTGATTCAAAAAGATCTTTCTGAGGCGACCAAGGTGTTTATCCCTATCCATGGAGTTGGAACAAATACGATTGTATCTGATGGCTTGGCTGTAGACAATAGAGTTTTTTATGTGTTTTGGATGGAAACTGTCCCATTTAAGGTATGTTGGGCGGTCGATTGGCTTCTGATACAGGGATGTCTCTATTTTATTGTTCTGCAGCTTAATGATGGTGTCCAAAAAGTTAATTTCAGTGCAGGAGTAGTTGAGTGTCAAGTTGATGGTAGGGTGAAATTGATTAAACTGATCATGGAACGTCTTTAGCTGTGGCACAGACTCCGTCCAGATGATTAAAATGTCATCAATGTAGCGGTAGTACGCCAGAGGCCTGATGGGGCATGAGGACAAAAAGTCGCTTTCAAGCTTGGCCATGAAAAGATTTGCATACTGTGGGGCCATTTTACTTCCCATTGCTGTGCCAGTCTCCTGTAGATAGATCTTCTTGTCAAACTCAAAGTAATTGTGGGTGAGGATGAATTTTATAAGTTTCACCACAGAATTTGCATCAGTCCCTGCGTTTTCCAGGAAGAATTTGCAGGCATTTAATCCATCCTGGTGTGGGATATTGGAGTACAAAGATTCCACATCCATGGTGGCCAGGATGGTTCCTTCTGGTAGAAGACCTATTGCTGATAGTTTATTCAATAGGTCAGTTGTGTCCTGAATGAAGCTGAGTGTATCTTTTACCAGGGGTTTAAGAATACCCTCTACCCATCCAGATACCTGCTCAGTAAGGGTGCCCACACACGAAATAATTGGTCTACCTGGGTTTCCAGATTTGTGGATTTTGGGAAGCATGTAGAATGTCCCTGTTCTTGGACTTTCTGGTATCAGGTCATTGGCTCTTATGGATTTTTCGGGCAGACAAGATACCAACTTGTTTAGTTCCTTGTAATAATCCTGTGTAGGATCCGACTCCAATTTTTTGTAGTAGCGTGTGTCCATAAGTTGTCTGTTTGCTTCCCTCATATAGTCTGATGTGTTCATCATGACTATTGCACCGCCCTTGTCAGCAGGTTTGATGATGATTTCTTTGCTGGTTTTCAGAGACGGTATGGCCTTTCTCTCCTGGGCACTGATGTTGGATGCTTGTCTCCTGTTAGTATCTATGATGGTGGATTTTATCAAATATCTGAAGGAGTCTATATAGTTATCCAAATGAGGATTGCGTCCAGGTGGAGGTGTCCACTCTGACCTCTTCTTTGTTGTTAGGATCCCTTTTCCTTCCGTCCAGGTGGGTCCTGAATCTTCTGCATCACTGAAATATTCCCTCAGGCGCAGTCTCCTGAAAAAATGTTCCATATCACTGCAGAGTTCAGTTTTATCCAGGGCCTTAGTGGGACAAAATGAGAGTCCTCTGGAAAGCACGGCCAGCTCCACTTTGTTGGGTTTATTATCTGAGAGATTAATGACACAGTTAGGCTACGTTCACATTGGCGTTCCGCCAATGTGCGTCGCTGTTGCGCCGGCGATGCAGCGGCGACGCGTGCGTTTTTAGGGTGGCGTTTTTCGACACTTGCGTCGTTTCCGACGCTAGCGTCGGACGCAAGAAAATGCAACAAGTTGCATTTTCTGTGCGTCCGATTTTGGTCAAAAAACGACGCACGCGTCGCAAAACGCGCGTGTTTTTGCGCGCGTTTGCGCGCGTTTTTTCGTGCGTCGCGCGTTGCGTCGCCGACGCAGGGCGGTGCAACGCTAGTGTGAACGTAGCCTTATTTGTGCCTGGAATGGAGTGGTTGTCCAAGTTGTCAGATTTTGGCTTTTTGTATCTGTTTGCATAGAGTCCTGAATTGAGGCGCAATCTGTGCAGTTTCTTTTCCTTGTTATGAATTAGATGGGTCCATAGTTTGTTGTAATATTGTTGTAATTTTTGCTCTGCGTCTTCTGTAAGTGTTTTCCTCAGAGTTTCAAATTGCCCTTGGACTTTACTCTTTATGCTGTAGCAGACATGCAAAAGATGATTCCTTAATCTCTCAGAAGTCCTGTGACACAGGTTCTGTGCATAATGGGTATTGTAGGTATGAAGAATTGGGTTTGTAATCCAGAGTCCTTTGGGAATTAGATTCTCCTTTTTGCATTTAGATAGGAAAAAAATGTCGCTGTCCATTTGTGCACGTTTCTTCAGAAGTGGTTTTAGTTCCATAAGGATGCCGTACATTCTGGTATCCTCCATTTTGATACAGGAAAGAAATATATCTTGGTATCGTGTTAGCCAGTGGATAGAAAAATATTTAGAATTGAGAGTCCTCAGTGGTTGATACCTTTTAATGGCTAACTGAAAAGATGGTAACAAATTGCAAGCTTTCGAGACTACACAGGTCTCGTCATCAGGCAAAGACTAAAACAAATTCTGAAGAATCACATATTTATGCACAACATAGTATAGGAAAAAAAAAAAGAGGGGAAAAAAAAAACCATGGATAAGCCAGGTGACATGAAGCAGAATTACCATGGGTGATAAACAGTTACGTCCATAAATATTGGGCCAATTCTTAGATAAGGATTGTTTTATTGTCCTGTGATTAGGGTCTCTGTTGTAATGACCCTTCATGGTCTGAGGGGCAAGTTCCTTAGTTGATGTAAAAAGACATAAATCCATGTGACACATTCATTCCTTCAGTGAGAGTGTCAAAGGTCGTCATCAGTTTATATTCCCAGACTCTCCTGTCTTTCTGCGATTTGAAGTTTCCTTTCAATACAAGTAATTTCATGTCCATAATGTTATGATTTGGGAGACAGAAATGTATTGCCACCGGTAGATCCATTCTTTTTTCTCTTATTGAATGGCGATGGGAGTTCATTCTTGTTCTAAGCTTCTGCCCTGTCTCCCCCACATACAGACCCCCAGTTGGACATTTAGTACAAATAATTAGGTACACCACATTAGAAGTGACGCAGCTGAGGGCCATAGAAAGCCTATTTTTTGTTTTATTTGTTTTCTAAATTCTCCCTGAAAAAATCATTTTATTTTATTTGGTTTCTAAATTCTTCCTGAAAAAATCATTTTTTTTAATTATTTTTTATTCTAAAGACTCCCTGAAAAAAAAAAAAAAATCAAATCAGTGGGAGATTAATATTGCCCTTTCTGCTTGTGTGCCAGTCTTGACTCCTGGGTGTGCCATCTCTCTCTCTCTCTCCAATTGTGGGCCATAGAAAGCCTATTATTTTTTTAGCTTGATTTGGGTTCCAAAATCTACCTGAAAAAATCACTACATCAATCATTGGGAGAACAATATTGGCCTCTGGGCTTGTGTGCCACTCCTGACTCCTGTGTGCGTCATCTCTCACTCAGTGGGCCATAGAAAGCCTATTTTTTGTTTTATTTGTTTTCTAAATTCTCCCTGAAAAAATCATTTTATTTTATTTGGTTTCTAAATTCTTCCTGAAAAAATCATTTTTTTTTATTATTTTTTTTTTCTAAAGTCTCCCTGAAAAAACAAACAAACAAACAAATCAGTGGGAGATTAATATTGCCCTTTCTGCTTGTGTGCCAGTCTTGACTCCTGGGTGTGCCATCTCTCTCTCTCTCTCCAATTGTGGGCCATAGAAAGCCTATTATTTTTTTAGCTTGATTTGGGTTCCAAAATCTACCTGAAAAAATCACTACATTAATCAGTGGGAGATAAATATTGGCCTCTGGGCTTGTGTGCCACTCCTGACTCCTGTGTGCGTCATCTCTCACTCAGTGGGCCATAGAAAGCCTTTTTTTGTTTTATTTGTTTTCTAAATTCTCCCTGAAAAAATCTTTTTATTTTATTTGGTTTCTAAATTCTTCCTGAAAAAAATCATTTTATTCTATTATTTTTTTTTCCTAAAGTCTCCCTGAAAAAAAAAAAAAAAACAAATCAGTGGGAGATTAATATTGCCCTTTCTGCTTGTGTGCCAGTCTTGACTCCTGGGTGTGCCATCTCTCTCTCTCTCTCCAATTGTGGGCCATAGAAAGCCTATTATTTTTTTAGCTTGATTTGGGTTCCAAAATCTACCTGAAAAAATCACTACATTAATCAGTGGGAGATAAATATTGGCCTCTGGGCTTGTGTGCCACTCCTGACTCCTGTGTGCGTCATCTCTCACTCAGTGGGCCATAGAAAGCCTTTTTTTGTTTTATTTGTTTTCTAAATTCTCCCTGAAAAAATCTTTTTATTTTATTTGGTTTCTAAATTCTTCCTGAAAAAAATCATTTTATTCTATTATTTTTTTTTCCTAAAGTCTCCCTGAAAAAAAAAAAAAAAACAAATCAGTGGGAGATTAATATTGCCCTTTCTGCTTGTGTGCCAGTCTTGACTCCTGGGTGTGCCATCTCTCTCTCTCTCTCCAATTGTGGGCCATAGAAAGCCTATTATTTTTTTTGCTTGATTTGGGTTCCAAAATCTACCTGAAAAAATCACTAAATCAATCAGTGGGAGATAAATATTGGCCTCTGGGCTTGTGTGCCACTCCTGACTCCTGTGTGCGTCATCTCTCACTCAGTGGGCCATAGAAAGCCTATTTTTTGTTTTATTTGTTTTCTAAATTTTCCCTGAAGAAATCATTTTATTTTATTTGGTTTCTAAATTCTTCCTGAAAAAATCATTTTATTCTATTATTTTTTTTTTCTAAAGCCTCCCTGAAAAAAAAAAAAAATCAGTGGGAGATTAATATTGCCCTTTCTGCTTGTGTGCCAGTCTTGACTCCTGGGTGTGCCATCTCTCTCTCTCTCTCTCTCCAATTGTGGGCCATAGAAAGCCTATTATTTTTTTAGCTTGATTTGGGTTCCAAAATCTACCTGAAAAAATCACTACATCAATCATTGGGAGAACAATATTGGCCTCTGGGCTTGTGTGCCACTCCTGACTCCTGTGTGCGTCATCTCTCACTCAGTGGGCCATAGAAAGCCTATTTTTTGTTTTATTTGTTTTCTAAATTCTCCCTGAAAAAATCATTTTATTTTATTTGGTTTCTAAATTCTTCCTGAAAAATCATGTTATTCTATTATTTTTTTTTCCTAAAGTCTCCCTGAAAAAAACAAAAACAAAACAAATCAGTGGGAGATTAATATTGCCCTTTCTGCTTGTGTGCCAGTCTTGACTCCTGGGTGTGCCATCTCTCTCTCTCTCTCTCCAATTGTGGGCCATAGAAAGCCTATTATTTTTTTAGCTTGATTTGGGTTCCAAAATCTACCTGAAAAAATCACTACATCAATCAGTGGGAGATAAATATTGGCCACTGGGCTTGTGTGCCACTCCTGACTCCTGTGTGCGTCATCTCTCACTCAGTGGGCCAAAGAAAGCCTATTTTTTGTTTTATTTGTTTTCTAAATTCTCCCTGAAGAAATCATTTTATTTTATTTGGTTTCTAAATTCTTCCTGAAAAAATCATTTTATTCTATTATTTTTTTTTTCTAAAGCCTCCCTGAAAAAAAAAAAAAATCAGTGGGAGATTAATATTGCCCTTTCTGCTTGTGTGCCAGTCTTGACTCCTGGGTGTGCCATCTCTCTCTCTCTCTCTCTCCAATTGTGGGCCATAGAAAGCCTATTATTTTTTTAGCTTGATTTGGGTTCCAAAATCTACCTGAAAAAATCACTACATCAATCATTGGGAGAACAATATTGGCCTCTGGGCTTGTGTGCCACTCCTGACTCCTGTGTGCGTCATCTCTCACTCAGTGGGCCATGGAAAGCCTATTTTTTGTTTTATTTGTTTTCTAAATTCTCCCTGAAAAAATCATTTTATTTTATTTGGTTTCTAAATTCTTCCTGAAAAAAATCATTTTATTCTATTATTTTTTTTTCCTAAAGTCTCCCTGAAAAAACAAAAAAAAACAAATCAGTGGGAGATTAATATTGCCCTTTCTGCTTGTGTGCCAGTCTTGACTCCTGGGTGTGCCATCTCTCTCTCTCTCTCCAATTGTGGGCCATAGAAAGCCTATTATTTTTTTTGCTTGATTTGGGTTCCAAAATCTACCTGAAAAAATCACTAAATCAATCAGTGGGAGATAAATATTGGCCTCTGGGCTTGTGTGCCACTCCTGACTCCTGTGTGCGTCATCTCTCACTCAGTGGGCCATAGAAAGCCTATTTTTTGTTTTATTTGTTTTCTAAATTTTCCCTGAAGAAATCATTTTATTTTATTTGGTTTCTAAATTCTTCCTGAAAAAATCATTTTATTCTATTATTTTTTTTTTCTAAAGCCTCCCTGAAAAAAAAAAAAAATCAGTGGGAGATTAATATTGCCCTTTCTGCTTGTGTGCCAGTCTTGACTCCTGGGTGTGCCATCTCTCTCTCTCTCTCTCTCTCCAATTGTGGGCCATAGAAAGCCTATTATTTTTTTAGCTTGATTTGGGTTCCAAAATCTACCTGAAAAAATCACTACATCAATCATTGGGAGAACAATATTGGCCTCTGGGCTTGTGTGCCACTCCTGACTCCTGTGTGCGTCATCTCTCACTCAGTGGGCCATAGAAAGCCTATTTTTTGTTTTATTTGTTTTCTAAATTCTCCCTGAAAAAATCATTTTATTTTATTTGGTTTCTAAATTCTTCCTGAAAAATCATGTTATTCTATTTTTTTTTTTTCCTAAAGTCTCCCTGAAAAAAACAAAAACAAAACAAATCAGTGGGAGATTAATATTGCCCTTTCTGCTTGTGTGCCAGTCTTGACTCCTGGGTGTGCCATCTCTCTCTCTCTCTCCAATTGTGGGCCATAGAAAGCCTATTACTTTTTTAGCTTGATTTGGGTTCCAAAATCTACCTGAAAAAATCACTACATCAATCAGTGGGAGATAAATATTGGCCACTGGGCTTGTGTGCCACTCCTGACTCCTGTGTGCGTCATCTCTCACTCAGTGGGCCATAGAAAGCCTATTTTTTGTTTTATTTGTTTTCTAAATTCTCCCTGAAGAAATCATTTTATTTTATTTGGTTTCTAAATTCTTCCTGAAAAAATCATTTTATTCTATTATTTTTTTTTTCTAAAGCCTCCCTGAAAAAAAAAAAAAATCAGTGGGAGATTAATATTGCCCTTTCTGCTTGTGTGCCAGTCTTGACTCCTGGGTGTGCCATCTCTCTCTCTCTCTCTCTCCAATTGTGGGCCATAGAAAGCCTATTATTTTTTTAGCTTGATTTGGGTTCCAAAATCTACCTGAAAAAATCACTACATCAATCATTGGGAGAACAATATTGGCCTCTGGGCTTGTGTGCCACTCCTGACTCCTGTGTGCGTCATCTCTCACTCAGTGGGCCATAGAAAGCCTATTTTTTGTTTTATTTGTTTTCTAAATTCTCCCTGAAAAAATCATTTTATTTTATTTGGTTTCTAAATTCTTCCTGAAAAAATCATTTTATTCTATTATTTTTTTTTTCTAAAGTCTTCCTGAAAAAAAAAAAAAATCAGTGGGAGATTAATATTGCCCTTTCTGCTTGTGTGCCAGTCTTGACTCCTGGGTGTGCCATCTCTCTCTCTCTCTCCAATTGTGGGCCATAGAAAGCCTATTATTTTTTTTGCTTGATTTGGGTTCCAAAATCTACCTGAAAAAATCACTACATCAATCATTGGAAGAAAAATATTGGCCTCTGGGCTTGTGTGCCACTCCTGACTCCTGTGTGTGGCATATCTCACTCAGTGGGGCATAGAAAGCCTTTTTTTTTATTTATTTTTTTATTTGGTTTCTAAATTGTCATTGGAAAAATCATTTTATGTTATTTGGTTTCTAAATTCTTCCTGAAAAAATCATTTTATTTTATTTTGTTTCTAAAGTCTCCCTGAAAAAAAAAAAATAAATAAAAAAAAACAGTGGGAGATTAATATTAACATTTGTGCTTCAGTGACAGTCCTGCGTGTGTGGCATCTCTCTCATTTGGTGCCACCAAAAACAGAGTGTGTAACATTGTGCCTGATTTTCGTTGTGGTCTCACCCACCTGTAAAGGGGTAGCTAAATCATACTGAAGTTATAGCTCACCGTGTAATTTGTGTGACAGCAAGAAATACCGTTAGTTTGGTTACGTTTTTAAAACAATGAGGAAGTCTGGTGGAAGAGGTCGTGGCCGGGGGCGTTCATTGTCAGCTGGTAATGAGGGTAGTGGTAGTGGTGGAGCATCAGGTGGTCGTGGGAAAAAAAAAATTGCACCTAAGTCTGGAGCTGTGGAGCCAGGTTCGTCGTCTGGCTACACAAGGCCTCGAACGCTCCCTTTTCTGGGAGTAGGAAAACCGCTTTTAAAGCCGGAGCAGCAAGAGCAAGTTTTGGCTTATCTTGCTGACTCAGCCTCTAGCTCTTTTGCCTCCTCTCGTGAAACTGGTAAATGTAAAAGCAGCACGTCGTTAGTGGATGTTCACGGTCAGGGACAAGTCGCTTCCTTGTCCTCTTCAGCAAAAACAACAACAGAGAAGAATGCAGCAGGCGACACAACGGGTTACTCCATGGAGCTCTTTACACATACCATCCCTAACTTAGAAAGTGAAGCAGTTAACAGTCCATGCCCATTACAAGTTGAATCTGACATGGAGTGCACTGATGCACAGCCACAGCCAGACTACTATGCTGGTCCATTGACTCAGACCACAAAATTGCCCTCGCAGGGTAATGATCAAGAATCAGACCCTGATGAGACTATGTTGCCCCATCACGAACGCTATACCACCGACCGACACGGTGACACAGACGAAGTTGCACACGAGCTACAAGAAGAGGTAATAGATGACCCAGTTCTTGACCCCGATTGGCAGCCATTGGGGGAACAGGGTGCAGGCGGCAGCAGTTCTGAAGCGGAGGAGGAGGGGCCGCAGCAGGCATCAACATCGCAACAGGTTCCATCTGCCGGGCCCATATCTTGCCCAAAACACGTGGCAAAGCCAAAACCTGTTGGAGGACAGCGTGGCCATCCGGTTAAAGCTTAGTCTGCAATGCCTGAAAAGGTATCCGATGCTAGAAAGAGTGCAGTCTGGCATTTTTTTAAACAACATCCAATTGATCAGCGCAAAGTCATCTGTCAAAAATGTTCAACTACCTTAAGCAGAGGGCAGAATCTGAAAAGTCTCAATACAAGTCGCATGCATAGACATTTAGCCACCATGCATTTGCAAGCTTGGACTAACTACCAAACATCCCTTAAGGTTGTAGCACCCTCGGCCAATGAAGCTAGTCATCAACGCAACATCCCTTCCGGCAGTGTAGGGCCACCATTTTCCGCACCACCTGCAGTATCTGTGCAGGTTTCTTTGCCAGGCCAAAGCAGCCAGGGTCAGGGAATCAGCAGTTTCGTAGTAGGAAACACTGCATCTAGGGCACCGGCGGCAACAATACCATCTCCCACCGTCTCTCAGTCTGCCATGTCCACCGGCACCCCCGCTAGTTCCACGATCTCCAGCTCTCCAGTCCAGCTCACCCTACATGAGACTATAGTTAGAAAAAGGAAGTACTTAGCCTCGCATCCGCGTACACAGGGTTTGAACGCCCACATAGCTAGACTAATCTCGTTAGAGATGATGCCCTACCAGTTAGTTGAAAGCGAAGCTTTCAAAGCCCTGATGGACTACACTGTACCACGCTACGAGCTACCCAGTCGACACTTTTTTTCCAGAAAAGCCATCCCAGCCCTCCACCAGCATGTTAAAGAGTGCATCGTCCATGCACTCAGGCAATCTGTGAGCACAAAGGTGCACCTGACAACAGATGCATGGACCAGTAGGCATGGCCAGGGACGTTACGTGTCCATCATGGCACACTGGGTGAATGTTGTGGAAGCAGGGTCCACAGGGGACAGCAAGTTTGGGACAGTTCTGCTTAGCCCACGGTCTAGGAAACAGTTGGCTGTAGCCGTTCGCACCCCCTCCTCCTCCTCCTCATCCTCCTGCAGAAGCGAGAGCTCGTCCACAGACCGCAGTCGCACAACCATTCCATCCGCAGCTGCCACTGTTGCACACTAGGTCTCCCATTATGGGGCAGCTACTGGCAAACGTCAGCAGGCTGTATTGGCTATGAAGTGTTTAGGCGACAACAGACACACCGCGGAAGTTCTGTCCGAGTTCTTGCAGAAAGAAACGCAGTCGTGGCTGGGCACTGTAGATCTTGAGGCAGGCAAGGTAGTGAGTGATAACGGAAGGAATTTCATGGCTGCCATCTCCCTTTCCCAACTGAAACACATTCCTTGCCTGGCTCACACCTTAAACCTGGTGGTGCATTGCTTCCTGAAAAGTTATCCGGGGTTATCCGACCTGCTCCTCAAAGTGCGTGGACTTTGCTCACATATCCGCCGTTCGCCTGTACACTCCAGCCGTATGCAGACCTATCAGCGTTCTTTGAACCTTCCCCAGCATCGCCTAATCATAGACGTTGCAACAAGGTGGAACTCAACACTGCACATGCTTCAGAGACTCTGCGAACAGAGGCGGGCTGTTATGTTTTTGTGGGAGGATACACATACATGGGCAGGCAGTAGGATGGCAGACATGGAGTTGTCAGGTGTGCAGTGGTCGAAGATTCAAGACATGTGTCAAGTCCTTCAGTGTTTTGAGGAATGCACACGGCTGGTTAGTGCAGACAACGCCATAATAAGCATGAGCATCCCCCTAATGCGTCTGCTGATGCAAAGTTTGACGCACATAAAGGATCAGGCGTCTGCAGCTGAGGAAGAGGAAAGCCTTGATGACAGTCAGCCATTGTCTGGCCAGGGCAGTGTACAGGACGAGGTAGCGGGCGAAGAGGAGGAGGAGGACGAGGAGGATGATGGGGATGATTATATTTTTAATGAGGAAGCTTTTCCGGGGCCACTGGAAATTGTTGGCGCGGCAAGGCCGGGTTCTGGTTTTTGGAGGGACACAAGTGACGTGGATTTGCCTGAAACTGCCCCTCAACCAAGCACAACCGCAGATTTGAGAACTGGAACTTTGGCCCACATGGCGGATTATGCCTTACGTATCCTCAAAAGGGACACACGCATTACTAAAATGATGAACGATGAAGATTACTGGTTGGCCTGCCTCCTTGATCCTGGCTATAAAGGCAAATTGCAAAATATAATGCCACATGACAACTTGGAAATAATATTAGCAACCAAACAATCAACTCTTGTTGACCGTTTGCTTCTGGCATTCCCTGCACACAGCGCCCGTGATCGTTCTCACACGAGCTGCAGGGGCCAGCAGACCAGAGGTGTTAGAGGGGCAGAAATCAGAAGTGGCGTTGGCCAGAGAGGTTTTCTGACCAGGTTGTGGAGTGATTTTGCTATGACCGCAGACAGGACAGGTACTGCAGCATCAATTCAAAGTGACAGGAGACAACATTTGTCCAGTATGGTTACAAACTATTTTTCATCCCTTATCGACGTTCTCCCTCAACCGTCATTCCCATTTGATTACTGGGCATCCAAATTAGACACCTGGCCAGAATTGGCAGAATATGCATTGCAGGAGCTTGCTTGCCCGGCAGCTAGTGTCCTATCAGAAAGAGTATTCAGTGCTGCAGGTTCAATACTAACAGAAAAAAGGACTCGTCTGGCTACCCAAAATGTAGATGATCTAACCTTCATTAAAATGAACCACAACTGGATTTCGAAATCTTTTGCCCCACCTTGCCCGGCTGACACCTAGCTTTCCTATGAAAAGTTCTTGCCTGTGGACTATTCTGAATGACTTTTCCAATCTCGTAATTTTCTGCACCTGATTGTCCAGCATACGACATGTTTACACCTCACTAAATGGCCAAACTCCCCACACGGGGCCGTGGTATCGCCACTTGGCGCCAGCACCCGTGAGAGTGCTGTTTGTCTGAAGAGGTGGGTGTGCCCGATTTTGGTCGACGGCACTGCCACTGGGTCCCTCATAGTACAATAAAGTGTCTCTGGCGGTGGTGGTGCGCACCCAACGTCAGACACACCGTTGTAATATGAGGGGCCCTGGGCCTGTACCGCCGGCCACAAGACAGTTCCCCCCCCCAGCTCAAACAGTGCTCTACCACTTGCAAAATTATCTCTCACAGCTCCTTCAATGCCTGGCACTGACAATACCATTGTATTGACATTTTTGTTATGTTAGGCCTTCGAAGCCTGTCTGCGGTCCCTCCTTCCACTAGGCCTCCACTGACCATTGTACTGCTGCCCGTGTACCCCTGGAACCAATTTTAAATTGCCAACAGCCCTATTTTTTTATGTTAGGCCTTCGAAGCCTGTCTGCGGTCCCTCCTTCCACTAGGCCTCCACTGACCACACCACTGCTGCCCGTGTACCCCTGGAACCAATTTAAAATTGCCGACAGCCAGCCCAATTTTATTATGTTAGGCCTTCGAAGCCTGTCTGCGGTCCGTTCTTTCTACTACTACTACACTGACCAGGCCACTGCTGCCTGTGTTCCCCTGGAACCAATTTAAAATTGCCTACAGCCATCTGTAATTATATTAGTCCTTCGATGCCTGTTTGCGGTCACTCCTTCCACTAGGCCTCCACTGACCACACCACTGCTGCCCGTGTACCCCTGGAACCAAGTTAAAATTGCCTACAGCCAGCCCAATTTTATTATGTTAGGCCTTCGAAGCCTGTCTGCGGTCCGTTCTTTCTACTACTACTACACTGACCAGGCCACTGCTGCCCGTGTTCCCCTGGAACCAATTTAAAATTGCCTACAGCCATGTGTTATTATGTTAGGCCTTCGATGCCTGTTTGCGGTCACTCCTTCCACTAGGCCTCCACTGACCACACCACTGCTGCCCGTGTACCCATGGAACCAATTTAAAATTGCCTACAGCCATCTGGTATTATGTTAGGCCTTCGATGCCTGTCTGCGGTCACTCCTTCCACTAGGCCTCCACTGACCACACCACTGCTGCCCGTGTACCCCTGGAACCAATTTAAAATTGCCTACAGCCATCTGTTATTATGTTAGGCCTTCGATGCCTGTCTGCGGTCACTCCTTCCACTAGGCCTCCACTGACCACACCACTGCTGCCCGTGTACCCCTGGAACCAATTTAAAATTGCCTACAGCCATCTGTTATTATGTTAGGCCTTCGAAGCCTGTCTGCGGTCCTTCCTTCCAGTAGTTCTCCACTGACCAGACCAATGCTGGCCGTGTACCCCTGGAACCCAGCTGAAAGTGCATGTAGCCTCCTTTTTTTCTTTGTTTTATATTTAGAAAGCCCAGATGAACTACGCTGTGCAACGGTTCAAGCTACCCAGTCGACATTTCTTTTGCGAGAAAAGCCATCCCAGCCCTCCACCGGCATGAAAAAGTTTGCATTGTCATAGCACTCAGGCAATCAAACAGTAGAAAGGTGCACCTGACAAGAGACGCATGGACCAGTAGGCATGTCCACAAAAAGTTACGTGTCCATTACGGCGCACTGGGTTAATGTGTTGGATGCATGGTCCACAGGGGACAGCCTACAAAGTCTGTCTGCAGTCCCTAATTCCAATTTTCCTCCGCTGACCACACCACTGCTGCCCGTGTACCCCTGGAACCAATTTTACAGTGTCTACAGCCTAATTTTGTTATGTTAGGCCTACTACGCCTGTCTGCGGTCCCTCCTTCCAATACTCATCCACTGACCACACCACTGCTGCCCGTGGACCCCTGGAACCTATTTTTAATTGCATAGAGCATCCTTTTTTTAATAGTAGGCGTACAAAGTCTGTCTGCGGTCCACTATTGAAATTGTCCTCCACTGCCCAGAGCACTGCTGCTTGTGTACCCCTGTAACTTTTTTAAGCTGCAGTGAGCCACATTTTTGGTTTAAGTCCTACTACCTGTGTCTGTCTGCGCCACTCAATTCAGCTGTGTTCCTTTGAAAAAAGCTGAGCGTCAATAGTCTTGTTTTCAGCCTCTAGGAATTTTAAAACTGCATTGGGGGTACAACTTTGGTAGGGCCTACTAACGGTGTCTGCCTCCCCAAGGTGTGCCCCAGGTTTCCTCGCCATTGCTTCGATCTTAATGCTCTCGTTTAGTAGTTGTTGGAAACTACACTGCATTAGGCCTACAAATTGGGTGTGGGGTGTAGAGAGATGGTGTGTTCCACTCCAAGGTGTTCCCCAGGTTTCCGCGCCAATGCTTCGATCTTCATGCTCTCGTTTAGTAGTTGTTGGAAACTACACTGCATTAGGCCTACAAATTGGGTATGGGGTGTAGAGAGATGGTGTGTTCCACTCCAAGGTGTTCCCCAGGTTTCCTCTCCATTGCTTTGATCTTCATGCTCTCGTTTAGTAGTTGTTGGAAACTACACTGCATTAGGCCTACAAATTGGGTATGGGGTGTAGAGAGATGGTGTGTTACACTCCAAGGTGTTCCCCAGGTTTCCTCTCCATTGCTTCGATCTTCATGCTCTCGTTTAGTAGTTGTTGGAAACTACACTGCATTAGGCCTACAAATTGGGTATGGGGTGTAGAGAGATGGTGTGTTACACTCCAAGGTGTTCCCCAGGTTTCCTCTCCATTGCTTCGATCTTCATGCTCTCGTTTACTAGTTGTTGGAAACTACGCTGCATTAGGCCTACAAATTGGGTATGGGGTGTAGAGAGATGGTGTGTTCCACTCCAAGGTGTTCCCCAGGTTTCCTCGCCAATGCTTCGATCTTCATGCTCTCGTTTAGTAGTTGTTGGAAACTACGCTGCATTAGGCCTACAAATTGGGTATGGGGTGTAGAGAGATGGTGTGTTCCACTCCAAGGTGTTCTCCAGGTTGCCTTTCCTGAGCTTTGATCTTCCGGCTCTCGTTTAGTAGTTGTTGGAAACTACACTGCATTAGGCCTACAAATTGGGTATGGGGTGTAGAGAGATGGTGTGTTCCACTCCAAGGTGTTCTCCAGGTTGCCTTTCCTGAGCTTTGATCTTCCGGCTCTCGTTTAGTAGTTGTTGGAAACTACACTGCATTAGGCCTACAAATTGGGTATGGGGTGTAGAGAGATGGTGTGTTACACTCCAAGGTGTTCCCCAGGTTTCCTCTCCATTGCTTCGATCTTCATGCTCTCGTTTAGTAGTTGTTGGAAACTACGCTGCATTAGGCCTACAAATTGGGTATGGGGTGTAGAGAGATGGTGTGTTCCACTCCAAGGTGTTCTCCAGGTTGCCTTTCCTGAGCTTTGATCTTCCGGCTCTCGTTTAGTAGTTGTTGGAAACCACTGCATTAGGCCTACAAATTGGGTATGGGGTGTAGAGAGATGGTGTGTTCCACTCCAAGGTGTTCTCCAGGTTGCCTTTCCTGAGCTTCGATCTTCCGCCTCTCGTTTAGTAGTTGTTGGAAACTACACTGCATTAGGCCTACAAATTGGGTATGGGGTGTAGAGAGATGGTGTGTTACACTCCAAGGTGTTCCCCAGGTTTCCTCTCCATTGCTTCGATCTTCATGCTCTCGTTTAGTAGTTGTTGGAAACTACGCTGCATTAGGCCTACAAATTGGGTATGGGGTGTAGAGAGATGGTGTGTTACACTCCAAGGTGTTCCCCAGGTTTCCTCTCCATTGCTTCGATCTTCATGCTCTCGTTTAGTAGTTGTTGGAAACTACGCTGCATTAGGCCTACAAATTGGGTATGGGGTGTAGAGAGATGGTGTGTTCCACTCCCAGCTGTTCTCCAGGTTGCCTTTCCTGAGCTTCGATCTTCCGGCTCTCGTTTAGTAGTTGTTGGAAACTACACTGCATTAGGCCTACAAATTGGGTATGGGGTGTAGAGAGATGGTGTGTTACACTCCAAGGTGTTCCCCAGGTTTCCTCTCCTTTGCTTCGATCTTCATGCTCTCGTTTAGTAGTTGTTGGAAACTACGCTGCATTAGGCCTACAAATTGGGTATGGGGTGTAGAGAGATGGTGTGTTCCACTCCAAGGTGTTCTCCAGGTTGCCTTTCCTGAGCTTCGATCTTCCGGCTCTCGTTTAGTAGTTGTTGGAAACTACACTGCATTAGGCCTACAAATTGGGTATGGGGTGTAGAGAGATGGTGTGTTGCATTCCAAGGTGTTCCCCAGGGTTCCTCTCCATTGCATCGATCTTCATGCTCTCGTTTAGTAGTTGTTGGAATCTACGCTGCATTAGGCCTACAAATTGGGTATGGATTGTAGAGAGATGGTGTGTTCCACTCCAAGGTGTTCTCCAGGTTGCCTTTCCTGAGCTTCGATCTTCTGGCTCTCGTTTAGTAGTTGTTGGAAACTACGCTGCATTAGGCCTACAAATTGGGTATGGGGTGTAGAGAGATGGTGTGTTCCACTCCAAGGTGTTCCCCAGGTTTCCTCTCCATTGCTTCGATCTTCATGCTCTCGTTTAGTAGTTGTTGGAAACTACACTGCATTAGGCCTACAAATTGGGTATGGAGTGTAGAGAGATGGTGTGTTCCACTCCAAGGTGTTCCCCAGGTTTCCTGTCCATTGCTTCGATCTTCATGCTCTCGTTTAGTAGTTGTTGGAAACTACACTGCATTAGGCCTACAAATTGGGTATGGGGTGTAGAGAGATGGTGTGTTCCACTCCAAGGTGTTCCCCAGGTTTCATCCACATTGCTTCGGTCTTCCGACTCTCGTTTAGTAGTTGTAGAAAACTACACTACATTAGGCCTACAAATTGGGTATGGGTTGTAGAGAGACGGTGTGTTACACTCCAAGGTGTTCCCCAGGTTTCGTCCACATTGCTTCGATCTTCCGACTCTCGTTTAGTAGTTGTTGAAAACTACACTGCATTAGACCTACAAATTGGGTATGGGGTGTAGAGAGATGGTGTGTTACACTCCAAGGTGTTCTCCAGGTTGCCTTTCCTGAACTTCTATCTTCAGGCTCTCATTAAATTGTGGTTAAATGGAACAACTGCATTTGGCGTACTAGTTGGTTTGGGACCTACTATCGGTGTCAGCCACTCCTTGCTGTACTCCTGGTTTCCTGTCCTGAAATTCCATTTTCAGGCTCTCGTTAAGTAGTTGTTAATGTTAGACTGCATTTGGCCTACTAGTTGGGTTGGGGCCTACTATCGGTGTCTGCCACTCCTTGCTGTTCTCCTCCACTGAACAAAGCGTGCCGCCTGTTTACTACGGTTGCCAATTTTGAACTGCATTTCGACTACTTACTGATTTGGGCCTACTCTCTGTGTCAGCCTCTCATTCCAGTTGTCCTCCACTGCAATGCCCCCTGGTTAGTCCTGTGTTACCAATTTTGAACTGCATTTAGCCAACTTTATTCTTTGGGCCTATATCTGTGTTTCCTCCTCATCCTGCCCATTGCCCAGCCAGTGATAGATGAGTCTGCTGGTACATTGACCCATAACGCAAAATTCCCTGTGCACGCTACACAGCAAGATTGTGACCCTGCTGAAAGTCAGGTTCCTCTTCCCGCATACCATACCACCTTACACGGGGACAAAGAGGAAGGTGCAGATGAAAGTGCAGGTTCCTTCATCATGTGGGGGGAGGAATACTAGCTGGCGACGTCACTGGCACAGGGCCTCTCATAGTACGCAAAAGTGTTGCTGCCGGTGGGAGGCGCCCCCGCCGTGCAAACACACCGCTGTACTTTGAGGGGCCCTGTGCCAGTGCCAATGCCAACGAGTGGGCCCCCCCTGCTTGCTCAGGATCACAGCACTTGCAAAGTTGAAATACTTACCTCTCCCTGCTCCACTGCCGTGACGTGGTCCAGATTTACTGGGCCCACTAATTACTTGAACCAGCCCTACCCCCCACAACTTTAGCCAAATGACCCCCAATTTCAAATGCCTTCCAATTATTATAAGCTAAATTACGATTGACAAGCTTCTGTAACAAGAATGGATGTTTTTGCCATTAAAATGGGCAGTGTAGGTGTTTTCCTGGCCTCCACTCACTGCCGACTATGCTCCCCCATTGACTTGCATTGGGTTTCGTGTTTCGGGCGATACCCGACTTTTCGCCATAATCGGCCGATTCCACTCGACTCGACTTCTAAGATAGTCAGGTTTCGCGAAACACGACTCGACTCTAAAAAGGTCAAGGTCGCTCAACCCTAGTCACCAATCTAACCCAAGAAGAGGTGCGAAAGCGGCTAAATAAGATTAAAATAGATTAATCTCCGGGTCCGGATGGCATACACCCATGAGTACTAAGAGAACTAAGTAATGTAATAGATAAACCATTATTTCTTATTTTTAGGGACTCTATAGCAACAGGGTCTGTTCCGCAGGACTGGCGCATAGCAAATGTGGTGCCAATATTCAAAAAGGGCTCTAAAAGTGAACCTGGAAATTATAGGCCAGTAAGTCTAACCTCTATTGTTGGTAAAATATTTGAAGGGTTTCTGAGGGATGTTATTCTGGATTATCTCAATGAGAATAACTGTTTAACTCCATATCAGCATGGGTTTATGAGAAATCGCTCCTGTCAAACCAATCTAATCAGTTTTTATGAAGAGGTAAGCTATAGGCTGGACCACGGTGAGTCATTGGACGTGGTATATCTCGATTTTTCCAAAGCGTTTGATACCGTGCCGCACAAGAGGTTGGTACACAAAATGAGAATGCTTGGTCTGGGGGAAAATGTGTGTAAATGGGTTAGTAACTGGCTTAGTGATAGAAAGCAGAGGGTGGTTATAAATGGTATAGTCTCTAACTGGGTCGCTGTGACCAGTGGGGTACCGCAGGGGTCAGTATTGGGACCTTTTCTCATCAACATATTCATTAATGATCTGGTAGAAGGTTTACACAGTAAAATATCGATATTTGCAGATGATACAAAACTATGTAAAGCAGTTAATACAAGAGAAGATAGTATTCTGCTACAGATGGATCTGGATAAGTTGGAAACTTGGGCTGAAAGGTGGCAGATAAGGTTTAACAATGATAAATGTAAGGTTATACACATGGGAAGAAGGAATCAATATCACCATTACACACTGAATGGGAAACCACTGGGTAAATCTGACAGGGAGAAGGACTTGGGGATCCTAGTTAATGATAAACTTACCTGGAGCAGCCAGTGCCAGGCAGCAGCTGCCAAGGCAAACAGGATCATGGGGCGCATTAAAAGAGGTCTGGATACACATGATGAGAGCATTATACTGCCTCTGTACAAATCCCTAGTTAGACCGCACATGGAGTACTGTGTCCAGTTTTGGGCACCGGTGCTCAGGAAGGATATAATGGAACTAGAGAGAGTACAAAGGAGGGCAACAAAATTATTAAAGGGGATGGGAGAACTACAATACCCAGATAGATTAGCGAAATTAGGATTATTTAGTCTAGAAAAAAGACGACTGAGGGGCGATCTAATAACCATGTATAAGTATATAAGGGGACAATACAAATATCTCGCTGAGAATCTGTTTATACCAAGGAAGGTGACGGGCACAAGGGGGCATTCTTTGCGTCTGGAGGAGAGAAGGTTTTTCCACCAACATAGAAGAGGATTCTTTACTGTTAGGGCAGTGAGAATCTGGAATTGCTTGCCTGAGGAGGTGGTGATGGCGAACTCAGTCGAGGGGTTCAAGAGAGGCCTGGATGTCTTCCTGGAGCAGAACAATATTGTATCATACAATTATTATGTTCTGTAGAAGGATGTAGATCTGGGGATTTATTATGATGGAATATAGGCTGAACTGGATGGACAAATGTCTTTTTTCGGCCTTACTAACTATGTTACTATGTTACTCTGAGTCCTCATCTATATTATTAGACGCCGACGAATGACGTGTGCCAGTCAGTGATGTCACCAGGACTCCCCGTAACCCGCAGCACCATGATGGAGCTTGAGGTGACGCAATTTCCGGGTCTCGCTATCAGCCACATGTGCCACTGTGCTATTCTTTACACCTGGCAAAGGGGTTTTTAAGGGATAGTATGGACAGAGTACACTATCGCAGCCCCCTGACGAAACGCGCGTTGGGGCTGTACGTGTGAATGACAGGACAACTATGGGTAAGAGCATTAACTCCATGTGATTCTTATGCTTCTGTGGTAAGCATTAGCATGGCTTTTTGACTTTGATGACTTATGGGATACTGTTCCTATTATACTTATGCTGACCTGGCCAGATATATCTCACTGACTACTCTTCCTGGATAGACTTGAAGCACTGTCTTTTTAGTTATTCTACATATCCTACTACTATGCTCTAACTATATTAGTTCTGTGTAATTGCATGTGATGTTTTGCTGCACCTGATTCCTTGTCTTCTTGAGCTCTGTCACTGATATGATTCTTTTAATGTCTTTTGGTGCCTCTTATATTTAATTCAATAAAAATATTTCCCCTTTACTTACTTTGGTGGATTATTGACACTCCAGTCTGGCATGTATAAGCATTTCAGAGAAAGACAAAGTCTAACAGCCATAAGGGTCCAATTCACATGGAAGGCTAGTTGAATAGGTGGTTCCCCAGTAACTCGTCCTTGTCCACTGCACTGGTATGAAAAGTCTCTCCCAGTCTGCATTTACAGAAAGAGTCCTATAACTCCATGGTAAGGATGTGGGGAGAATATGTTGGAGACTCTTCTGTCCAATAAGCCTTCTATGTGTAGTCTCTCTCTTGTCTTGTTCTCTGGGGGCTGTTATGCTATGTTTTTCTCTTAAACACAATGGAGTTAAACAGATATTGCTGAAATCATGCATATCGGGCAGCATATATCAGGTTTGCTTTATACTGAGGTTGTTAATTTTGATTTATGTATTACAAAGGGCAGTGGGTCGTAACCTCTCTCATGGGATTACCACGACAGAGAGGAGCCAGAAGACCGCAGCATCTGATTTCTCCTACTCCTGCACTGTGTGGAAGGATTTCACTTTCATATTAAATGTTGCAGGATTCTTTTAGCCATGTAGGGGTTAATCTGCCCAGTTGAGAGCTCAAGCTTTCCTGCATTAAGGCTTTTAGCTGTCCACTGTTAGCCACTCCCATCTCCTACATAATCTGTACCCTAGCTAGCATTCATTGCCTGAGATAGCTTATGCTGCATGGTTTGGAGATGATGGTTTGTGGTTGTTGTTTGAGAAATCATTTGGTGGATTTATCTGAGACTGTTGCTAGGTTTAGGGTGTGTGCTAACTCCCCTCCTTCGCCTACTTTAGTTTTACCCAATCCTCTACTTCCCGGTGTTTACCTCAGTTTTTTTGTGTGAGCATATTTATATAAATGGTATTTTCCTTTATCCCTGTTTGTATTACCTTGTTAGTCTGGTTGATGTATTACGATACACTATTACTCCCCTCTTCCCTAAGTGGAGAAAGGGTATAGACTGAGGGCAGATTCAGGAGCACCATCAGAAGTAATCTGGGGAACAGGGCAAGCTAGGGTGCTCCTAGCATTAGGGACGGGGAAGGAGCCCCTAGTCCCGAGACACCCGACCACAGACTTGTGACAAATTCGCTAATTTACACAGTACTCAAACTTTTGTTGCTGTAAGGTGTCATTACCATGATGAGTATTTGGTTACCTTTCATTTTGCAGATTTTGTAGAGCATTTTGAAGCTGATGTGTTTGATAATTTTTGGTGTGGAATTTTTCAATAAATCTGCTTACTTTTTTATACTTACTGGCATGTGGCTTTGACAAAACTTTATTGTGAATTACTTACGTTTTAATAGTTTTATGCACGTTTAATTTTTAAATTCCATCCACTTTGCTGGAACTACAGGACTCTACATTTTTTGTTCAGCTAAAAATATAAATAAAGTTACATATACTGTATACTGCAGTACTGTGATATTGTAGTGTATATAGTATGTTATCAAGTGATTGTAAGTTAAAGTCACCAAAAACTAAGAAATTATGTAAAAATTATACAAATGTTTTAAAAATCTAAATATATCTGAAGGTTCAAATAACCCTTTATACCTATTTTTTAAAAATAAAGAAAAAAAACATATTTGGAATATTTACAAAAGTCCAAACTATGAAGATAGAATTTTTTTTTAACCATATGTTAACCCCTTTCTGCCATTGGGCATACTATCCCATCCATGTGACCTGGGACTTAATTCCCATGGATGGAATAGTACTTCATAGGCAATCAGCCGGGCTCACGGGGGGAGCGCGGCCAATCGCGGCCGGGTGTCAGCTGATTATAACTGCTGACATCCAGCACTATCTGCCAGGCATGGTTACAGACCACTCCCGGCACATTGACCCCGGAATACTGTGATCAAACAAGATCGCAGCTTTCCGGTGGCATAGGGAAGCATCGCACAGGGAGGGTGCACCCTACGTGCTTCCCTGAGACCCTCGAAACAAAAAGTGGAATAAAGTGGATCAAAAAGACAGATATAAATAAAAATGGTACCACTGAAAACATCATCTTGCTCTGCAAATATGTGCCACCACACAGCATCATCAGCAAAAAAATGAAAAAGGTATAGCCCTCAGATTGAAGCGATGCAAAAATAATTATTTTTTATATAAAATAGTTTTCAATGTATAAAAGCGCCAAAACATAAGAAAAGCTAAAAGAGATATTACTGTAATTGTACTGACCTAAAGAATAGAACTGCTTTATCAATTTTACCATACGCGAAACGGTATAAACGCCCTCCCAAAAGAAATTCAAGAATTGCTGGTTTTTGTTCATTCTGCCTCACAAAAATCAGAATAAAAAGCCATCAAAAAATGTCACGTGCCTGAAAATGGTACCAGTAAAAATGTCAACTCGTCCCGCAAAAAACAAGACCTCACATGACTCTGTGGACCAAAATATAGAAAAAATATTGCTCTCAAAATGTGGTTAGGCAAAAACTATTTTTTGCAATAAAAAGCATCTTTTAGTGTGTGACAGGTGTCAAATATGAAAACCCGCTATAAAACCCCGCTATAAATAGTAAATCAAACCCCCCTTTATCACCGCCTTAGTTAGGGAAAAATAATAAGAGTTAGGATTGGGGCTAAAGTTAGGGTTAGGGTTGGGGCTAATGTAAGGGTTAGGGTTGGGCTAAAGTTAGGGATAGGGTTTGGATTACATTTATGGTTGGGATTAGGGTTGGGATTAGGGTTAGGGGTGTGTCAGAGTTAGGGGTATGGTTAGGGTTATGGTTGGGATTAGTTGTCTTGGAATTAGGGGTGTGGTTAGGGTTGGAATTAGGGTTAGGGGTGTGCTGGGGTTAAGGGTGTGTTGGGGTTAGGGGTGTGGTTAGGGTTAGAGTTAGAATTGGGGGGTTTCCACTGTTTAGGCACATCAGGGGCTCTCCAAACGTGACATGGCAACAGAACTCGATTCCAGTCAATTCTACGTTGAAAAAGTAAAACAGTGCTCCTTCCCTTCCGAGCTCTCCCGTATGCCCAAACAAGGGTTTACCCCAACATATGGGGAATCAGCACACTCAGGACAAATTGTACAACAACTTTTGGGGTCCAATTTCTCCTGTTACCTTGGGAAAATACAAAACTAGAGGTTCAAAATAATTTTTGCGGAAAAAGAAAAGATTTTTTTCATGGCTCTGCGTTATAAACTGTTGTGAAACACTTTGGGGGTTCAAAGTTATCACAACACATCTAGATAAGTTCCTTGGGGGGTCTAATTTCCAATATGGGGTCACCTGTGGGGGTTTCTGCTGTTTAGGTATATCAGGAGCTCTGCAAACACAACATGATGCCTGCAGACCATTCTATCTAAGTCTGCATTCCAGACGGTGCTCCTTCCCTTCCAAGCTCTGCCATGCGCCAAACGGTGGTTCCCCCCCACATATTGAGCATCAGCGTATTCAGGACAAATTTGACATCAACTTTTGTGGTCCAATTTCTCCTGTTACCTCTGGAAAAATACAAAACTGGGGGCTAAAATATCATTTTTAAGGAAAAAAAAAGTTTTTGTTTTCACGGTTCTGCGTTATAAACTTCTGTGAAGCACTTGGTAGGTCATAGTGCTCAGTCACCACACATCTAGATAAGTTCCTTAGGGGGTCTACTTTCCAAAATGGTGTCCCTTGTGGAGGGTTTCCACTGTTTAAGCACATCAATGGCTCTCCAAACACAACATGGCGTCCTATCTTAGTTCCAGTCAATTTTGCATGTTTGAAATGTCAAACGGCGCTCATTCCCTTTCGAGCTCTGCCATGCACCCAAACAGTGATTTACCCCCACATATGGAGTGTAAGCATACTCAGGACAACTTGCACAACAACTTTTGGGGTCCAATTTCTCCTGTTACCCTTGAGAAAATAAAAAGTTAAAGGCAAAAAGATAATTTTTGCGAAAAAATATGATTTTTTATTTTTACGGATCTGCATTATAAACTTCTGTGAAGCACTTGGGGGTTCAAAATGCTCACCACACATCGAGATAAGTACAATAAACCTCATTTCAAGGCAGAAACATTACTGTGTCCCACAGCTATTAGATTTATGAACCTGAAATAGCTGTTGTAAAACAAACAATTTTTATAAAACATTAAGCTTAAGATTAATAGGGGTGCCCAAACTTTTTCATATAACTGTATCTTTATCTTTATGAAGTAACACTGTAATATATGTATAATGCTGGTGGTGAAAGTCTACGCTCTAGCCTATGACAGATGCACATGTATATTTCTATACTGTTATTTATTGTGACTCACTGGGATTGCTTTCGGGTTTATTTTTCCCTTTTCTTGAGCCTGCTTTATTCATATCTCCATATAAAGGGGATATTGATTATCTATGCCTGGGTATGTTTTCCATACTTTTTAAATGTTTTTATGTTTTTCTTGCTCTTGTTTGTCTCAATAAAGCATTGTTTATATTAAATTATACAGGTTGTGTGTGCACTCTATTTGCGCTTCTTTTCTTCTTCTTTCTACATGTATTTCGGACCTATGATGCAACAGCGTTTTCTTCCTTCATACCAGGTGAAGCTAACCCATTTGTATCTTCTCTTAATACCTCCATATAGTCCGTCATTACCGAGTAACAGGTATCTTTTCTGCATGGTGGACCCCGGACTGTGAACGCATCTCATATCGCATCTTATTTGTATTTGGTGTGTTCCACCAGTCCTAACAACAAACCATTTTGCATTTAGCCAAAAAACTTCTACTTTGGTCTTATCTGACCAGAGCTCCTTTTTCCACATGCCAAATAGGAGGCACAGCTAACATGTAGGCAAACATGTAGAATGAGACCAAAGTAGTTTTTAGGCTAAAAGCATAATGTTATGTGTTGCATAAAACTAGCACTGCACATCACCCTAAAAAAAACACACTCCCCACCATCAAACATGGTGGCGAAAGAATCATGCTGTGGAGACACAGTTCTTCAGCAGGGACAGGGAAGCTGGTCAGAGGGGGTGTGAAGATAGATGGAGCTAAATCTGTTAAAGGCTGCAAAAGACTTGAGAAAGAAGCAAAGATTCACCTTCCATCAGAACAACGACCCTAAACATACTTTCAGAGCTATAATGGAATGGTTTAGATCAAAGTCAAAACGTAAACATCATTTTTAAATCTGTGACAAGAAGTGTGGTCCTACAAAATATTAACTCTGGGGCTGAATACAAATGCACATCACAATTTTAAGATTTACTTTTTTTAAAAAATATTAAGAAAGCCATGTATCATTTATTTTACACTTCAAAAATACTTGCTACTTCGTGTTGCTATATCATATAAAATCCCAATAAAATACATTCAGGTTTGTGGGTATAATGTGAAAAAATGTGGAGAAATTAATGGGGTACGAATACTTTTACAAGGCACTGTATGTGGTTTATATGGAATAAAGACAATAAAAGCTGTGGTTGTTCTGCCCAACAAAGAAGTATTCCTTTTTGTGTTACTTTGTGCTATTATACACCGGATATTAATATTAAGGCAAGTGGGTGAGAGTGATGCTCCATTTAGCTCAGGAGAAGTTATTAAGTGAGACAGACTAACCAGAAGGTCATTGAAATGATTTATGCAGGTCATCTTGTGGCAGGGCTGAAATTCAGTGGAAATGGTGTTTTTGTACACAGTGTACATATTAATGTGTGTAGCTTATTCACTGCTAGTACATAATAATGTTCCCAGTGTAAGCACTTTTTTTTACTTTTGTGCCACCCATATTTCCTTAAAGGGATCCTGTCAGCATTTTGGGCTGATATAAGTTACGGCCATCACCTTTCAGGGCTAATATACAGCATTCTATAATGCTGTATATCTGCCCTTAACCCGACTTAGAAGAGAAGAAAAATAACTTTTATTATACTCACCTAAGGGGCGGTCTGGTCTGATGGGCGTCGCTGGTCCTGTTCCGGCACCTCCCATCTTCATGCGATGCGGTCCTCCTTCTTGCTTTGTGTGGATGACGCATCCCTGCGTCACCCACACAGTCTCCTTAGCATCACGCTCCTGCACAGGCGTACTTCTCTGCCCTGTTGAGGGTAGAGCAAAGTCCTCTCTGACCGGCACCTGCGCACTACTGTACTTTACTCTGCCCTCAACAGGGCAGAGAAGTACGCATGCGCAAGAGCACGACACGAAGCAAGCAGGAGGATGGCATCGCATGAAGTTGGGAATCATGGACCAAGAAGAGTGGCACCCCTTCCGTATGCTGTATATCAGCCCTGAAAGGTGATGGCCGTAACTTATATCGGCCAAACCAGGTTACAGGTTCCCTTTAAAGATTTCAAGCTTGCGATCAGGTCCTTCACACCTCTTTGTTAAATTGTTAGATTTTGTGTTACTCTGTAATGTCTGCTTTTTTTGAACATTTATCCTCTGAATTATTAAGTGCTGCTGAATATGTTGGTGCTTTATAAATAAAATATTATTTTGATATAAAATT
Source organism: Ranitomeya imitator (assembly GCF_032444005.1). Lineage (NCBI taxonomy): Eukaryota > Metazoa > Chordata > Amphibia > Anura > Dendrobatidae > Ranitomeya > Ranitomeya imitator. Next base: position 588,068,691 of record NC_091284.1, read on the forward strand.
CTATTATTATTTTCAGTTGATTTCTACAGCATGCATGCAGTACATTCTCTGTTGGCATATATTTGGGTGCAGTTTATTCACAGCTTATTTACAAAAGTTTCCCACTTTTTCTCGCTAGTACAGCTTTGCTCGCAAACTGAACAGAACTGTCCATAAATGGCTGCTGATAGAGGAGAACGTGACCAGACCTGTACATCTGCATCCTCCAATTGTTAAACTCCTCATATGAGTACGCTGATTCTTTTTTTGATTGGAGGAGACTGATAGACTGGTCTAGGCACTGGATAAAAAAGTCCTGGTCAATTTGTGAGGAAAACTGCACTGAGGAGAAAAACTAATCAACTAATTTAAGCCAAAGAGCAATATCTTTAAATTTTATTTTTGTGTGAATATTTTTAATAATGATTTTGGGGTAAGGTGGTCAATATCAAATTTTTGCTTCAAAAAAGCCTGAATCGGCAATGATGAGATATCCTTTTGAGAACGTGAAACTATGTTTGCTGACGCAGCTCAGCTTTTCTCATATACACGTTGATCCATTTTTTAAAGCAAACAAGTAACCGAACGCAGATGGATTCCGCAGGCAATCTGCTTATACATGCTGTCTCGTTTGGATTATTCATTATTCTTCATTGATTGACAGAACCAATGTTTCACATACTTTGAACATTTTTGCTTAATCAACTTTTTTTTGTCCTTTGAAGAATAAACAAAATAGCAGACGCTTCCAAGTGCCTGGCGTTTGTAGCAACGGTACTTATGCGATAGAATCTCTCAACATCCAAGTGCTCTTGTTGTATCTTATCTTCTTAATGAATCAGAGCTTGTTGAGACTTAACACTAAAATAAATGGATGGTACTTGAATAATTAATAACATGAGACAGAAGGAGACAGTGATTTCGCAAACCACATAATAGTTTTAGCTAAGTAGAAGCAGGATTGGTATTCCAAAGAATTAAATTATTTCCTGATTTGCAACAAACCACTAAACAACTAAAAATAATGGTGGCTACATCTTATTTATTGATTCAAGCGTGAGGGAATACTGTAACACTATGTATAGTGAACCCATTTTGAAATAAACAAATTTGTTCATCGAAGGTCGCTTCTTGTCGTAATTTTATTTTATAGCTACATTATATGCAGAAAATAAAACAATAACTCTTAGCAATTCCTCCATTAGTGTCAATGTTTTCAGTGTTTGCATATATCTTGGCTCCTATAAAGGGCTGCTGTGTTTTCTTATTCTATATAGTGCAGCCATCGCAGCTTGCACCTGTTCACACTTAGGAGGTGGTGGTTAGGTTTTTTCTCTATATTTTACTATTGGAGGTGTGACTGCCTCCAGCCTGACTCTGCACTCCTCCCATTGACCAGCAGATCATTTTCATCAGTTCTACTTACCCATTTGAATTGTAGGCTCATAGCCCAGGAGAGACATGTTTGCCCATTTAACTGTAGGCTCCTATCAGAGGAAGGTCACCTTGTTGTGGTTGATGGGCATACATGAATTGGCCAATTTACATGCTAAGAACCTTTGTTTTTGTCACTACATCTTAATGAGTAAAAACACAGTTTAGATTCAACGTTTTTAGCATTTGCATATATCTTGGCTCCTATGGAGTGCTGCTTTGTTTTCTTTTCTATATAATGCAGCTATCGTAACTTACACCTGTTCACACTAATCAGCTGCTGATCAGGTTTTCTCTCTCCCACTTTCTCTCTCTCTCTCTCTCTATATATATATATATATTTACAATGGCATGTAAAAGTTTGGGCACCCCTTATCAAAATTATTGTTATTGTGAACAGTTAAGCAAGTTGAAGATGAAATGATCTCTAAAAGACCTAAAGTTAAAGTTGACACATTTTTTGTATTTTAAGAAAAAACATTTTTTTTTCATCTTTACATTTTAAAAATTCTAAAAAAGAAAATGGGCAGATGCAAAAGTTTGGGCACCCGGCATGGTTCGTACCTAGCAGCACACCCTTTTGAAAGTATCACAGGTTGTAAATGCTTTTTGAAAACAACCAAGAGTCTTTCAAATCTTTTGGAGGGATTTTGAATCCATTCTTTCTTGAAAAATTCTTCCAGTTCTGTGAGATTCCTGGGTTGTCTTGCATGCACTGCTACTTTGAAGTCTAGACACAGATTTTCTATGATGTTCAGATCAGGAGACTGTGAGGGCCATTATAAAATATTCAATTTGCACCTTTTGATTTAGTCTATTGTGGATTTTGTGTTTAGGATCATTATCCATTTGTAGCAGATATCCTTTTTTTCAATTTCAGCTTTTTTGCTTCAAGAATTTGATGAAATTTTATTGAATCCACTCTTTCCTTTACCTGTGAAATTTTTCCCATGCCACTGGCTGAAACACAAACCAAAAGCATGATTGATTCACCCCCATGCATAATGGTTGGCAAGATGTTTTTCCAGAAACTCTGTGCTCTTTTTTCTCCACACATACCTTTGATCATTGTGCTGAAGAGTTCTATTTTCACCTCATCGGTTCTCACTTGTTTTCAAAATTCATCAGGCATGTTTAAATGCTCTTTTGCATACTTCTGATGCTGAATTTTATGGTGAGGACACAGGAGAGGTTTTCTTCTGATGACTTTTCCATGAAGGCCATATTTGTCCAGGCATCTCTGAACAGAAGAACAATGAACCACAATTCCAGAGTCTGCTAAATCTTTCTGAAAGTCTTTTACTGTGAGGCTGGAGCTTCTGATTTGCCGCTTTATCAATCCTACGAGCAGCTCTCACAGAATTTTGCTTGGAGTTCGAGAACTTTTCTTGACCTCCACTGTTCCTGTTAACTGCCATTTCTTAATTGCTTTTCAAACTGATGAAAGGGCAACTTGAAAACACCTTACTATCTTCTTATTGCCTTCTACTGTTTTTATTTGCTAGGCATCTGCTTTGAAGAAACAATGGCTGCTGTTTTTGGCAAAAAGTTAGAGGAGGCTGGGTTTAATAAAGCTGCACCTGGCTTTTCCTAACAATGATAGTGAAAAAGCCATACCCTTCACAGTCTAATTAAGGTCTTAAAACTTGGTCAAAGTTATCTGAGTACACAAAAGGTGCCCAAACTTTTGAATAGGCCCATTTTCCTTATTGTAAATTTTTAAATGAAAAAAAGACTCTCTGGGGGCTTTTTTATATGTCTTGCACTGAGGATAGGCTTCTGTTGAGCCACTCTGCCATAAAAGCCCGACTGGTGTAGGGCTGCAGTGATAGTTGACTTTGTGGAACTTTCTCCCATCTCCCTACTGCATCTCTGGATCTCAGCCACAGTGATCTTGGGGTTCTTTTTTACCTCTCTCACCAAGGCTCTTCTCCCACGATTGCTCAGTTTGGCAGGAAGGCCACGTCTAGGAAGGCTTCTGGTGGTCCTAAAATTCTTCCATTTAAAGATTATGGAGGACATTGTGCTCTCAGGAACATTGAAAACTTTTTTTATGGAAAAATATTTTTGAGAAGTATAATTCATATTGAATATTTGTCTGTGTTTTCACATGGCCTAGATTCATGTACATGTGCTGCTGTGTTCTTCTTTATCTATATGATGCAGCTTGCAGCTTGCACGTGTTCACATTAGGAGTGCTGATTGGTTTCTCTCTCTCTCTCTCTCTATATATATATATATATATGTTAATATATATATATAGTACAGAGCGAAAGTTTGGTCGCACAATCACATATAAATATTTTTCTGTATTTTCATAACTATGAAAATTGTACGTTCACACTGAAGGCATCAAAACTATGAATTAACACACGTGGAATTATATAGTTAACACAAAAATGTGAAACAACTGAAATTATGTCTTATATTCTAGGTTCTTCAAAGTAGCCACCTTTTGCTTTGATGACTGTTTTGCACACTCTTGGCATTCTCTTGATGAGCTTCAAGAGGTAGTAACCGGGAATGGTTTTCACTTCACAGGTGTGCCCTGTAAGGTTTAATAAGTGGAATTTCTTGCATTATAAATGGTGTTGGGACCATCAGTTGTGTTGTGCAAAAGTCTGGTGGATACACAGCTGATAGTCCTACTGAAAAGACTGTTAGAATTTGTATTATGGCAAGAAAAAAGCTGTTAAGTAAAGAAAAACAAGTGGCCATCATTACTTTAGGAAATTAAGATCAGACAGTCCGAAAAATTGGGCAAACTTTGAAAGCGTTCATGAGTGCAGTGGCAAAAACCATCAAGCGCTACAAAGAAATGGGCTCACATGAGGACCGCCCCAGGAAAGGAAGACCAAGAGTCACCTCTGCTTCTGAGGATGTTTATCGGAGTCACCAGCCTCAGAAATCGCAGGTTAACAGCTGCTCAGATTAGAGACCTGGTCAGTGTCACACAGACACTCCGAAGAACTTTTCACATTTCCATTTATAGATTCGGACCTCTCACCCGGTCCACTTGAAGCGGGGCAAGATGAAATTCCATGTAGTGATAACCAAAAATTTGAGTAGCCACGGTCACAAGAGGTGGATGATGATGAGACATAATTGCCAGAAAGTCAGGAGGAGGACCAGGGGGCGGAAGTGGAAGATGAGGTGGAGGCTGAGATAGTAAATGACTGAACCTGGCTGGAGGACATGCAGAGTGAGGACAGCAACACACAGAGGAAGGGAGGCATAGCCTCCCTTCAGGAACAAAGCAGCAGTGTGGTGGCTGCAGACAGAAGATGGCCAAATATTCCCCGTAACACCAAAATGAGAGAAGTTGCCAGTCCAACTATTAGGTCTTCCCAAGTCTGGTTATATTTTAAAGACCCTGCCGATAACCCAAAACAGACCATTTGCAAAACCTGTCATGCCAGCATCAGCATGGGTTGCAAAAGTACCAGCCTTACCACCACCAGTATGATCAGGCACATGGCAGCAAAGCACCCAACTTTGTGGGCCATACCCCAGGCTCCAGGAACAGTGTCTGCGGGTGACACCACTGCTTCTCCCACTGTTGTGCATGCAAACCAATCCCCTGTCCACAGTGCATGCGAAGATGCCTCCTGCCCTGCACCTGCCATTGACCACACTCAAATAGCACCATCATCAAGCATGTCCACATCCTTGTTACAGCGCAGCCTTCAGTTGCCCATACCCCAGTCATCGAAATGCAAGTGGAAATACGCAGCCAATGCCCCACAGTCCACAGTACTGAATTCACAAATTTCTAATCTGCTTGCGCTGAAAATGTTGCCTTTTAGGCTCATGGAGATGGAATTTTTCCACAACCTGATGGCGGCGGCCATCCAATGTACTCGGTCCCCCGCCGCAACTATTTCTTCCGCTGTGCCATCCTGGTATTACACAAGCATGTGTCCCACAGCAATACCCGTGCCCTCAACAATGCAGTTACTTTGAAAGTACACCTACCATGGACACATGGACAAGTGCTTGTTGCCAGGGATGGTACATCTCGCTGACAGCACACCGGGTTAACATAGTGGAAGCCAGGAACCAGTTAAACCTTGGGATGGAACAAGTCCTCCTGACACCAAGGATTGCGGACCCTACGTCTATCAGGGATCTATCAGTCTACAGCTCCTGCACGTCCTTCTCCTCCTCTTCAGCCTCCATCTCTGAAATGTGCATATCAGTCCCAATTATGGAAGCCCTGCAGCATTGCCAAATCTAAGTGGCAACAGGCTGTACTGCAGCTAATATGCTTAGGTGACAAACCGTACAATGCTGGAGAGTTGTGGACAGCTCTGAAAGAGCAGGCAGATCTGTGGCTGACATCGCTGAACCTCCAGCCAGGCATAGTTGTGTGTGATAATGGCAGGAACCTGGTGGGGGCTCTGAGGTGAGGCAAACTGACACACGTACCATGCCTGGCCCATGTGATTAACTTCATTGTTCAACAGTTTCTAAAAAGCTACCCATAGATGCCGGACCTGTTTGTGAAAGTATACCACCTGTGTGCCCATTTAGAAAGTCAGCAACAGCTTCAGCCGCCCTTGCCATGCTTCAGCAGCGATTGCAACTTCCGACTCACCCACTGGTGTGTGATGTCCTCACGCGTTGGAACTGTACACTACAGATGTTGGAAAGGATTTGTGAGCAGAGGAGGGCAGTTGTTGAATACCACTATCAACAAGGATGTTGATAGTCAGGTCAGACTCCACGCATAAGACCTCAGGAGTGGACATGGATGTCAGACATATGTAGCATCCTCCAAACCTTTGAGTAGCCCACCAAGATGGTGAACGGCGATGACGCCATAATTAGCATCACCATCCTGCTTCTCTGCATTCTGAAAAGCTCTCTGCTCACAATTAAAGATTGCACACAGCCCCGCCTCATGTCATCCCAACGTGGATTGTTTGACAATGAGGAAGAGGAGGAGGAGGAAGAACAGGAGCTACTTTCATGCGCTGTAGATAGTACTACAAGCACAGCACCTGAGGACAGGTAGGAAGAGGAGTAGGAGGACACCATGGTCAGTCGTCCTGTTGAGGAGGATACGGAAGGCTTGCCTGTTACCAGTCTGGCATGCATGGCTGACATTATGTTCCATTGCCTTTCCCGTGACCATCGTATTGTAAAAATTTTGGGTGACAGTCATTACTGGGTAGTGACACTTTTAGACCCATGCTGCAAGGAGAACTTTCAATCTCTTCTTCCAGAGGCAGACAGGTGTACTAAAATGGTGCATTACCGGGGGGTCATTGTTGCAGAATTAGCAAAAAAAATTCCCATCTCAAAACACTGGCGGCAGACATAACATTACGTTGGACAACTAAGGAGTACAGGTGAGACAGACACATCTCCAATCCAGCAGATGCAGGGGAACACTGGCAAAGTTTTGGGACAGTTTTCTCCAACCCTCCCATCGCCCTGGCACTGAGGTGTGGGGTAATGTCACAAGGAATAGAATGTTTTCTAAGATGCTGAGGGAGTACCTTGTTGACCGTACCAACATCCTCTGTGATTCCTCTGTGCTTTTTAATTATAGGGTATCCAAGCTGGACACGTGGCATGAACTGTCTCTCTACGCCATGGAGGTCTTGACCTGCCCTGCTTTTAGCAGTTTGTCAGAGTGGGATTTTAGTGCCGCTGGTGGAATTATCACAGATAAACTCATTCGCCTGTCAGCCGAAAATGGAGACAGGCTGACTTTTATAAAAATGATCAAGGGCTGGATTGGGTAAGACTTATCTACCCCACCAATTGACAGCAAAACATACCCTCCAATACAGTGTCTATTTGGGAGGTGTATTCCCATGCACCACTTCACACCCACACATGGGTATATGCTTCCTGATTTTGGCTATATGGTGTACTCCTCCTCCTTGTCCTCATTCTCATCATCCACCACTACTAGAACACCAGGGTGAACGTGTTCTATGCTGCTACAGCCAGTCAATTTTTTGGCCAGGGTGTCTACGATCCCCATTAAAATTATTTACACAGTAGGTTGATGTGTCTCCCCCAGGGGAAAATGGTTTTCAGCCTATGCACTTAGTGTATGGGCATTACATGTCTAGGAGACCTGCTCCTTTAACCCCTTCGCGCCACGCGCCGTACTAGTACTGCGCTGCCGGCACTGCATTTGTGCCAGCAGCAGTACTAGTACGGCGCACCGATCACCGCGGTCTCGCGCTGAGCGCCGCGGTGATCGGGTGCGGGTGTCAGCTGTATATGACAGCTGACACCCCACAGCAATGCCCACGATCGGTGCTATCGCCGATCGCGGGCATTTAACCCCTCTGATGCCGCTGTCAGTAGTGACAGCGGCATAGAGGGGGATCGCGCAGGGACGGGGGCTCCCTGCGCTCTCCCACCGGAGCAACGCAATGAGATCGCGCTGCTCCGGTGACCCGGAAGGAGTCCCTGGATTCAAGATGGCCGCCGGACTCTTTCCGGGTCATGAAATGACCTGGCTAGCCAGCGCCTGCTGAGAGCAGGCGCTGGAAAGCCAGCTATACTGCCTGTCAGATCGTTGATCTGACAGTGTGCTATGCACAGTGTCAGATCAACGATCTGATCTAATACAGAGATGTCCCACCCTGGGACAATGTTAGAAAGTAAAAAAAAAAAAATAGAATGTGTAAAAAAAAAAAAATCCCTAAATAAAAAAAAAAAACATTTCCCAATAAATCCATTTATGTATGTAAATAAAAAAAAAACAATAAATGTACACATATTTGGTATCGCCGCGTCCGTAACGACCCACTCTATAAAACTATCCCACTAGTTAACCCCTTCAGTGGTTAAAAAAAAAAAAATAAAAAACAAGGCAAAAAACATTGCTTTATTATCATACAGGCGAACAAAAAGTGGAATAACACGCGATCAAAACGACGGATATAAATAAACATGGTACCGCTGAAAACGACATCTTGTCCCGCAAAAAAAAAAGCCACCATACAGCATCATCAGCAGAAAAATAAAAAAGTTATAGCTCTCAGAATAATGCGATGCAAAAACAATTATTTTTTTATATAAAATAGTTTTTATTGTGTAAAAGCGCCAAAACATAAAAAAAATTACATAAATGAGGTGTCGCTGTAATCGTACTGACCTGAAGAATAAAGCTGCATTATCCATTTTACCACACGTGGAACGGTATAAACGCCCCCCCTAAAAGAAATTCAGGAATTGTGGGTTTTTGTTCATTCCGCCTCCCAAAAATCGGAATAAAAAGCGATCAAAAAATGTCATCTGCCCAAAAATGTTACCAATAAAAACGTCAACTCGTCCCGCAAAAAACAAGATCTCACATGACTCTGTGGGCCAAAATATGGATAAATTATAGCTCTCAAAATGTGGTGATGCAAAAACTATTTTTTGCAATAAAAAGCGTCTTTTAGTGTGTGACAGCTGCCAATCATAAAAATCCGCCAAATAAACGCTATAAAAGTAAATCAAACCCCCCCTTCATCACCCCCTTACTTACGGAAAAATAATAAAATGTAAAAAAATGTATTTATTTCCATTTTCCCATTAGGGCTAGGGTTAGGGCTAGGGTTAGGGCTAGGGTTAGGGTTAGGGCTAGGGTTAGGGCTAGGGTTAGGGCTAGGGTTGGGGTTAGGGTTAGGGGTGTGTTTGGATTAGGGTTTCAGTTATAATTGGGGGTTTCCACTGTTTAGGCACATCAGGGGCTCTCCAAACGTGACATGGCGTCCGATCTCAATTCCAGCCAATTCTGCTTTGAAAAAGTAAAACAGTGCTCCTTCCCTTCCGAGTTCTCCTGTGTGCCCAAACAGTGGTTCCCCCCAACATATGGGGTATCAGCGTTCTCAGGACAAGTTGGACAACAACTTTTGGGGTCCAATTTGTCCTGTTACCCTTGCGAAAATAAAAACATAGGGGATAAAATATCATTTTCGTGGAAAAAAAAATATTTTTTATTTTCACGGCTCTGCGTTATAAACTCTAGTGAAACACTTGTTAGTTCAAAGCTCTCACAACACATCTAGATAAGTTCCTTGGGGGGTCTAGTTTCCAATATGGGGTCACTTGTGGGGGGTTTCTACTGTTTAGGTACATCAGGGGCTCTGCAAATGCAACATGACGCCTGCAGACCAATCCATCTAAGTCTGCATTTCAAATGGCGCTCCTTCCCCTCCGAGCTCTGCTGTGCACCCAAACAGTGGTTCCCCCCAACATATGGGGTATCAGCGTTCTCAGGACAAGTTGGACAACAACTTTTGGGGTCTAATTTGTCCTGATACCCTTGGGAAAATAAAAGCGTGGGGACTAAAATATCATTTTCGTGGAAAAAAAATATTTTTTACTTTCACGGCTCTGCGTTATAAACTGTAGTGAAACACTTGTTGGTTCAAAGCTCTCACAACACATATAGAAAAGTTCCTTGGGGGGTCTAGTTTCCAATATGGGGTCACTTGTGGGGGGTTTCTACTGTTTAGGTACATCAGGGGCTCTGCAAATGCAACATGACACCTGCAGTCCATTCCATCTAAGTCTGCATTTCAAACAGTGCTCCTTCCCTTCCGAGCTCTGCCATGCACTCAAACGGTGGTTCCCCCCCACATGTGGGGTATCAGCGTACTCAGGACAAATTGGACAATAACATTTGTGGTCCAATTTCTCCTGTTACCCTTGGGAAAAAAAATTACGGGCTAAAACATCATTTTGTGGAAAGAAAAAATGATTTTTTAATTTTCACAATGCTACATTCTAAACTTTAGTGAAACAATTGGGGGTTAAAAGTGCTCACCACACATCTAGATAAGTTCCTTAGGGGGTCTTCTTTCCAAAATGGGGTCACTTGTGGGGAGTTTCCACTGTTAAGGCACGTCAGGGGCTCTCCAAATGCGACATGGCGTCCGATCTCAATTCCAGCCAATTTTGCTTTGAAAAGTCAAATGGCACTCCTTCCCTTCCAAGCTCTGCCATGCGCTCAAACAGTGGTTTATCCCCATATATGAAGTATTGGCGTACTCAGGACAAATTGCACAACAACTTTTGGGGTCCAATTTTTCCTGTTCCCCTTGGGAAAATAAAAAATTTGGGGCAAAAAGATCATTTTTTGTGAAAATTAATATAAATTTTTTTTTACGGCTCTACATTATAAACTTCTGTGAAGCACTTAGAGGTTCAAAGTGCTCACCACACATCTAGATTAGTTCCTTAGGGGGTCTACTTTCCAAAATGGTGTCACTTGTGGGGGTTTCCACTGTTTATGCACATCAGGGGCTCTCCAATCGTGACATGGGCTCCGATCTCAATTCCAGCAAATCTTGCATTGAAAAGTCAAATGGCGCTCCTTCCCTTCCGAGCTCTGCCATGTGCCCAAACAGTGGTTTACCCCCACATATGGGGTATCGGCGTACTCAGGACAAATTGTACAATGACTTTTGGGGTCCAATTTCTCCTGTTACCCTTGGTAAAATGAAACAAATTGGACCTGAAGTAAAAATTTTGTGAAAAAAAAGTTAAATGTTCAATTTTTTTAAATATTCAAAAAATTCCTGTGAAGCACCTGAAGGGTTAATAAACTTTTTGAATGTGGTTTTGAGTACCTTGAGGGGTGCAGTTTTTAGAATAGTGTCACTTTTGGGCATTTTCTGTCATATAGACCCCTCAAAGTCACTTCAAGTGTGAGGTGGTCCGTAAAAAAATGGTTTTGCAAATTTTGTTGCAAAAATGAGAAATCGCTGGTCAACTTTTAACCCTTATAACGTCCTAACAAAAAAAAATTATGTTTTCAAAATTGTGCTGATGTAAAGTAGACATGTGGGAAATGTTGTTTATTAACTATATTATGTGATATAACTCTCTAATTTAAGGGCATAAAAACTAAGAGTTTGAAAATTGCAAAATTTTCATAATTTCCGACAAATTTTTGTTTTTTTCACAAATAAATGCAAGTCATATCGAAGAAGTTTTACCACTATCATGAAGTACAATATGTCACGAGAAAACAATGTCAGAATCACCATGATCCGTTGAAGCGTTTCAGAGTTATGACCTCATAAAGTGACAGTGGTCAGAATTGTAAAAATTGGCCCTGTCACTTAGGTGAAAACAGGCTTTGGGGTGAAGGGGTTAAATTGGCCCTATATTTTAATGAGTCCTTCCTCCACGTCTCATCATCCTCTGCAACTAGATCACCAGGGTTAATGTGTTCCGTGCTGCTAAAGCCACTGTATTTTTTGAAAGGGTGTTTATGATGCCCGTAAACAATTAAAGAAAAAAAATCTTACACCCATGGGGAAATGTATGTCAGTCCATACACTTACTGTATGGGCATTCCAAGTATAGGAGGTCCACTCCTTAAAATTTGGCCCTATTTTTTAATGAGGCCTTCCACCATGTCTCATCCACTGCCACTAGATCACCAGGGTTAACGTCTTCTGTCAGGTGTTTATGATGCCCGTAAACAATTTAAAAAAAAAAAATGTATCCCCCCATGGGGAAATGTTTGTCAGCTCATACACTTAGTGTATGGGCATTCCAAGTATAAGATAATTGGGCCTATTTTTAATGAGGCCTTCCTCCACGTATCGTCATCCACCGCCACTAGATCACCAGGGTTAATGTGTTCCGTGCTGCTACAGCCACTTTAGTTTTCTGCAAGGGTGTTTATGATGCCCGTAGACAATTTTTTTTTCTAAATTTACCCTCCATGAGGAAATGTTTGTCAGCCCATACACTTAGTTTATGGGCATTCCAAGTCTAGGAGACCGGCTCCTTTAAATTGGGCCTACTTTTTAATGAGGCCTTCCTCCACGTCTCATCATCCACCACCACTAGATCACCAGGGTTAAAGTCTTCCATGATGCTAAAGACACTGAAGTTTTTTGCAAAGGTGTTTATGATACCCGTAAATAATAAAAAAAAATGTTTTTACCCCCTTGGAGAAATGTTTGTCAGCCCATACACTTAGTGTATCGGCATTCCAAGTATAAGAGACCTGCTCCTTAAAATTGGACCTATTTTTTAATGAGGCCTTCCTCCACGTATCATCATCCACCGCCACTAGACCACCAGGGTTAACGTGTTCCGTGCTGCTACAGCCACTCTAGTTTTTTGCAAGGGTGTTTATGATGCTCGTAAACAATTTTTTTTTAAATTACCCCCCATGGGGAAATGTTTGTCAGCCCATACACTTAGTGTATCGGCATTCCAAGCATGCTACTTTGAAGATTGGTGAGTGCATCCTGCTTTTTTCTTTTGCTACCCAAGCATAAGAGACCCGCTCCTTAAAATTGTGCCTATTTTTAATGAGGCCTTCCTCCACGTATCATCATCCACCATCACTAGATCACCAGGATTAACGTGTTTTATGCTGCTACAGCCAATCTAGTTTTTTTGCAAGGGTGTTTATGATGCCCCTTTACCCTTTTTTTTTTTAAATGTACCCTCCATGGGGAAATGTTTGTCAGCCCATACACTTAGTTTATGGGCATTCCAAGTTTAGGAGACCCACTCCTTTAAATTGGGCCTATTTCTTAATTAAGCCTTCTTCCACGTCCCATCATCCACTGCCACTAGAACACCAGGGTTAATGTGTTCCATGCTGCTACAGCCACTATACTTTTGTCAAGGCTGTTTATGATGCTTGCAATAAACATATTTACACAGTATGTTGATGTGTACCCCTCCCAGGGAAAATGTTTGTCAGCCCATACACTTAGTATATGGGCATTACAAGTCTAGGAGACCCTCTCATTTGCAATGGGACAGTTTTTTTATGAGGCCCTCCTCCATGTTTCTTCCAAGGGGGGATTGGGATGCATGCAAATTAAGGTCAAGGCGGTCCTTGCATTCAATGCATAAGGAAACAGTATGGCAGGACCAACTGAAGATTGTGAAGTGGATTTTCCTGTAGCCTTCCAGTACCTGGGTTCAAAGGCTTATTGGGGTGCATATAACTTGGTATCAGGACAGGCCTTGCAGTCAATACATAAGAAAACAGTATGTGAGTACAAAACGAATAATGTGAAGTTGATTTCCCTTTGGCCATCCAGTATGTGGTTTCAAAGGATTATTGGGGTGCATATGACTTGGTAGGCAGGCAGGCCTTGCAGTCAATGCATAAGAAAACAGTATGGGAGTACAAAATGAATAATGTGATGTGGGTTTTCCTGTGGTCATCTAGTACCTGGGTTCAAAGGTTTCCTATGGTGCAAATGGCTTGATAGCAGGGCAGGCCTTGCACTCAATGCAACATTTTTTCAGGAAGACCTCCTGTAGCTCTCGTGAAAGGGGTATTGGCGTGCGTCGTAATTCTTAGCAGCCCAGCCACTCACTGCATAGGCAATAACAGCATAGGAGATCCACTGTTTAATTATGGCCCTTGAAGAATATTAATGCCACCTGGTGCCCCTCTAAAAATAGGCTTTGTGACTTTAAGAGTCTCTCCTACATAAATGAAACACATTAACACATGTTTCACATCACATGGCCAGCGAGGGTTGTTAAATGTTACAAATGTTACAATTACATTTCCCAGTGAATGCATTTGTATTTGTTGAAAGCAATGTTAAAGTTGAAAAACGCATCAAAAACGGTGCGTGTGAACATAGCCCAAGTGTTGGAGGAACATTTTGGTCTGGGGTTAATTATTTTGCCCTATATACAAGTCATTACCCTGGAAAGGATGTACCTTAACACATTTCCCAGCAAAATCCATTTTGGTTTCGTTTTTGTATGTTTTTTGGTGCACCTGTAAAAATGGTGTGAAACTCTGACAGCATTGCTTACAGCTGTGACCTAGGAGTCAGAAATGCTTCCAGGGGTGATCCCCATGATGTTCCTGTGTTATTTGAGCAGTGTTTCCCTCATTTTCAGACATTTATAGACCTTAAAAGGACCCCGGGGGGGATCGCGGTAAAAGTGCTCGGGTCTCCTATAGACTTACATTGGGCTCGTTGTTCTGTCCGAGTACCTGAGTATTACAATTTGCTCGACCCGAGCAACGAGCACCCGAGCATTTTAGTGCTCGCTCATCACTATTGAGCACTCTGATAAGACAGAAGAAAGGAAGCCCTTTCAATAGTGCCTTGCAGTCCAGAGAGAAAGATGTCTATTCCTATTTCAATTAACTGGACACAGTCTTGCAGTAACAATTGCTTAACGTCACTTTCAAGTTATCTGTGTCTGCTCGACACACCTTTATGCATTCTGACATGCAACATATTTGTATTTAGTATACACAGTGTCCACCAAATTTCCATAGGCTTCCTGGCCTCCCTCCTCCCACTCTAGGTTCTATCTCTGACTAGACTTACAGCAACACAACACATTAAAGAATTCTGGGAAATCATCCATACCTAACTGTAATAAAGAAATGAATTTTTCCAAATGAGACTAATAGAGCAAAGATCGTTGAATCCTGCACATATGACTAAAACCTTGCACCAACCTGCTGATGGCAGCAATCTACAGCAGAATCTGCAACCAATTAAGGTCTCTTTTTACCCTCCATGAGTGGTTTGCCTTGCGAAAAAACCCAAATCAGGCTGTCCATTGGAGATTAAGTTTGTCATGCTGCTCAATATACTGTACATGAGAGTGGTACTAGAGCTACAAAGACATTCATCTGTAACATGCAACTGAAAACTCATAATTTGGTATTTTAGAACCTATGCACCATCTGCATAGAAAAGGAAGAACTGACAAGGAAAAGGAATCTTCAGAAAGTCATCTGCTGTCACTGTGCACCTGATTGCCCCAAACTGGAAACCAACAATCACGTGCCCCTGCCATGTAAGCAAGTCTTATATTTCTTAATACTGATTTTCATAGAGTCAAGTAGCAACACTACATTATCTATTGTGAGGTTGGAATACTGGAGATTTTGCTACCAATTGCCTGGTACGCAAGGCACAGACAAGAAATGACAGAAAGCATATTTGAATAAAAACATCTCATGCAGCCGGTGCCATTTTGAGACAGATTTTTTTAATTAATTTATTTATAGCATCAAATAAAATAATTAAATGCACATTATACATGCGATCATGCTGCAGCGCAGGTGCTGGCGCTGGCGCCTGCCGAAGGTGAATTTTTTTTCAATATATATAATATTAATCATGTAAAATAGGGGGCAGGTCACTGAGGGATCAGTGACCTGTGAGAAGCAGTACAGATGAATAGCTAATCAGAGCTCCACATAAAGACCCCCCTCCAGATCCTGCCTTGAAGCATGAGCATAGCATTAACTCAAAACTGAAAATGAAGAATAAACAACAACAACAACAAGATGGATTTCACCCCATAGTGACAGACCCAATTTGGTACAAGTAGCTTCCTTGTGGGTGTAACCCAGGGGGACCCATAGTTAGTCTAGATCTCTGTACAGGGTTTGAAGTGTAGACTGGGGATCCTCTTGGGATCTGTTAGACAGTCTGGATTGAACCATGTGTGTCCTAGGAATTGGGCTAACAGATTCTGACAAATTGTGCACTCATGCAGACAAACACTCACATTCTGCATATTACACACATGCACAAACACATACATTGCTTGATTTACACACACGTGTGTTTGCACGGAGATTGTAGAGGACATACTAAGCTTTCATCATCTTCAACTTCTACATACTATTGCAGGGTGAAGGACCAAAAAGTCCCACTAAACATAACTTTAGTAACTGCATTGATAATGCTGGACTTGCATTCTCAGTGCATTCTGTCTGCTGTTTCCCCCTTTGGAGGAATGAGTCCCTCTAGTGCTAGCACCTGCACTTTATTAAACCTATAGAAAGGCAGCTGCATAGAAAGGAGCTACAGTACTTTACCTAATGTAATCAATGCAACTTGCTAATTAAATTTTATGGTTATTTGCACAGTATTAGATTGCATCATTCAGGAATTGCATGTTATGATTATTTGTACAGTACAGATAATAAATATGCTTGTCCACTGCCAAAATGTAAATTCATAATCTGAAGAATGACTTAGGTCATTGAAACATGAAAGGATTCTTTAGCACAGAAAATGGTATGAAACAAAATATACCAAGTGTTATTTTATTTGTTTTATTTGATCTGACAGGTGAATTCAGCTGTAAGATGCCAACATTTTGAACATTTAAGGTCTTTATCAAGGTTACCTGTATGTGGAGACAACATCGTCTGTGGACAAGGCAGAGTAACTCAACTTTGTCCACAGACAGTCTAAACATTGGGACCTACACCCGTTGGATCAAACAAAACATCACTTATCAGCATAGTTAATTTCTTATCATTTTCTGTGCTGAAGTAGACTCTGACATTTGTACAGTATAATATTATATTATATTATATGGGCATTGTATGTTATTGTTCTTTGTAAAATATATCATTATATTGTTTAGAAATTATATTGTTACATGTTGTTATACTGTTATTGTAGAGTAAAATTATTTGTACAGTATATTGCATTATTTTGGCATTGTTAGTTGCACAGAATAAGATTGCATTATTTGTTAATTGCACAACGTGGTTATTATTTGCACAGCAAGTTTCTGCATTATTTTAACATTGCATAGTGTTAGGGCTAGCGGAACGCACCAAATTATAAGAGAGATGGTATAAGGTGCGTTCGCAGCCCGGGGTCCACCGTGCAGAGATGGAACCTGCTGCTGAGTAATGATGGACTATATGGCGGTACAATGTGGATACACACATGGGTTAACTTTACCCTGTGTGAAGGAAGCAAACCCTGTTGCATCACAGGGCCTTGGTACCGCACGAAGAGCTCAAGCAAGGAGTCTCAGGACTCTATCCCAAGACAGAGGGTTAGAGTACGTTCAGACCACTTGCGCTCGACATCGCAACTGGGGTGTCAAAGGAACAGAAAATATAACTTAAAGCACAAGAGTGCTTGCTGTGCCGCTTTGGCGGACGCCACTAACCACCCAGACTTGGGATAGGAAAGCGCTCTATAAGCGCACGGTGCCGCACTGGCGGTTACAGCAACAGATGCTGTAGCGTGTGTCTTTACGTTGACAGCTTAGTCGGGTGCTAGACAGCAAGCATCCACCTTTTGCGAACAGTCATACACAAGGGAGGGGATTTTAAAGAACGACTTGCACTCATCAACACACACATGATTCCAAATGTACTCTAGCGCATGGCCGAGAGACCATGCAATCCTCTTATAGCTGCAGCAAGAACAGGACCTTCCCAGAAGGAGCAATGGGAGTCAGCCACAGAAGAAGAACACCTTCAGGACCTTCCTAAAGGATCAGTGGGATTTGCTGCAGTTTCTAAGCATGTGACCCTTGATCTCCAATGAGAGATCTTGCCCTGGGCATGCTCAGAAAGGGAAGAGCAGGATTTAGTCCCAAACACGTCTGCTCGCCGCTGCCCAGTACTGGCTACAATGGCAGAAGCTGGAAAAGCAGCAGTAACCAGTAGTCCCGTATCAACCTGAGCTAGATGCTGGGACTGACATCTCTGCTGAGCAGACTCCACTGCGGCTGGAGAAGAATGGGAGACTGCAGCGGAAATGGTTCGAGATTCTCCCTTTGCAGAGGCGGGATCTTAACAGCATAGTATGATCATTCATAAAATATATCATTTGGACATTGTATGTTATATTTATTTGAACTGTATAATATTGTATAATTTGGCCATTGTATAGTATGGTTATTTGTTCAGTATATTATTTTATTATTTGGGCACTGTATGGTACGGTTATTTTTACATTGTACTATTTTATTATTTGGGAGATGTAAGGTATGATTACTTATACAGTATAATATTTTGTTTTTTGAACATTGTTATGATTTGTGTATTGTATATGATTGTATTATTTTGCCATTGTATGATACAGCTCTCCGTACATTATATTATTTGTGCATTGTATGCCATAATTACTTGTACAGGATAAGAAAGAGTTTTTTGGGCACTGTATAGTATGTTATTTATAAATTATAAGTGTGATCCTGAGTCACATCTCATGGAAAATCATGAGTCTGGATAGTCAAGGAGTCCGATGTCATGAACAGAGGGAAGAGACAGAGGGAAGAGTCAGGTCAAAGTCTGAGGTCAAAATACCAGGAGGGTAGTGGGTCACAACAAAGGGGTTAACAAATGGGGGGTCAGAACAAGGTCGAAGGTCAGGCAATGAAAGATCTCCAAGCAAACCACTAGGAACAGAGATAACTTAACAGACTTAGCTGGAGCTACAGAGGTCTGAGGCAGAGGTCTGGGATTAACAGCCCAGCTAAGTAGCTGGGCACTCACCTGGGACAATGAATACCTGGAAAATGCCCAGAACCTCACAGCCTCAGATTGAACTGCCAAGCTGTCAAAACACCAACAGCTCAGCAAGCCTCTGCACCAGACTAGACACAGAGCTGTCAATCAAAGTACTAACAGCATCAGCATGCCCCTTTACCAGATTTGATGCCTGAGCCGTCAGTTGCTACATCCCGGGCATGCTGAGAGGTAGAATCATGACAATGAGATTGTATAATTTGGACAGTATATAGTTTAACATGGGGAATTGATCTCAGGCCAGTAGTGTTGCTTGTTAATCTCCTATTACCTCTTAGTTTCCTCTCTTGTATTCTACATATGAAAGGTAATATATAACACTAATTAATGCTCAGAATGACAGCAGTTAGAGTATCATATAATGTGCAATAGTTAATGCACACTGTTGAAAAGGAGCTATACCTTGACAAACAAGGTTCTGTTCTCAAAAATGAAATAATTCAAAGTTTAGTATAATATGTGTTCTTTTTCATTAAGGGATTCTTTGTATCACAATGGGCTTGTATTGATAGTAACAGAGCCAGCAAATCTGTGCACAGTAGCACAAAATAGAAAGGCTTATTTGCTTTCATGCAGCATCTGAGAAAAGAGTGGAGGTCAGCAAGCTCCCTTTTTTTCTTAAATTTACTCTTGTTACTGACGTTCTTCATAAGTCATAATGTTCTTGACTTGGTAATAAGCTGGATGAATTTCGGCCAAGACTTACATTCTGTCATTCTGTCATTCTGCCATCCACAGTTTTCTTTAGCATTATTTTTTATTATAAAATAAACTCATATGAAAACCATTTTATAATATTCTTGAAAATATAGAGATTATTTACTATGGCTTTTATTTTATTCAATTTCATGATTATTTAAAGATAGCATGAAAAAGTGAGCAATTTTTTTAAAATGCAAATTCACCAACTTTGCCGAGATCTTCTCAATTTAATTCAGAAAGACAGGCAGTGTTTATAAAAATATACAAAAGATTTTACAAAGGGGGCAAAACAATACAGCATATATATATAATTACATAAAATAAAAAGGAATAACAAAAGAAACTTATTAAATCTTGCCACGGAAGCAGCACACATTTATGTAGGGGAGAACTAGTGAAAATGTGGGTCAAGCCTACACAGCTATGTTACTTTGTGGTATTGAACAAGGATCATAATTGACATTGGCTTTTTATTAGATCCTAATTTATACCCACATACCTCCCCTTGATGATCTCATCTGGGGCAGATTTGTTGAATGTTCTCAGGCCTTCAGGATTTTGTGAAATCCATAACTTAAAAGCTATCTTCACCTCTGGAGGTAGTGCATCATTCAAATATTGTAAACAAGGTGTAGTTGTGCTACTCCCACACTGCCATTAATCTGAAGCAGGGTCATCCATACTCCCTCGAAGGCATGAACTGGAGTGCCTCATAAAAAAATTAAGATAGGGTGGTTGTGATATTTCTACACTTATAAAGGCTTTGCAAAAAGTGCAAAGCCTGGTGAAAATTATAAATAGAGTTATACAGTCATCCTTAGACCCTAGAAGGCAACAACTTGTGGGCCTCATTCAAATATTGAACATTAAAAGCACTTTATGTGCTGCTGTCATCTGGTGATGTGGAAAAGTCAAGTTTAATCCAGGCTGTGTTCATTGTTATCAGAGTGAGCCTGTTAGCACTTTCTATTGACCCTCCAAGTGGCACTAAAAACCCACTCATACAAAACACTAACCACAGTGCAGCAAAACACCTCCAAGTCATAAAAGGACAGTTCATGCCAGGTGTCCAGCTTTGAGACCCAATAGCTGAAGGTCACAGAGGAACAAGGGAATACGCTGTTTTGTTGGCCAGGTATTGCTTAACCATATGTAAAATCTTTTTCCTCCTTGTTAAAAATACTCAGTCATAAGGGCATAGATGTTGGGAGGGTGTCATAAAATTGGCCCAGGCCTTTAACAATGTACCCCTGCCTCTATTGTAAGTGGTGTGTGTCTCGCCTAGCCTTTATTTCTTGGTTGAGCAAGAGAAATGAGATTTAAAGGCTGTAAACACAGTTCAAGAACAACATCACCAGTGATTTTATGTTTGTATAAGAATTGATTAATAGATTAATTAGATAATAAGTGTTATCCGTATTATCTGTCTACTAATTGGTTGCGTAGAGCAGAGCTGGGGCAATCTTTGCGATTTGATTGCTGTGGTCATCTTGTATTAGCAGTACATTGTCTAAAGCTGTGTTTATGTTTTTTTATTGGCTTCGGGCATTCCCGGAGTGTCAGTGAGCAATGCAGTCCTCATAAGTTTTGAACTAATCCTTAGGTACAGAAAGCTGGCTGTGTGAATATTTGTATGTATGTTTATGATAACCTCTGAATAATATGAGTGATGAAGTGTTCTGCTAGATATGGTCCACTGTATGTGACAGAGGATATTCAACTCACTTGGTGCTGAATCGGTCGGAGTTATTGAAATATGCGATGCTATGTAAAGTGATCAGCTGATTTCAGATCTCTGGGAAATAGATCCGTGAGTGAACATGTGTTAATGAATCATTACAGACCATTCTGTGAATGGTGCACTGGTATCCTGAGTGTATTAGGCCAAGGGGCTGAAGGTCCAGGGTTTAATGTGGAGTTTTTTGAGTTTCTATGTTAAGGTGAGTATAAAAACTGCCATGAACTGAGCATTCTTTCTGTTTCTGTGTGAGAGATACTGTAAGTTCTTATTTCTTATGATATGTGTTGGGGGTAAGGAAGAAGAGTGCAAGTTTTCTATGCTGCAGGCAGTGTGTGCTGAGAGTGTGGATTTAAAGAGGCAGTACTGTATAGAAGTTAAAAGTAGAATATTGTGCCTACTTTAGCAAAAACTTGGAAGTGATTGTTTGGTTACCAGTGTGTTGGTACCTGCTTCTAGTTGTGTTGTTGATGTACAGCTAGTTGAGGATCAGTAGAGAGGGGAAGCCAATTGCCTGGCTGACCTAGTAGGTAAGAGGCCTATCACACCTGGGCCTTCTTACTATAGTCTTCAATTTTTTTAGTGAGTCACAGAGCCACTTGAGCCTTCCCACTGTCCATGGAGCGGATGAGAGGCCTATCACACTGGGGCCTTCCTATGTTAGTCAGCTGGTCTAACGAGGGAAAGAACTGCCAGAGCACTCTCATTACACACTGCAGCTCTACTGGCTGAGACAGCCACATAAGCCTCCCCAATACATCTTGACAGCACATTTTGACTTGCTTGAGAGTGGCCTGTGGTCAACGTCCAGGCACACAGAGAGCATTTGCAGAAAGGTCAGCTGTGTTAACAATAATTTGAAGCAATGAACAACTTGTTCTGTGTACAGTCAGAGCCCCCAATAGGATCCAAAATAGCTATAAAGATAGTAAAATACAGTAAAGGAAAAGAAGCTGTGAAGAATGTTGGACAAAAAAGGAAAAAGACAAACATGCCAAAGTGTGGATGTTTGGATGTACAAAATCAAAATGGCACAGTTTCAGGGAAAAGGATAAGATAATTAATTGTGTATATGAATAAAACTGTGAAAGTAGCACCTGATACCTGCATATCTGAGGACAGAGAAATGAGTCAGGTGCACTGTTTAGGCAAAGGGAAAAAGCTCCCCATCCCCATAATTAATTTAACTTAAAAGAGGGAACCACTCCTCCTTGTTTAAAACAATACCCCTTAAACCTAGCCAAAGCAATGGCCCTGACCAGGGATATAAAAGAGTATGTCAAGGCAAGAGCTCTGGTGCAAAAATATTTCCCCTGTAACACCCCTGTAACGGGGTCTACCAAGCTGGGGTACCTCTTTCAGTACCACCCCAAGTTTCAGGAGGTCCACTCTGCTTTTGCTGGATTCTGAATGAAGGACGCTGGCTGGAATTCCTTGAATACGTGAGAGCATATAAAAACTGACTGCTACTCCACGTATTTCCAGTCTAAAAAGAACACACTTTATTCACAGCACACAAAATATATAACACAGATACACAGGGCAGGCCAATAGAAAAAGCAGGCCAGACATACATTACAATAGCCGCAGGGGGCCAGAGCCTGCTGATATTTACTGTGGGAATTACAAAGGTGGGGGAGGACAAAAGGGGAATATCGTGTCCCCTTTGCCCTGGGGCGCAGCCTGTGGACTGATGCATTTCACATGGAACCTATTATACATAATATATACTGCATAACATATTCTTGGTGCTGGGGGTTCTGTAACACGGCTCCCCTTTTCAGCGACGCGATCGGCATACACAGTCTGATCCTTAACGGTTCAGTTTGGGGATGATCGAAGTTTATGGGGTTCGTACAAGTTCCATTTGTCGACTTAGTCCATCGGCATTACCGTTTTGTTTGCCGGGTCTGTAGTGGATGGTGAAGTCTAGAGGTTGTAGGGCTAAACTCGACCGCAGTAATCTGGCGTTGTCTCCGGAGACCCGATTAAGCCAGACTAGGGGATTATGGTCCGTTAGGAGGGAAAACTGTCGTCCATACAAATATGGTTGTAACTTTTTGAGTGCCCATACTATTGCCAGGCACACCTTCTTGATGGCCGCATAGCTCACTTCACGGGGCAGTAGTTTCCGACTCAGGTAAGCTACCGGGTGTTCTTGGCCGTCCGGCCTGAATTGGCTTAATACTGCCCCCAATCCAAACATAGAAGCATCTGTGTGAACAAGGAAACATTTAGTTGGATCGGGTGCGGCCAATACAGGGATATTGGTGAGGGCGTCCTTTAGCTGGCAGAAGGCTTCCTCACACTCTGGGGTCCAGGTTACCTGGCGGGGTTGGTTCTTACGGGTCAGATCAGTGAGGGGCTTGGCCACGCTGCTGTAATTGGGAACAAATTTCCTATAATACCCCGCTGTCCCTAGAAATGCCATGACCTGGGTTTTAGTGCGTGGGGTGGGCCATTTGGCTATGGCCTCAATCTTGGCTGGTTCTGGTCGCTGTTTCCCACTTCCCACCCAATGCCCTAAATATTGAACCTCTGCTTTGCCCACGTGACACTTGTTTGGGTTCAGGGTGATTCCGGCCTTGTGGATCCTGTCTAATACTGTCTCTAGGTGATTTAGATGCTCTTCCCATGTCGTGCTGTAGATGGCGATGTCATCCAGGTAGGCACACGCATAGTCCTGGAGACCATCCAGAAGCCGGTCAGCCAGCCTCTGGAAGGTCGCCGGGGCAGTCTTCATCCCGAATGGCATAACTGGAGACTGGAATAAGCCAAACGGGGTGACAAATGCCGACTTAGGAATATCATCAGGGCTAAGGGGAATCTGCCAGTAGCCTTTGCATAGATCGATGGTGGTCAAATAGTTTGCCCCTGCCAGCCGGTCTAACACGTCATCCACACGCGGCATGGGATACGCATCCGTCACTATTTTCTCATTGAGCTTACGATAGTCTACACAAAACTGTGTAGTCCCATCCTTCTTGGGCACTAACACTACGGGGGATGCCCAGGGACTATCTGACTCTTCAATGACCCCTAAACGCAACATCTCTTGTATCTCTTGTCGCATCCCTTCTCGTACAGACTCAGGGATGGGGAAGGGGGGTTGTCACAGGGGGGTCTGATCCTGGGTCTCAACCTTGTGTTGTGCCAGGTGAGTGTACCAGGAAACATCCTCTGTCACTGCTGCAGCAACTTCTCCGCCTGCTGTCTCTCCCGGGGACCTAAGTCTTCACCCCAGTGTACCTGGTCCCATGTTTTAGACTGAGTCCTCTCCCCTAAGACATCAGGCAAGGGAAGTCCGGCTAAATCCTCTGCTTCAGGTGCAAAGATGGCCACTACCTCTTCAGGGCGATAGGGCTCCTCTCGATAGGCAAACAGGAGGTGAGGCAAGAATTTCCCTGTAGGTCCTGGTAAAAGTCTCAATGAGTTGTTTTAACGTCCCGTTAAAGCGTTCACACAACCCATTGGTTTGCGGGTGGTACGGGGCACTTCTAATGGACTTTATGCCGCACAGCTTCCACAGTTGGTTGGTCACCTCTGCTGTAAACTGGGTACCCTGGTCTGAGATAATCTCACGGGGAAATCCAACCCGCGAGAAAACCTGGAGCAGGGCAGCCGCCACCATCTCTGCCAGTATGTTAGGTAATGCGACCGCCTCTGGATATCGTGTGGCATAATCTACCACTGTCAATATATACCTTTTCCCTGATGGACTGGGTTTGGCTAACGGCCCTATCAGATCGACCGCTACTCGGCTAAATAGTTCCTCCACAATGGGGAGGGGGCGTAATTTGGCCGTGCATCGATCTCCCCTCTTGCCAATGCGCTGGCAACTGTCACAGGTCTAGCAGTATTGACGAACATCATAGGTTACCCCTGGCCAAAAGAAGTTTTGTGCCAGACGATGCCTGGTGTGACTGACGCCGAAGTGCCCGGCCAAGGGTATGTCATGAGAGATTCGCAGTAACTCCTGCCTATACTTCTTGGGAACTACCAGCTGTCATTTGATAGTGGGGCTCGTCCCTTTGTGGTGCTGCTCTGTGATCCGGTAGAGGAGTCCCTGCTTTCATATAAACTGTTCCCCTTCCAGTACCCCTCTCCCCTCCTGTGCCTTCCCACGATATCCCTCCAATGAAGGATCCTCAAGTAACTCCCTCTTAAATTCATCTGGGGTGGCCCAAGAAATGTGTCTGGCTATGGGAATACATGTAGGGCTGGGATATCTTACCTGGGCCTCCTCTGAGTGTGATTCCGCCTCCGCGGCTCGAGCTTGTCTCCGGGTAGTCACAGGATTTGTCTCAGCCAGAGGGGCAACTGAGAAGGTAGACAACATGGGCCCCAAGTCATTTCCAAGCAAAACGTCTGCAGGCAAATCCTCCATCAAGCCGACCTCAACAAGGCCATCCCCAACTCCCCAGTTCAGGTGAATCCTGGCAGTGGGCAGTCGATGTATGGCTCCCCCTGCTACACGGACTGCCACTGTCCGGTCCGTCTTCTCTTGGTCCCGGACGAGATGAGGCTTCACATGGGTCAAAGTTGCTCCGGAATATCTTAGTCCCTGCATGCGTTTCCCATTATCCCACACGACCTGTCAATGCTGTTGTCGATTATCTGCCCGGGCTGCCTGCACGGGGTCTACTTCATGCAGCACTTCCTCCGTGTCTTCCACCCCATGGTTAGTTGTAGCCCCCAATGCCGGGTCAGCTTCACCTTGGTAGCAGTGTACAGCGGCCCGGCGGAAGGTAGCTGTTCCCGCCTTTGGCCACTGGGTATGCTGAGTCCAGTTGGGACATTGTCTTTGCAGGTGGCCCAGCTGACGGCAGGTGTGGCATCGTGCCCCAGGGGAACTGTGGTAGGCCGGGTTTCTAGCTGGTCCCCCTACAATCTTCGGTGGTTTGGGGCCCTCCAGGTCCAAGGGAGGATCCCTAGTGACCATCTTTGATCCGGACAACTGAGGCCTCCTGGCGTCATGATGTTCATCGGCCAGACGAGCGGCTTCCTCAAGAGTCATTGGCCGCCTGTCCCGAAGCCATTCCTGTGTCTCAGGGTTTAGTCCATTAAAGAATCGTTCTAACAAGAAGAGCTGGAGGACGTCCTCCTTAGTGGTTGCTTGGCTTCCTTGCACCCACTGTAGCAGTGACCGCCGTAATTTACAGGCCCATTCAGCGTGGGTATCGGTTACTCGTTTTATAAGTCCGCTGAACTTTTGGCGGTATGCCTCTGGTGTCAGCGCATACCGGGCCAAGATCACTTCTTTGATCCACTCATAGTCCATACAGTCCTCATCAGGTACCGTGCGATAGGCGTCCGCTGCCCGACTTGTCAGCTTGCTGGCCAGAATCTGAACCCGTTCCTCCTGCGGCTCAAAGTCCTGCAGAAAGCCATCAATGTCTTCCTCTGCCTCCCCCAACTGTCGGAAGACATTATACTGGATCTTTTTGTGGCTTACTGTTGAAAGTACCTGGGCGGAGGCCAGAGCTCCCCCTGCTCGCTGACTCTCCTCTCTCCGCTCTGCCATCTCCATCTTGGCCAGCTCCACTTTGGTCCGCTTTGCCATCTCCATCTTGGCTAGCTCTATCCTGGTCCGCTCGGCCATCTTTTCCTTCAGATCAGTACGCACATCAGCCATCACCTCTCGTATGATCTCTACTGCAGGGTTTGGGCCATAGAACGCCAGTCTGTTCTTTACCTCCCTCTGGAATTCAGTCTCCTCCACGTTTACATTGGGGGGCGCTGCACTGTTGTGTTCCATGATGGCTGCTATCAAATCCGCTTTTGTTTTGTTGCTGGCGATTAACCCTTGGGCTTCCACCAGATCTTTTAATGTAGTCCTCTTTAACTTCTGGTAGTTGTCTTCCATTCATTCCTTTCCTCCTGTAGAAGGGGTATCACATCCCGCTGTCTGCCACCAGTATAACGGGGTCTACCAAGCTGGGGTACCTCTTTCAGTACCACCCCGTGTTTCAGGAGGTCCACTCTGCTTTTGCTGGATTCTGAATGAAGGACGCTGGCTGTAATTCCTTGATTACGTGAGAGCATATAAAAGCTGACTGCTACTCCACGTAATTCCAGTCAAAAAAGAACACACTTTATTCACAGCACACAAAATATATAACACAGATACACAGGGCAGGCCAATAGAAAAAGCAGGCCAGACATACATTACAATAGCCGCAGGGGGCCGGAGCCTGATGATACTTACTGTGGGAATTACAAAGGTGGGGGAGGACAAAAGGGGGATATCGTGTCCCCACTGCCCAGGGGCGAAACCTGTGGACTGATGCATTTCACATGGAACCTATTATACATAATATATACTGCATAACATATTCTTGGTGCTGGGGGTTCTGTAACAACCCCTTTGTATCCCATTAATAAAAATGGGATGGTTCATGATTGAGAGCTGCTAATGATGTTACAGAAAGTTTGATTTCATTTGTTCCTAATCCACACACCTTACTGTCACAAATCCCAGCAACCTCCAAATGTTTTACAGTAATTGATTGGGTTAATGTATTTTTCTCTGTGCCCTTACACCTTGATTATCAGTATCATTTTGCCTTCACTCATGAAGGGGAACAGTACTGTTGGACTGTTCTCCCATCAGGAGGAATTAACTCCCCTACCATTTATTCAACAGCAATGGCAGGGATCCTGGAGCAGTGGCAACCACCTCAGCCACAAATTGTACTATTGTAGTACGTGAATGGCCTTTTGCTCTGCTGCCAGGACCAGACATTCTGCAAGGAAGTTACAGTTTCCTTGCTATGTTTCTTAGCAGAAAAGGGTTACAAAGTCTCACTTTACAAATTATAGTATTGAAAACACAAGGTGACATTTTAGGCCACTGTATTGCTGATGGTATAAGAAACCTGACTGAAGAGAGAAAAGAAGCAGTTCAAAATCTCTCTTTGCCCAGGTCACACCGACAACTACACACTTTTCTGGGCTTGGTGTCCTATTATACACCTTCGATAAGTTCTGCTTTGCAAATGATGCAACCACTCTATGACTGTTTGTCATCAGACCCCTTTGATCTCACTCAAGAAGCAATTGATTCCATCCATTCTTTCAAACTGCTCTGTCATTATCCATTTGAGGATTTGTGGCAGCTCTGGTTCCACTGAGTTTTAAATGTAGCTTTTTTACTTTCAGGCTGGCAGGGGTTAATGTCAGTTTCCCTTGCTGAACTGCAGAGTTGCTAGGTCAGCTGATGTGGGTAGTGACCACTCCCACCATCCTTTAAATGGTCATCTGATGCATCAGCTGACTGTCGGTAACAGAGTAATCTATATTGACCAAGCTTGGAGTAAGGAGCTCTCTGGTTGCAGTGGTGAATCTGCTGGTTTCGTGGAGTTCGTTGTCCTTGTGCCTTTCTTCTGTTGTGCGGTACTTTCCAGCAGAGAACGCTATTAAGTTATGTTTGGTGATTTTTCCTCTTCTGTCTCATGTTTGTCACTGTCTCCTGTGTTGTTCCATGTGCAGTGGTGAGCCTAGCACCCTTGCTGGCCAGTGCACTAGCCAGGGCAGTACTAGGTGACAGCGAGGGATGAGGTTCCTAACGGCGGTGGAGGGGAAGGACCCACTTAGGGCATTAGGGGAGTGCAGGGTCTGGCTCAGGTTTGAGCTCAGGAGGTGTCCATCCCTCATTCCCTATCGGTAAGGCTTTCCTCTCTCCATTTCCATCCTGATGTTTGTTGCACCGTCCGCTGACTGATCCCTATTGGGTTGTTACATTTTGTGACATGCTCATTGTGTCAGCCTAGGCCCTCAGCATTCCAAACTATGATCAGCAATTTTTCTTGCTCTGCACACAACAAGGAGGTCATGCTACAGCAGTCCTGACACAGCAACATGGTGACAAACAAAGACCAATTGCTTACTACTCAGCACAATTAGACCCAGTGATCAGAGGATCTCTTACATATTTATGTGCTGTAGGTGCTGATGCACTACTGCTGGGCAAGGCATGTGAGATCACGCCGACTTTTCCTTTGAAAATTTACTCCCTACATGACATTGATGCCAGACTTAGGGTTCAGCGACTTTTACTTTTTCAGGGTCGAGTCGGGTTTCGCGAAACCTGACTATCTCAAAAGACAAGTCGAGTGAAATCGGCCGATTATTGCGAAAAGTCGGGGATCGACCGAAACACGAAACCCAATGCAAGTCAATGGGGAAGCATAGTCGGCAGTGAGTGGAGGCCAGGAAAACACCTACAGTGCCCATTTTAATAGCAAAAACATCCATTTTTGGTACTGAAGCTTGTCAATCTTAATTTACCTTATAATAATAGTTAGGCATTGGACATTGGGGGTCATTTGGCTAAAGTTGTGGGGGGTATGGCTGGGTCAAGTATTTAGTGGGCCCAGGAAACGTGGACCACGTCACGGCAGTAGAGCAGGGAGAGGTTAGTATTTCAACTTTGCAAGTGCTGTGATCCTGAGCAAGCAGGGGGGGCCCACTCGTTCGCATTGGCACTGGCACAGGGCCCCTCAAAGTACGGCGGTGTGTTTGCACGGCGGGGGTGCCTCGCACCGGCAGTGACACTTTTGCATACTATGAGGGGCCCTGTGCCAGTGACGTCACCAATGAATATGCCCCCCCACCTGATGAACGAACCTGCACTTTCATCTGCACCTTCCTCTTTGTCCCCGTGTAAGGTGGTATAGTATGCGGGAAGGGGAACCTCACTTTCAGCAGGGTCAGAATCTGGCTGTGTAGCGTGCAAGGGGAATGTAGCGGTCTGGGTCAATGTACCAGCAGAGTCATCTAGCACTGGCTGGGCAATGGGCAGGATGAGGAGGAAACACAGATATAGTCCCAAATACAAAAGTAGGCTAAAAGCAGTTCAAAATTGGTAACAGGACTAAACAGGCGGCATTGCTTTGTTCAGTGGAGGAAAACTGTAATGAGAGGCTGACACAGTGAGTAGGCCCAAATCAGTAAGTAGTCTAAATGCAGTTCAAAAATGGTAACAATAGTATACAGGCGGCACTGCTTTGTTCAGTGGAGGAGAACAGGAGCGGCAGACACCGTTAGTAGGCCCCAACCCAACTAGTAAGCCAAATGCAGTGTAATATTAACAAGTACTTAACGAGAGCCTGAAGATCGAAGTGCAGGACAGGAAACCAGGAGAACAGCAAGGAGCGGCAGACACCGTTAGTAGGCCCCAACCCAACTAGCAGGCCAAATGCAGTGTAATATTAACAACTACTTAACGAGAGCCTGAAAATGGAAGTTCAGGACAGGAAAACAGGAGAACAGCAAGGAGCGGCAGACACCGTTAGTAGGCCCCAACCCAACTAGCATGCCAAATGTAGTGTAATATTAACAAGTACTTAACGAGAGCCTGATGATCGAAGTTCAGGACAGGAAACCAGGAGAACAGCAAGGAGCAGCAGACACCGTTAGTAGGCCCCAACCCAACTAGCATGCCAAATGTAGTGTAATATTAACAAGTACTTAACGAGAGCCTGATGATCGAAGTTCAGGACAGGAAACCAGGAGAACAGCAAGGAGCGGCAGACACCGTTAGTAGGCCCCAACCCAACTAGTAGGCCAAATGTAGTGTAATATTAACAAGTACTTAACGAGAGCCTGAAGATCGAAGTTCAGGACAGGAAACCAGGAGAACAGCAAGGAGCGGCAGACACCGAAAGTAGGCCCCAACCCAACTAGCAGGCCAAATGCAGTGTAATATTAACAACTACTTAACGAGAGCCTAAAAATCGAAGTTCAGGACTGGTAACCAGGAGAACAGCAAGGAGCGGCAGACACCGTTAGTAGGCCCCAACCCAACTAGTAGGCCAAATGCAGTGTAATATTAACAACTACTTAACGAGATGCCTGAAAATGGAAGTTCAGGACAGGAAACCAGAAGAACAGCAAGGAGAGGCAGACACCGTTAGTAGGCCCCAACCCAACTAGTAGGCCAAATGCAGTGTAATATTAACAAGTACTTAACAAGAGCCTGAAGATCGAAGTTCAGGACTAGAAACCAGGAGAACAGCAAGGAGCGGCAGACACCGTTAATAGGCCCCAACCAAACTAGCAGGCCAAATGCAGTGTAATATTAACAACTACTTAATGAGAGCCTGAAAATGGAAGTTCAGGACAGGAAACCAGGAGAACAGCAAGGAGCGGCAGACACCGTTAGTAGGCCCCAACCCAACTAGCAGGCCAAATGCAGTGTAATATTAACAACTGCTTAACGAGAGCCTGAAAATGGAAGTTCAGGACAGGAAACCAGGAGAACAGCAAGGAGCGGCAGATACCATTAGTAGGCCCCAACCCAACTAGTAGGCCAAATGCAGTATAATATTAACAACTACTTAACGAGAGCCTGAAGATCGAAGTTCAGGACTAGAAACCAGGAGAACAGCAAGGAGCGGCAGACACCGTTAGTAGGCCTCAACCAAACTAGCAGGCCAAATGCAGTGTAATATTAACAACTACTTAACGAGAGCCTGAAAATGGAAGTTCAGGACAGGAAACCAGGAGAACAGCAAGGAGCGGCAGACACCGTTAGTAGGCCCCAAACAAAGTAGTAGCCCCACTGCAGTTGTTCCATTTAACAACTATTTAACAAGAGCCTGAAGATAGAAGCTCAGGAAAGGCAACCAGGAGAACAGCAAGGAGCGGCAGACACCGTTAGTAGGCCCCAAACAAAGTAGTAGTCCCCCTGCATTTGTTCCATTTAACAACTATTTAACAAGAGCCTGAAGATAGAAGCTCAGGAAAGGCAACCAGGAGAACACCTTGGAGCGGCAGACACTGTTAGTAGGCCCCAAACAAAGTAGTAGCCCCACTGCAGTTGTTCCATTTAACAACTATTTAACAAGAGCCTGAAGGTAGAAGCTCAGGAAAGGCATCTAGGAGAACACCTTGGAGCGGCAGACACTGTTAGTAGGCCCCAAACAAAGTAGTAGCCCCCTGCATTTGTTCCATTTAACAACTATTTAACAAAAGCCTGAAGATAGAAGCTCAGGAAAGGCAACCAGGAGAACACCTTGGAGCGGCAGACACTGTTAGTAGGCCGCAACCAAACTAGTAGCCCCACTGCAGTTTTAAAATTCTGATAGGCTGAAAACCTGATAATTGCAGGGCATTTTTTTAAGAGGACAGCTGTATTGAGTGGCGCAGCCAGACACTGCTAGTAGGCCTTACACCACAAACTTGGCTCCATGAAGGTTTAAAAAAGGTTACATGGGTACACGGTCAGCATTGGTGTGGTCAGTGGAGGACAATTGGAAGGAGGGACCGCAGACAGACTTAGTAGGCCTAAAAAAAAAATAGGCTCAATGCAGTTTCAATTATCTTGCAGGGGTACTCAGGCAGCATTGGTGTGGTCAGCGGAGGACTATTGTAAGGAGGGACCGCAGACAGACTTAGTAGGCCTAAAATAAAAAAAGGTGGCTCTATGCACTTTTAAATAGGTGCCATGGGTACACAGGCAGCATTGGTGTGGTCAGCGGAGGACTATTGGAGGGAGGGACCGCAGACAGACTTAGTAGGCCTAAAAAAAAATAGGCTCAATGCAGTTTCAATTATCTTGCAGGGGTACACAGGCAGCATTGGTGTGGTCAGCGGAGGACTATTGTAAGGAGGGACCACAGACAGACTTAGTAGGCCTGAAATAAAAAAAGGTGGGGACCGACAACTATGTCATCACGCTGCCCACACCCTGCGTCCACCTTCATTGGCTGAGAAATGGCGCTGAACGCGTCATATGAAACGTGACTTTGGCGCGAAGGTCGCCGACCGCGTGGCCGGCCCCACACAGGGATCGGGTCAGGTTTCATGAAACCCGACTTTGCCAAAAGTCGGCGACTTATGAAAATGACCGATCCGTTTCGCTCAACCCTAGCCATACTCATACAAATTCAACCAAAACACCTGTCTATGTCCAGACAGCTCAGACTTGAATGTGCTCTACTAATACCTGAGTGTGTCAACCTCAAATATGTAATGTTCTGAATCCAGTCACCCTTCTGCCTGTGGATTTATAAAAGAGAGAATTTGCAACAGGACTAGCAAGTGAGAAAGAGTACTTTGACATGACACACAAACATGACTGCATATGAGCCATGCGTTTTACACATGTTCATAATAAGCCTGTTCCAAATGCAGCTTTTGAGCATTTTATAGATGGCTCCAGATACCACCAGGATGGATGATTCTACACTGGATAAGCAGCAATGAAACCACCTCATGAGAGCAACATACATCACAGCAATTATATCAACTGATCTAATATTTTCATGCTGTGATCATACATTAATGGATATTACAGGAAAAATCACAATGACCATAATATATAAAAGCGAAAAAAAGTGAAGAATCCAAGAATAATCACATAACCAAAAAATAATTTTATTAAATAGTCAGGTACAGATGGAGGAAAGGGAGGGGGTTACACCCACTAGCACATACAAAAAGTAGGATGCTCACAAGGACATTATATAAACTATCAGGCAGGCTGGAGGATTAAATCCAATATTATAAAATATGGTCACACATATTGCACACATCCCATATAGCCCAATGATATAGCCCAATGAATCAATATCATAACTCCTGTGATATATATCAATATTAAGAACACATACATCGATGCCATTACCCTTAATCAGCCAGGAGTAGGTCCAAGAGCGTCCTCCCCAACGTGCGTTTCATCTATGCAGCCTTTCTCAAGGGGTGTGGGATAAGGGGAAAGTGCGGGTATAAAAAGCCCCAATAACCAATCAAAACGCAGTCCCTTAATTAGCAAGTGCCCAAAAAGTGCCAGACACCAATCAACAAATTTGGATGTTAGCATAGGAAGCCCAGCGATAAAACACATCCGGAGCACTGCAACTACTTCCTGCGATGCTTGCAGTGCCATGGTGACAGGACGTCCAACGGCGGCGTCATGTTCCATTTGACGTCACACCACATGACCATCACTGCAGAAACAAGAGACGCCGAAAGCCGATGGACGGGCCAGGACCTAGGCACGCATGCGTACTGTGGTTTGTAAGCGCAAATACTACTTAGAGGATACGGTCTTTAGATATTGAACATACACACCTGAGTCACTTATTTGGCACAGGTACAGATATCCGTATAACACTTAAGGAATAGGTAATACATAGAGTGTCCCTATAATTCTATATATAGCTCATATGAAAAATAAAAAATAATAAATGTTACATAATAATGAATCATATATCCACCAAAACTATTGCCCACAATGCTGGTTTAAATAATATAAACTTTATTATTATCAGATATACAACAATAAAAGCACAAAAATAAAACAAAAAATCAAGTACAGGAACAAGACTGGTGGGTATGGCTTCAAAAAATGGCTTAATTCATAACGGGACTATGCATCTAATTAATCACACAAATATATATAACTTGTATCAATTTAAATTATGGGCAGTAGCCATCAAGCAAGTAATAAATAAAAAGTGCATTATCATAGTATATGTAGTAAAACTACAATCAATTGTATAAGAGCATAAATAAAATATGCCAGAACGCAACTGCCAGCTGAATTTAACAATTATCACCAGTAGAGCCCATATGTGAAATATATAGCATGTGCTTACCTAGTAAGAGCCAAGAGCTAGGGACCCACCACACCCGACGCGCGTTTCGCTATGGAAAGCTTCCCCTGGACGAAGCTTTCCATATTATTGATTGTAGTTTTACTACATATACTATGATAATGCACTTTATATTTATTACTTGCTTGATGGCTGCTGCCCGCAATTTAAATTGATACAAGCTATATATATATTTGTGTGATTAATTAGATGTATAGTCCCGTTATGAATTAAGCCATTTTTTGTAGCCATACCCTCCGGTCTTGTTCCTGTACTTGATTTTTTGTTTTATTTTTGTGCTTTTATTGTTGTATATCTGATAATAATAAAGTTTATATTATTTAAACCAGCATTGTGGGCAATAGTTTTGGTGGATATTTGTAGGTTTTGCTTTACGTTGGTATATATCATTAGGTTCACTTATTATTGGTGTTGATAATAATGAATCATGAGCATTAACTATGCTGTAAAATTACAATAATTATTAAGATAAATAAAGAATAATATAATGATCCATCAAGGGCTATATATAGCTCGAAATCTTGTGTCCTTTCAGTGTCAAAATGTCATAGTGTCCATAAATAGGAATGGATGCATAGATTTGAAGACATCAAAAGACCTCCACAGTATATTAGGAAGTTCCTCATAGGAGAAGCAAAGGTTGATGGGGCTAGATAAAACAATAAAACAAAAATAAATGAGAATAAAAACACGACTCATGTGCATATTTAGACCACCGGTGATTTATAGAAATGGGACAAAACTCATATTCTCATTAAGCCCTTTAGGGTATACTGTATCTAATGTCCAAATCCACCTGGTTTCCCGCTGTGCCAGTCTGGAGCTGATTTTGCCACCACGAATTCCAGGATCCACCACATCAATCCCCCTAATTCTAAGTGTAGTGCCGTCACAATTGTGGTGCAGCTTAAAATGACGGGCAGTGTGGATGTCTCGTCATGGTTGGTGGCCGCCTCAATCCCAAGTATGTGTTCACGGACACGCCCTTTTGTTGACGTGTAGTGAGCCCTATATATATTCGATTACAAGGACATATGGCAAAGTAGACAACATTTCTGGTGGTGTATTGTCCTGCAACCAGAAGAGTTGGTAAATGTATTAGTGTGATCTATGTTGGGACAGGCAACACACCGGCCATAAGGCACACATCCACATCCAGGGCCAACACCATGAATGTGGTGATGCAGTAGTATCCTCACATGAGGTAATCTGAACTGAAACACTCTTCTTACATGTTAGCACAGTAGGCAGAGCCGGCGTCAGCACCCGGCACAGCGGGCAAATGCCGGGGCCCTGGGGAGAGGGGGGGGCCCACGGAGAGCAGAGCAGGAGATAACATGCTCTCTCCCCCCACAAAGTCACTGCTGGCTGCGTTCTCTTAACCCCTATGTGCCAGCTCTGACACAAGCATCTTCTCACTCAGTGAGTGCAACCAGGCAGGCACACATAGGGGTTAACAGAAGGCAGCCAGTGTGACTGTTTGTGGGCGGAGAGAGCAGTTCTCTGCTCTCCCCCCTGGGTGGCTGCAGACAGTGCTGAAGTTTATCAGATTCCGGAGCTCTGTCCTACTAGTGCCTGAGTGAGTGTTATGGTATCCAGCAGTGGTTGCAGTTGTGGCTCAGTCTGCTGCTGTCTGTCTCCGCTGCCTAAAAATGTGGGTGATGTCTGGAGGAGCAGCTGGTGGGGTGCAGCCTGCAGCCTGTAGCCACCCAGCTCACCCAGAATACATGCATGCTGCACCAAACCTGCACCAGTGGGGTAGGAAGAAGCTTAACCCCTTCCCATCTGTATGAAGGTTATTGCTGAACCTTAAAGATAACAATCCGACCCGCATAAATGGGGTTAACCAGATGCCAGGAGGAAGGGGAGCTGCTGCCATGGATAAAACTGAGCTGTGGGCTGTACGTTGGGGCCCTGTGGCCCCAGGCTGGTGACTGGATGGACTCTGCCCAGTGCTGGCATGTGGGTGATTTCTGCTCCGGAGTCTCAGCTTCTCTCCTCCAGGTCACACTGTGCAGGCACAGCAACATTGGTTGTCTCTGTCCAGGTCCCAGCAGCTGCCACTGCTCCCACCAAGGACATGGCATCACTTAACCCTTCCCCTGCAGCCACCGGCAACAAATCCACATTATTCCTTGATTAAATCAGGTTCCAACCCAATAGAGGAGCAGACATTTCCTGCTGCCATTAGGGTCCGGGAGGGGGTGACATTGGCTGCCCTGCTACTCTGTAGTGGGGGGTGACAAGTGTAACATGGGGTAACGATGACGGAGAAATGCACAGGATAATAGTGAGAGCGACAGAGGGCAGTGTATGGTATGGAGCAGTCAGGGGGTGGGCTGCAGGATCCCCCCATACTGTACATGACTACTCAGGACAGGGAGGCGTTTAATGAGCTTCTAATGACGGGGCACTAATTGGGTCATTAGGGTTTGTGGAAAGGATTCAGCATCAGGTCCCTCATTAATGCCCGAGCCGCCTGTTACTTTGTAGCACAGATCTGTTGGGGCCGCAAAACCAAACAAAGTTGTTTATGTAGAAAAGTCTTTGTTTCATAGAAAAACTCAAAACAGAAAAGCACCTCTCCTGTATATATACACTGCACAGCACCTTTCCTCCTGTATATATACACTGCACAGCACCTTTCCTCCTGTATATATACACTGCAGAATCTACAATAGCTGTCACTCATGTAAGAAGTGAAATCTGGCATTGTACTATACATTTCTCTGCCGTATCTGTGCATCATAAATCGGGGTATGTGTTAAAGGGGGGGGGGCCCACTGAGACTCTTTCGCCCGGGGCCCTCGAAAACCTGGAGCCGGCCCTGACAGTAGGCATAGTTGATGGCACTCACTGAGGTGTGTAGAACTGCTGCAGGCAAAGGTGCTAACATTTACACAGAATTGAATTATGGATGAGGAATATCAAGTGATTGTGACCTTATCTAAGCAGTGTTTTTCTTACATCAGCTGGTAAGACCACTAAAAATGCAGGGCTGGTGAAACCATTAAGGGAGGTACTAATGTTACTAGTCCAGGTTGGCATAATCAAGGTGAAAGAACACACAAAAGGTGGCTTCCTGGAGGTAGAGGGCAACAGAAGGGCGGATGAGGCTCCTATGGTAGCGGCAAGGTGGCCTTGGGAGCAGAGGATGGTTGAATGGAGTCAGCAAATTCCAGCCATGTTGAACCGATATGTCCTGAAATCTCTCCATAAACAGGCTGCTCAAACAGAGAAGGAACACTGGGGAGAAAGGAAGCTGAGCTGACCTCAAATGGAGTATGGGAGAATAGGGTTAAATTGTGTTTACCAAGGTCCTGTTTTCAGTAATGGCGCAAGTAATACAGACTTTGGCAAGACTTTATCACAGTGCTAGCAGGGATCTCACTGAGGTCCAGCAGTTCATTTGTCCAATGAGAAACACAGTCTCAGTGACCGGCGGTAACCTTGATGACATCACTGCTAGTCACTTGCAGCAGCTCATTCATCAGTGGTTCTCAGCCTGGACGGTCGCATCTTAGCATCATCCTGGTTGAAAACTATTAACCCCCAGATATGGATTACGGAGTGGGACATGAGGGATATTGTTTTTTCTTTTTACAGGAGATGAGAGCTTCAATGGAGTGTGCATTAGGTGGGTATAATTGTGTTTGTTATTTCTAAATAAAAAAGTAAAAGTGTGTTTTCTTTTTTCAAATAAAAGACTATACTTGCTGAGTGTTTATTTACAATACAATGATAGGATTAATAATGGATAGATGTCTTATAGACTCCTCTCCATTACTGAGCCGTGGGCTTGATGTTAACAGACAAACCAAAGGTGATATCAACCCCTCAAATATGAAACCCACTTGTCACCGCTACAGGGCAAATGGTAAGAGGTGGGGAAAGCACCAGAATTGATGCATCTAATGTGCCTTTTCTGAGAAGGCAATGGACTGCAATTTTTGATGCTGGGGGAGGGCATTGTCCACGGCCACTTACGAGCCTGAGAATAACAGCCTCCAGTTGTCTGCTTCAGCTTGATTTGTTGTCTAAAATGGGGGGACCCCACAACATTTTTTTAAATAATTTATTTAAATAATTTAAAAAATCGGAGTGGGAACCCCTCTATTCTTGATGACCAGTCTTACTAACACTGACAGCTGAGGGTTACAGCCACCTGGTGTGAGTTTTGTCTGGGTGGTAATCAAAACCCGAGCTGTTTTTTTTTTCAATTATTTTTTTTACAGTGCAGGCGCTGGCTGATGAATACTCCCATCAGTCGCCACCTGCTCTCGCTGTTATTAGTGGCAGCAGCCGTAGCCTGATGTGAGCAGTAGTCGCATCAGCTAACACCAGTGATCTGAGGTAAACTTTTTAAGTCCGATCACAGCTGCAGACTCACACTGTCATTTGATAAGGTGGGAAACGCAGCTGTCTGACTGACGGTAATGATTTTACCACCAATCAAAAGCAGTGTTTGCCGTGCTGTTAAGCACGTGACAGTGTGGCAAACACTGGATGTTCGGGCCCCCCATTTAAGTGAATGAGGTAGATGTTCGGCCTGGGTACTGTTCTAGTACCCAAACCTGTACTTTTTTTTAACTGGTTAGCTGAACCCGCCGTACCTGAACATCCAGGGGTCAGCCCATCTATAATGGCAATAATTAAAAGCTGCTAATTTGAGTTTGCTACAAGCCTCCTAATGTAGCTGAACAGGGTGGAGGAAGAAATACTTCAACAAATTAAAAAGGCAGGCTATAATAATAGTGTCCTTATTATGGGGGATTTTAACTATCCATACATTCAATGATTGTGCTAAAATGTGCAAGTTCTTATCCTCAGTTCAGGATATTTACCTCTTTCAGCTGATAGATGAACTAACCAGGGGAGATAATCTGCTGAATTTGGTTTTGTCAAACAGATCAGATATAATTTTAAATCTACAGGTTAGGGAGCATTTAGAAAGCAGTGACCATAATATGGTAAGTTTCAATATCATTTTCAATCAAACATTCAAAAGGGGAAATACAAAAACCTGGAACTTTAGGAAAGCTGACTCCAACAAATTAAGGGAAGAGCTTAATTGAGTAGACTGGGACCATGTCATTATAACTGGGGACACTGAACATAAATGGGGCATGTTTTAGGAAATACTACTAGAATCCTGTGGAAAACTTATACCCTCTGGTAACAAAATGATAAGGAATAAATAGAAACTATTTTGGATAAATAAGGCAGTACAAAGTTTAATAAGACAAAAACAAAAGGCATTCAAACTCCTGATGGCTGAGAAAACAGAAACAGCATTTCAGGAGTATAAAGAGCTGTATTAGAAATGTAAAGAAGGGGGGTGTGGCCTAGCTTCTGCTATGTGAGGACGCAGAGGCTTGGAGCTCTCTCAAAAAACCCCATGTAAAGCAACTAAAAAGCTTTATTTTAGAGACAAAGTGTCTATCCTAATGCTACTAAACAGCCTTTATGCATAGGCTCTAAATCAAGACCTAGATCAAGCTCCTAGCTGCAACGCAGAGGAAGTTTTGTCCTGATCCTCTCTGCCTGCCTGAGAGAGACTGGAGCCGCCATCTTGGCCACGCTTCTCCTCACCAAGTGACTGATTTAAGCAGCTCAGCGTATCCGGTGCTAGTTTCCCCTGCTCGCTGGGGCTAACACAGAAGGAGGAAGAGGCGAAATACAGCAGCGGTGAAGTTTAGGAGCGGAATCCCTCTCTCCCTCCCCGTAGCACAGCGGCGCCAAAGAACGGCATGGAGACTCCCAAACGGGAGAAACATATCTGCAGGCTGCAGACCACAGCGAAGGACCGGAGCTAAGCCGTTCCGTTGCATCGGCGCGAACAAGTTTCAGGACGGGAATCCCAACCTGTACATCGCCGAAGACAGACGCCGCCTAACAGCAGGAGCACCGGACCTTAGGATTAAAAGAACTAGGAAGCATAACAGTCAGCGGTGAGTTCCCCTTACCTCCACCGCCAATCAGATCCTCCACGCAATCCAGGAACAAGGCTGGAGGACTCCTTCCAGAGCGTTGCCGCCACGATCTTCAGCGCTGCTGAGTCCCTCCTGGGGGTAACCGCTCCGGAGCCTTCACAGTGAGGACACCGCTCCTGCCTGCAATAACAAGGCTGGAAAGCTCTATAATGCTGAATATCGCTCCTGACCGCTGAGGATCAAGTCTGAAGACACAGCAGCGTCGGCTTCATCCCTACAAGTTGGGACATAAGGTAAGCCCTGTACCAGAGGCTCCCCTAGACAGACGTGCAGAATAACGTGCAGAGCGGACGCTCTGAATACCCGAACAGGGAGCGCTGCTGTGGAACTGTCAGATCGGATTACAGGAGACAAGGAGCAACGCTGTGGAATTTGTAGTATAAATGTGACAGAGACATACTGTTGTGGAAAATACAGAGCTTCTCAGACAGGGAGTTATTGCTGTGAAGGAGTGACCTATATAAGATACCTATAAGCGGGAGCCAGAGTTGTGGAACAGTATATCTATTTTTATTATTATAAAGCGGCTGAGAGCATCTGCTGTGAAACAAACTCCATAGATTATACTTTAATAAGAGACAGGAGCCAGTGCTGTGGAACTATTTTGAACTTACATCAGCTCACTGCCTTGAAAAGGTGCTTGGGTACTGCCCCTACAGTTCTTTAAAGCCTTGAGGAATATTAATATCTGATCAACCTTCAAGATCTCTCAGCATTAAGGCCATAGCACCACCAGGTGGCAGTATTATTATTTTTATTTTTTTTAACAACAACTGGGATCATATAGTCTACAGCTTCACTCTCTCAGTTTCAATATTTAAAGAAAGAGTCATTATTATTACATAATTTACCACTACTCATATATTTAACTTAGCCACCTAAAATGGAACAAAAAAAGGACACAAGGAAACTTACTGAAAATAAACAATTTTCACGTAACTCTTTTTCTCGCTCCACAGAGGATGTTTCAAATCGTTACAAGCGCGACCATCCTAGATCTCCCAGATCACCTGCCAAACCATTTTCTCCCTCATCTGATAAACACAAAACACTTGGGATTACCTTCAGTGGCATTCCGAAACCAAACTCGCAAAAAACCCTGACCTCTCTTTCAACCAAAACTAACACTAATAGTTCTCAAAACACTAAAGAGAACAAAAAACAAATTTTCGGTGACCTGAATACTGTCTTCTCAGAAGGTATGGACACCTCCAAATCCAATAAAAGGTCCACATCAAACAGAAACTCTACCGATGGCTCTGGTTCTGACGAATCTGATTTCTTTAGAGACTCTTCCCCTAATGAGAGCCCTGCCACTCGGAGAAAGATTGACTCAAAACATCTGCTGAATGAGGGGAATTTGGATTCCAGTGAGAGTTTTCTTCAAAAAATCTCTGAACTCATCGATAGGAAATTGGAAGGGGGTCTAGAGAAATTCCAAAGTTCGTTTTCTATGGTATGTGAGGGCATAACAAAGAAACTTGAAATAAGTGAAAGAAAAGTGAAGGATTTAGAAATTAGAACAGAAACTCTTGAGAAAG
Source organism: Ranitomeya imitator (assembly GCF_032444005.1). Classification (NCBI taxonomy): domain Eukaryota; kingdom Metazoa; phylum Chordata; class Amphibia; order Anura; family Dendrobatidae; genus Ranitomeya; species Ranitomeya imitator. The sequence continues at coordinate 588,110,981 of NC_091284.1, forward strand.
AAAACTCAGACATGAGAAGAGCACTTACAAATCTACATTTTAAATTAGCTGACCTTGAAGATAGGAACAGAAGGAACAATATTAAAATTCGTGGCATCCCTGAGGATATTCCACAAACAGGCTTATCTGAGTATACCAAATCACTTTTTAAGTCAGCAGTACCGAACCTAACAGATCTGGATCTTTCTATAGACAGAATTCATAGACTCCCACGTCCTACTAATGTCTCCCCTGATAAACCTAGAGACACCATTCTGAGGATCCACTTTTTCGAAACAAAAGAAAAGGTCCAGAACTTTCTAAGAGAAAAAGGTTCTTTCCCCGAGCCCTATGCTCACATAAAAATTTATGCGGACCTCTCGAAACACACAATAGAAGTACGAAGATCCTTCAGAGAGATCACCGCTAAAATGAGAGATAAGGGAATTCAATATAAATGGGGCTTTCCTACCAAATTATTAGTTCCGCACAGAGGGAAGATAATCCCTTTGATCAGTCCAGAGGAGGGCCTAGACTTCCTCAACTTCATTTCTGAGGAGAAGTCCCACAGCTAGAACGTAATCTTTGATATGCGTCACTCTGAAGCTCTCTAATATACGCTATGGGGAAATTGAGAGTCTCTTTTTACACGAACTTCCCCCATATTAGAAGAGATCTCACTGCGAGTGAGATCCTTCAAGAGAACTTTAGTGAGTTCTCACTCCTTACTGTTTAAAAGGTTATAATTTTGTTGTTTTAATTGTATGTAATAAATTTGTTCTTTTCACATCGCTTCTTATAGAGGAGAAGTCAGTTAGTGCCTAATGTCCCTACAGAGCCTGTCGTACAATGTCAGAGGTCTAAACAGCCCTTGGAAGAGATTTACGGTGTGGAAGGAGATCAAGCAGAGCAAGGCAGATATCATATGCCTCCAAGAGGTCAAATTCATTGAAGGTAAACATCCTCCATTCTCACATAAAGCCTATCCACATATCTTCTCTTCTTTACAACAAAAAAAGAGAGCCGGAGTAATCACCATAGTTAGGGACTCAGTTCCTTTCCAGCTAACAAAAGAAATCAAGGACTCGCAAGGCAGGTTCCATATCTTGGTCTGTCTGATAAACAATCATCCACATACTATTGTCAACATTTATGCCCCAAACAATAGACAGAAAAACTTCCTCAACAAACTGGTAAAAAGAATTAAGGCACACCAAAAAGGGGTTCTACTCCTGATGGGAGATTTCAACATTGTCCCAGATGGGCGCATTGATTCCTCCTCAGCCACTCGTCATCTGGCACCTTCCATAAATGACTGGATCAGGAATAATGAGTTTTATGACATTTTTCGGTGCCTCAACTCCTCTTCCCGGGAGTATTCACACTACTCCTCTGTCCATAAGACTTCTTCGAGGATCGACCTGGTCTTAACGGACATCTTTTCCCTGTCTAAATTCAAAAAAGTAGCCATCCTAGATAAATCGTTTTCTGATCATTCCCCAGTGTTGACGGAAATTAGCCTTTTCCCGCCATCCCAAAATTCTCATACATGGAAATGCAACGCTACTCATCTTAATATCCCCGAATTCAAAGCAGAATTAGAGGAAACCATTAGGAATTACTTTGTCGACAATGACACGGAGGGAATCGATCCGTTCACTCTGTGGAATGCCCACAAAGCAGTTCTGAGAGGTAAACTTATACAGATCTCTTCCATATGTAACAGAAGGAAAAGAGACAACATAAAAAACCTACAATTACAAATCAAAATTAAAGAAGAAGCCCAAAATAGCCTTCCCTCGCCATCTTCGGATATCCATACTGATATCCTTAAACTCAGGCAAAAACTGAAAGAGACTATCCAATCTGACTATGACTCAGTAATTAAAACATCTAAATTCAAGGTGTACTCCTCTTTAAACAAGCCGACAAAATTCATGATGAATAAGCTTAAAAGAGAGAGAATTAAAAATAGAGTAACCAAAATTCAAAATCTACAAGGAGAGTTTAAATATCACCCAAAAGAAATTGCTGATACCTTTGCAGAGTTTTACCATAACCTTTATAACCTCAAACTAGATTCCAGTACTCCCCAACCAGATAAAGCAGATATTGAAGAATTTTTGAAGGACATGCACCTTCCTAAAATAGATCCGGTAGATCTAGATTCCCTAACCGCACCTTTCCATACTGATGAAATAAAAAATATAATTCAAAATTTAAAGACACAAAAAGCCCCTGGACCTGATGGTTTTGTTGGTGAATATTACAAAATTTTCTCGGATGCCCTATCCCCGCATCTGGAAAAGATCTTTAACAGAGCATCTGTTGCTGGCTCCTTTCCAAAGGAGATGTTAGAAGCAACTATAATCATGATCCCCAAGAGCCAGAGCGATTTAGACAAGGTCCAAAATCATAGGCCCATCTCTCTTATTAATTGTGACCTTAAAATTTACTCAAAAATTCTTGCTGAGAGATTGAGGATTGTCCTTCCCAGGCTGATCCACAATGATCAATTGGGTTTCATCATGGGAAGACAGACTTCAGATGGGACCAGAAGGCTTATTAATATTATCAATAAAATAAGCATAACTAAAATCCCTTCCTTAATAATTACACTAGACGCTGAAAAAGCATTCGATCGAGTCAATTGGAAATATCTCAAAGCTGTCTTGACCCGTTTTGGCTTTGGGGATGGATTAATCACTTCCATATTTGCTCTATATTCTTTTCCTAACGCGCGGATCTATATCAATAACCATATGTCTAAAACCTTTTCAATAAGTAACGGTACCAGGCAGGGGTGCCCATTATCACCCCTTCTATTCGCGCTGGCTATCGAACCTTTGGCGATCCAAATCAGGAAAAATGATATAATCAAGGGTATCAGCACTACTCATCGTCAACACAAAATCAGTCTCTTCGCGGATGACCTGCTACTTTCCCTTTCGGACCCAGTTACCTCAGTTACAAATGTGTTGGAAATTCTGGATTCTTTCTCTAGGGTTTCCTACTTTAAAATTAACAATAAAAAATCCAAGCTACTTCAATTTAACTTGGACAAGCAATCTGAGGATCTCTTAAGAACAAGAACGGGCTTCACCTGGGAAGAGACTGAAATCTCATATCTTGGTATATTATTCGCTAAAAACTTCACTTTCACTGTTAAAAGTAACATTGAGAAAATATTAAAAACTATCTCACAAGATTTTCTCACTTGGACTAAGTCTGGACTGACATGGACTGGTAAAGTTCTTGCGGTTAAGACAATTGTCCTCCCCAAAATCTTTTACCTGTTTAGATCACTTCCACTATCAATCCCTAATGCCCTCTTAAACAAAATCCAAAAGTCGATTAATTCATTCATATGGAGTAACAAAAGAGCGAGGGTGGCTAACAACATTCTATATAAAAATAAATCCAGAGGAGGCTTGGGACTACCGAACATTCAAGCCTACTACTTTAGCAATCTCATAAAGCAAAGCCACATTTGGTTTAATCACTCTTCAAAGCCGGCTTGGGTAGATTTGGAAACCTCTTATAACAATTACCGCCCCCTAAAATATTGTATATACGATAAAATATTTAAATCCAAACCCCCGAGCTCTTCACACCCCATTATAGGAGCTATTTCTGCTGCTTGGATTAAATTGGCAAGACCCAAGAGAGGCACCAATAAATCAGAAAGCTTATATAACTTTCCACTCAAACTTCTTACAGACCTCTATGATTCCCAGTTACCAGCGAATTGGCCAGGACTAGGTATCAAAACAGTCAAAGACTTATATGACGGTAACTTTACTACCTTTGAAAAATTAAAAAAAAAATTCAATCTCCCGTCTTCGGATTTCATGGCATATGTTATGCTAAAAGAACAAATTAATAAATTCATAAAGGGGCCATATTTCAAAGCAGAAATAGCAACCTTACTTCTGAATAACACTGACCATAAGTTGTTTTGGAGCACTAAGTATCTTTACAATTATTTTAACAATGATACTACTTTTACTAAAAATTCCTATTTCAACCGTTGGGAAAAAGATCTGAGAATTCCTATCAGTAAAGAGCTTTGGGAAAGGGCCATAATTAATACCTACACATCAAATATATCTCTTACACTCCATGAATCCTTCTTCAAGTTATTGACGAGATGGTATCTGACTCCAGTAAGGCTGTCTCACTTTAATAACGCACATTCCCCTCTCTGTTGGAGAGAATGTGGGTTTTCAGGAAGTTTGCTGCACTTATTTTGGAGCTGCCCAAAAATCAAACCCCTCTGGACACAGATATCCATCTACATTAATAAAATCCTCAATAAAAAATTTTCTCTCACCCCTCAAACTGCCTTGCTCTCTATTGACCTGGACTGTATACACCCTTCCCTAAGATATGTGATTGTACACATACTTTTAGTTACAAAAAATATGATTGCCTTCTACTGGAAGAATAAAATGGTGCCGGGACTCTCTGACATTGTCGACAGGATCTATCTCCATAATTCATTGGAACGCAGATTCGCAGTCATAAACGGAAACTTATCCAAGTACGGTTTAAAATGGGACAGGTGGAATGCTATGTTTCCTCAAACATAGTTTGTCTTTTGACTTGTCTGTTGTTATTGGGTCGATTGATTTTCTTTTTTTCAGGTATCTCCTCTATTGCTAATTTGTTACACCAACTTCTAGGTGAGATCTCGAGTTTTCTGCATTCCCTGTTGGCAATATCTGAGACTGTACTTACTTATAATGGAAGTTTTGGTTTTACTTCTTATCCCATCTTGGAAAATAATATTGGAATTAAAGTTCTCCAGTTTTTCCTTTGTTTCCTTCCCTTTACCCTTCCCTCTCCCTCCCCTCCCTCATCCCATCATCCTCCTTCCCTTTATAAAATTTATAAATATTCACATATTTGACATTTGTTTTGTATAATGTTCAATAAAAATTATTTGAAAAAAAAAAAAAAAAAAATGTAAAGAAGAATGAAATCTAGCAAAGTTATTTACAGAGAAACAAATAGCAAGTGATATTAAACTGAATCCACAAAAAAATTATAAATACATCAATGTAAAAAAGAAAAAAACAGATGGCATTGGCCCCTTAAAAGACGATAACAGGACAGTTATGGAGAACAAAGAAAAGACCGATATTATTTAACAGGCACTTTTCATCCATGTTCACCAATGACCTGTTTGTTCCATTGATCTTTCAACAAGGCAAAAATCAAAGTTCACCACCTGATATAACTAGTTAAATTCAAAAAGAAGTATGCTTTAATCTGAGCAAATTAAAAATTGACAAATCCCCTGGCCCAGATGGTATTCATCCATGGATACTGAGGCAACTGAGCTCAGTAATTGACAGAACGCTGTATCTTATATTCTAAGGGTATGTGCACACGATGCAGATTTAGTGCAGAACTGCAGCAGATTTTTCTGCAGCAGAAACGCTGCAGAACTGCACTGTGATTTACAGTACAATGTAAATCAATGTGAAAAAAAAAAAGCTGTGCACATGGTGCAGAAAAATCTGCGCAGAAACGCTGCAGATTTCAAAGAAGTGCATGTCACTTCTTTTGTGCAGTTCTGCAGCGTTTCTATACCCCTCCATAATAGAAATCCATTGGTAAAATCTGCACAAAAAACGCACCAAAAACGCATAAAAAACACATAAAAAATGCATTAAAAAATGCACAAAAAACGCATAAAAAATGCACCTGCGGATTCTGCCAGGAGATGCAGATTAAGTGCAGATTTTATGCAGAAAATTCTGCACTAAATCTGCATCGTGTGCACACAGCCTTAGACTCTCTTATAGCAGAGGCAGTGCCACAGGAATGGAGGGTGCCTGGTGTTGTACCAAAATTTAAGAAAGGCAAGAAGTGGAGCCAGGTAACTACAGTCCAGAAGCCTGACATCAGTAGTGTGCAAATTTTTTGAGGGTATTTTAAGAGATGACCTGCAGAAACATATTGCAGAGCATAACATAATAACTGACAACCAGCATGGATTCATGAAAGACAGGTCGTGTCTAACTAACATGTTGGTATTCTTTAAGGAGGTAAGTGCAAATCTGGATGTTGGTCATGCAGGTGATGTGATTTATCTGGACTTTGCAAAGGTGTTTGATTTGATACTGTATTACATAACACCATTATACTGAAGCTACAGAAGCTAGGGGCGAAAATATATGCAGATGGGAAAGGAATTGGCTAAATAACAAGAAACAAAGAGTTGTCATGAATGTTACGGTCTCTAAATGGGATATAGTCAGCAGTGGGGACCGCAGGGAACTGCGCTAGAGCTAATTCATTTTAAACTATCTATTAATGACCTACTGTAGTCAGGGCCGCCATCACTACAGACAGGCTGAATCGGGCCCTTAGCGGCGGCCGGCGCTGCAGCTGTTTAACGCTATTGACGTGCGGGCCCGCGGCCGCACGTCAATAGTTAACAGCCGCAACCGCAGCGTGCAGGTCGCCGGTGTCTGACGTCATTGTCAGTCACCGGCGAGTGCACGCTGCAGCTGCGTGGAGAGAGCAGGAGCGCGGCAGGTAAGCAGAACTTGTTTTTTTTGTTTTTTTTTTATTGAGAGCGGCGATCCAGGGGGGCTCATGGCAGTAAAGCTGAACACAGAGGGGGGGCAGAAAGATGGACACAGGGAGGACAGTAAAGCTGGACACAGGAAGGGCAGGAAGCTGGACATAGGGGGGGCAGGAAGCTGAACACAGGGGGGGGGGCAGGAAGCTGGGCACAGGGGCAGAAAGCTGCTCACAGGGGCAGAACGCTGGACACAGGCAGAACGCTGGACACGGGCAGAACGCTGGACACGGGCAGAAAGTTGCACACAGGGGCAGAAAGCTGGACACGGGCAGAAAGCTGCACACAGGGGCAGAAAGCTGGACGCAGGGGCAGAAAGCTGGACACGGGCAGAAAGCTGGACACGGGCAGAAAGCTGGAAACGGGCAGAAAGCTGGACACAGGGGCAGAACGCTGGACACAGGGGCAGAAAGCTGGACACGGGCAGAAAGCTGGGCACAGGGGCAGAATGCTGGACACAGAGGGGACAGAAAGCTGGGCACAGGGGCAAAACGCTGGACACAGGCAGAACGCTGGACACGGGCAGAAAGCTGGACACGGGCAGAAAGCTTGACACGGGCAAAAAGCTGGACACGGGCAGAAAGCTGCACACAGGGGCAGAAAGCTGCGCACAGGGGCAGAAAGCTGGACACAGGGGCAGAAAGCTGCACACAGGGGCAGAAAGCTGGACACGGGGGCAGAAAGCTGGACACGGGGGGGCAGAAAGCTGGACACAGGGGGGGCAGAAAGCTGGACACAGGGGGGACAGAAAGCTGCGCACAGGGGCAGAACGCTGGACAGGGGCAGAACGCTGGACAGGGGCAGAACGCTGGACAAGGGCAGAACGCTGGACAGGGGCAGAACGCTGGACAGGAGCAGAACGCTGGACAGGGGCAGAACGCTGGACACGGGCAGAATGCTGGACACGGGGGCAGAACGCTGGACACAGGGGTAGAACGCTGGACATAGGGGCAGAACGCTGGACACAGGGGCAGAAAGCTGGACACAGGGGCAGAAAGCTGCACACAGGGTCAGAAAGCTGCACATGAACAGAAAGCTGCACACAGGGTCAGAAAGCTGCACACAGGGGCAGAAAGCTGCACACGGGGGGGAGCAGAAAGCTGCACACAGGGGGGGGCAGAAAGCTGCACACAGGGGGGCAGAAAGCTGCACACAGGGGCAGAAAGCTGGACACAGGGGGGCAGAAAGCTGGACACAGGGGGGCAGAAAGCTGGACACAGGGGGGCAGAAAGCTGGGCACAGGGGCAGAAAGCTGTGCACAGGGGCAAAAAGCTGGACACAAGGGCAGAAAGCTGGACACAGGGGCAGAAAGCTGCACACAGGGGCAGAAAGCTGGACACGGGGGCAGAAAGCTGGACACGGGGGGGCAGAAAGCTGGACACAGGGGGGGCAGAAAGCTGGACACAGGGGGGACAGAAAGCTGCGCACAGGGGCAGAACGCTGGACAGGGGCAGAACGCTGGACAGGGGCAGAACGCTGGACAAGGGCAGAACGCTGGACAGGGGCAGAACGCTGGACAGGAGCAGAACGCTGGACAAGGGCAGAACGCTGGACACGGGCAGAATGCTGGACACGGGCAGAATGCTGGACACGGGGGCAGAACGCTGGACACAGGGGTAGAACGCTGGACATAGGGGCAGAACGCTGGACACAGGGGCAGAAAGCTGGACACAGGGGCAGAAAGCTGCACACAGGGTCAGAAAGCTGCACATGAACAGAAAGCTGCACACAGGGTCAGAAAGCTGCACACAGGGGCAGAAAGCTGCACACAGGGGGGGGGAGCAGAAAGCTGCACACAGGGGGGGGCAGAAAGCTGCACACAGGGGGGCAGAAAGCTGCACACAGGGGCAGAAAGCTGGACACAGGGGGGCAGAAAGCTGGACACAGGGGGGCAGAAAACTGGACACAGGGGGGCAGAAAGCTGGGCACAGGGGCAGAAAGCTGTGCACAGGGGCAAAAAGCTGGACACAAGGGCAGAAAGCTGGACACAGGGGCAGAAAGCTGGACACAGGGGCAGAAAGCTGGGCACAGGGGCAGAAAGCTGCACACAGGGGCAGAAAGCTGCACACGAGCAGAACGCTGGACACGGGCAGAACGCTGCACACGAGCAGAACGCTGGACACGGGCAGATTGCTGGACACAGGGGCAGATTGCTGGACACAGGGGCAGAATGGAGAAACGCGGCATGATTGGAGACACAGGGGGCAGGATGACAGACATGGCAGCATGACTGGAAACACTATATAGTTACAAAAGAGAAAAAGCACATGCTCAAGAAAGGTTGGAACTCCACAATTTGTTGCAAAAATGTCAAAAATGTATTTCCACATAGAGATACTACATACAATTAAAAACATTTAAAACATACTCCAATGGGTAGATGGCTCCATCAATCCAAAAACAGATGTTACATACAAAATACGTTAAATCATACAACGATGATAACTGGCATAGCTAAGAATTTTTTCTTTGCACCAATAAATGAACTTGTTTGTATCACAAGTGCTGCATACAAATATAATCAAGGGAAAATTCTAACAAAGAAACCAGGAACGTCTCTAAGAGGACATAAATAGAGCGGCAGACTCATAGGGCTTATCACTGTTTCCTTTGATTGGCATAATACCAGCACACACAGGAACAATAATATTGCTTGACCTAATATTTGGTCTCCAGGAATGTCCCCATAGGCATAAACATCGGTGTAGACCTATTAGGCTTATATAGACGCACAACATTTGTGATGGTATGACAGAATCATGTGTTAAATCACTTTTGCCTGCAATTAGTAGATGCTAATACACACAGATCCTATAGTGTTTGCTAAACCAGAATTTCGGTCCACAGAAATGCCCACAACAATACAAACAATGCTGTGAGTCAAAAATACCCGTGTGGAGGCACAGTGTGTCAACTAGACATAATAGGAAGGAGCTGTATACTTCACCCTAGCCAGTCCTCTATGGTCGCCCCCTAGTCCCTTTGAGCAGCGGTGCAGCCAGCGTGTAGTGGAGATTGGAAACCCACGCGTTCCGACACACACAGGTGTCTTTTTCAAGGTAACTGGAAACACTGGGGCATGACTGGAGACAGATGGGGCAGAATTGAGATACAGGGGGCATGATTGGAGACGGGGCAGAATGGTGATACGGCCATGATTGGAGACACTGGAGGCAGGATTGGAGACAGATGGGGCAGGATCATGGGGCAGGATGGATACGATGGAGACAGATGGGGCAGGATGGGGAGATCATATGGGGCAGGATGGATACTCATTAGGGCAGGATGGAAGAACATATGGCTGACGCCAGGAATGAGACACACGGGGGCTAGGATGGTGAATATTATTACCATAGGGGCTAATTAAGGGATATTATTACTGCAGTGATGTATTTATTTTATGTTTTGAGTATACTGTTCTAAATGGGGGGGCAGTCCTATTACTGTGTAGAGTGATACTATGCCGCCTTCTTCATGTGGTGTAATGTAGAAGTTGGGAAAATTAAGTAATGTGTTTTGCAAGTGGAACTCGAGATAACGGAGTTATTTCCTGCAGAAACGAGTCCTGGCTGGATGAAGTGATGGCGGTCTGTGCTGGATGAAAGATGAAGGACTTCACCTAGAGACGTCACTGGTGAGTCAGTGTGTTACCTATACACTGACACTATACACTGTATACTATATACAGAGGTCCTGTGTATAATGCCACCAGTGATCACTGGATTACCTATACACTATATACAGAGCTCCTGTGTATAATGTCACTGGTGATCACTGTATTACCTGTTCACAGACACTGCATACTAAGTACAGATCTCCTGTGTATAATGGCACTGATGCTGATAGTATTGTGTTTTTTTTTATTATTGATCAGTGTTGTAGTATTCAGTCACTATGTGGTGGTAATATGTGGTCTTGTCATGATGTTGTGGTATTTGTTCCTTGTATTTGATATTATTCGATCACTGTGGTGGTAATATGTCATCTGGTCATGGTGTGGCGGTATTTGTGCCTTGTAGATAGTATTATAGGTCACTGTGGTGGTAATATGTCATCTGGTCATGGTGCTGTGGTATTTGTTGCTTGTATATGGTATTATAGGTCATTTTAACAATTGAAAAATAAATAAAAATATACCTAAATTGTATTGCATATTTTAACAAATATTTAATAGGTTACAGTAGAGTAGGGCCCGGCCAAAAGTGTCTACCTTGTCATTTTGGTGGCTTAAAAAATCTTTTGGCCAAAACAAAAGATGCCGGCTATATGTGTGATCTGGTGATGGGAACTGTTAATGTGTGATAGGTGAGAAGTGGAGATTTTCCAAGAAAGAGTGGTGGGACTGTGGACAGTTTGAGGGGTGGAGCGTGGAGGCAGGGCTGGGGTGGAGCCTGGGCAGAGTCTCAAGGGGGCCCCGGAAATTTTGCCAGTATGGGGCCCTGAAATTTCTAGTGGCAGCCCTGACTGTAGTTGATGGGATTGAGAGTAAAGTCTCAGTGTTTGCTGACAACACCAAACTATGTAAGATATTAAAAACTGTCCTAGACATTAAAATATTGCAGAATGATCTGGATAAGATGACAGAATGGGCAAACATTGGCAATGATTTTTAATTAGCTAAATGTAGAGCAATTCACCTAGTAAAGAGTAATCTCATTGTTGCATATATATTAAATCGGAGTATACTTGGGACTACAGGAGAAGGACTTGGATATTCTGGTTTCAAGTAAGCTGAGCAGCAGTACTCAATGTCAATGGACAGCTAAGAATTATCACAGAGCTGTGAAATGGCGACAGTGTGCCCAGCTGCCGACACTGTCCTTTTAAAACCCCTGATGATATCACACGGCCAGCGAATCACAGTAATGTCAATACTAAGATGGCAATGACATTACTTATGTGCAAGTAATCCCTGCATGCTTATTGGCTGTATGACAGGTGCCAAAGATGCGGGGCTGAGATTTGAGTTTGAAATTGCGCACCAGCTAATGCTCACCAAGTAACAAGCATATTCAAGTATCCAGAAACTTGAGTGATATCCGTGTATCATCGAGCATGTTCACTCATCCCAAATACAGATATCAGAGGAGTCTCATCAAAATCTATTTAAAACCATTACAAACCAATTAGAAAACAGATAACAAAATACATATTATTTACATAAAAAACATTATATACAAGTACAGTATATTTTATCAATTTTATTTTATCATTACAAATACATTGTGCCATTATGAAAATTCAAGTAATTAAACTGGTTGGTATTTATTTTAGGAAACCAGAACATTTCCCTTAAAAACACCATTTAATTCCATCTCTTTCAGGACATATTACTTATTCAACACCATAGGATATAAGTCTTTCTATACTAACTTCATGAACGTCTTTATTTTGCTCAGCAGTGCTTCCAGAATAAGTGTTATTACCTTTTTTTGATGACATAAATATGTTTTGACATTCTAATTTTATTTTATTTTTTTCATGTTACAGTGCACAGGCGCGAGCCAGCGATCTCTCTGCATAGGTGTGGGATTTCACCAGGCTGTGTGGATGATGTAGGAGGCGTCATCCATGTCAATCAAAGCAGGACAGTGAGCAGCAGCTGGTAGGAGGGGTAAAGAACTGATGATATGGTATCTATAGGACACTGATCTCAAAATCTTTGAGTTTGTCTGAGATATGTAATCTGTAAAGAGAGAGAAAGATTTGCACAAGAATACAATTACAGAAGATCTGTAATTAGTTCTCTAAGATGTTTGGAATTTATGCTATTTTGAAAGAAGAGGATGGTAAAATTAAATATACATATATATTTGTAAAGGATCTGCCCTCTGGAATGTGCTGATACACACACAGGGATCCATTTTCTTCAGTTCAAACAAAGAAGCTGTTTATTGAGTATCCATAAACCAGTCAAGAAAACGGAACAAAACAGCTTTTCCTGGCACAAAGTGAAAATGTAAATTAACTGGGCCATATAGTAGTGCGAATTCACCTGCTCGTTAGTGTTTAGCTCTTTAGTTCTCAGCAAAGATAAACAACTCTGGAGGTCTGCACACCTCCATTCACTGACCCTAAATTAGATGACTGGTCTCCTTTTTATCTCCTGTACCACATGCTGGAACCTGCTTTTCCAGTCTTATGTCATTGAGGCTACCAACCAATGATACATATCTATCTTCGAGGACCTGTCCGGCAGCCATCTTACATATATATGTATACATACATACATATAAATAATCAGCTAACCTTCAACCTAAAATCATATAATCATCCAGTTTATTCCAATATTACATTAAATCTCAATTAAATCTCTATCATTGGGTAATTAGAAATACTGTGCTTCCCCCAAAATAAGACCTACCATGAAAATAAGCCCTAGCATGATTTTACAGGATTTTAACAACCTTCCCATGTTGTTTGTATTTGGTCCAGATTTTAGACACAGCTGACTGTGAACAACCAACATCTTTTGCAACATTGTGTGATGATTTACCCTCTTTTAAGTGTTTGATAATCCTCACCTTTGTTTCAATTGACATCTCTCGTGTTGGAGCCATAACGTTGGAGGACTAACGATCAGATCTAATTTGATGCAGGTGCTATTTTTGGGTATGAAAATTTACAGGGTGATTCCATCATTTTTTCCTCAGAATTGAGTGACCCCATCATTTTTCCCCTATGCCTGTTTAAAAAAAAGTAACCATTACTGACTACCACATTTTTTGTTCTTGATTTCTTTTAGTGTTTCTTAAAGCCAGAAAGTTGCCATGTGAAATGACTTTAGTTTTGCACCATGTCTGTGATCTGCCTTTTTTCTACAAAATTAAACAACTCAATGAACATCCTCCAAGGCCGGTGATTCCATAATTTTGCAAGGGGGTGCACTTTTTTCCCCACTCTAAGCTGAAAAGTGAGGGTAAAGAATTTCCAGCATGATAATTCCGGGCAAAGTGGTGATGAATAGGAATCACTACCTGAAAAAAAGTGGATGCAAATTATAGAGCGAAAGAATCAGGACAATTCCTGGACATATACAAAAATGTTCACGGAAAGCAGATATAACTTATCATGGGGCTTGAGGGCAGAAGACTATGCTTTTGCTCTCGTGTGCTTTAATAATATTGTTTTACTGTCCTCCCATAATTCATATGCATTGCATTTCAGACTTAGACGCTCTATCTCCGGAACATCATTTATTGCACTGTTCATCATTGTATGCTATTCTTGATTCAAAAATAGAATTGCGAGACTCATTGAAGATTACGGGACAGCCAGGGATTAAGAGAGATGGAGCAAGGGTGAGGTAATTCTGCTGCACAACAATGCACATGCAATAGTATTCAGAGTCTGCAGTAAATTGTATAAAACCTGATTAACTTTTGTTTTAACTTATTTTGGAGTTTTGCATTTAAAAAAAAATTGAAAATATTTGAAATAATGGGAAGATTTCTTAACCATTTTGCAAATAATTTTATAAATCCCAATGTGAATGACTGGATAATGTCATTTTACACTTCATCCCAAAGCATAAAGTGTCTCTTTTTTTGTATAATAAGGACAATATGTATGCTGTCAGCCTTTATAAAAAATAAAAAATAAAATGATGTGCCAGTGATATTAAAATCTACAGTATGGATTTAACTTTACCACATCAGCACTATCAATAAAACTGTCAACTATTATTTAAATCTGCTTTGATATATCTCTCAGTTTATAACCTGCACACAGAACCAAAAAATGCCTTGGGGAGCATTTTTGCTGCAGTGTAACTCTGCATTCAGGTAGCGAGTATGTATTGTTGATATTACTCAGAAATATCCATTAATGTTCAAAAGCATACATTTTATCACAGGGACTTTTTTTAAAATATTGATTGTCACATTATCCTTAGTATATAAAAATATCAGGTTGGTACAGATCCAACACTTGTCATCCCCACCCAGATCAGCTGTTTGTTCTGGTGGCAACTGGATTTAAACAGTGAATGTTGCTAATCCCGGGGTAGGCATACCATTGAGCAACTTGTGGAGCCCCAACAAGACTGTAATTTTATCATCGGTTCATTTCAACTGTGAGAGACAGAACCTAAAAATAAAAAAAACATAAAATCACACTTTAAAAAAAATAATAATTAAAATTGCATTTTTTTTGTATGAAATAAGTATTTGATCACTCAGCTACCAACCAGAAATAATTCTGGCTCTCACAGACCTGTTAGTTTTTCTTTAAGAAGAATTCCTATTCTGCAGTCATTACCTGTATCAATTGCACTTGTTTGAACTCATTAACTGTATAAAAGACACCTGTTCACAGACTCAATCAATCACACTACAATCTCTCCATCATGGCCAAGACCAAAGAGCTGTCTAATGACATCAGGGACAAAATTGTAGACCTGCACAAGGCTGAGATGGGCTACAGGACAATTTGTAAGCAGCTTGCTGAGAAGGTATCAACTGTTGGCACCATTTTTAGAAAATGGAAGAAACACAAGTTGACTATCAATCTTCTTCGGTCAAGGGCTGCATGCAAGATCTCACCTCTGGGGTAAGGATGATATTTAGAAAGGTTAAGAATCATCCCAGAACTACAAGGGAGTACCTGGTCACTGACGTGACGAGATCACGATTAGTGATGAGCGAATAGTGAAATATTCGGATTTTGGAAAATCGGCACAAATAATTTCTAATATCCGTGTATTAATTCCGATTAATGAATCCAATGCAAGTCTTTGGGAATGCCGAATGATTTTCTGCTGGACCCAACAAACAGGTCAGGGGGCAAGGGGAAAAAGCTGAAATTGATTGAAAAGAGTTAAAGCTCAGTCCTACATTTGGGAGGTCTCTACCTCATGCCAAATAGCAAGATAATGGAATACATATTCAACATCCCTATACAATGCTATATCCAACATGCCCTTTTGAATTTATGGGCTTTGGCTGCCATCACCACCATGTCCACCGCCATGTCATTATGCAGCCCTTGCTTACAATTTGCAGAGTGCCAGCAAGTGCCGTGAAACCTGAATTTGGTAAGGGCCCTCAGGTGGCCCTGTATCATACATTTGGGAAAGCTCAAATGTCAGATAGTTAGCAAGATATGGGAATACATATTCTCCATCCTTTACAATGCCAATTCAAACATACCCATTTGAATTTTGGGGTTTACCTACCTCCACCACCATGTCCACCACCATGTCTTTATGCGTCCCTCGCTTACAATTTGCAGAGTACCAGCAGGTGCTGTGAAGCCTGAATTTGGTAAGGGCTCTCAGGTAGCCCTGTATCATAAATTTGGGAGAGCTCTTACTCCTACATTTGGGAGGTCCCTCCTTCATGCCAGATAGTTAGCAAGATAGTGGAATACATGTTCTCCTTCCCTTTGCAATGCCATTTCAAACATGCCCATTTGAATTTTGGGCTTTAACTGCCATGACCACCATGTCCACCGCCATGTCATTATGCGGCCCTCGCTTACAATTTGCAGAGTGCCAGTGGGTGCTGTGAAGCCTGAGTTTTGTAACGGCCCTTAGGTGGCCCTGCAGCATTATTGTGAATTCTGTGGCAGAGCTCCCTCCTGTGATCACAAGTGGTACTTCGACTGGTTCTCTCTGTGAGCTTTCGTTGGTGGAGGAAAGTGGTACTGCGGCTTCTGAGTTTCCTTCCTCAGGTGATGTGGAGAAGTCGTTAGGTGCTGCTCTATTTAACTCCACCTAGTGCTTTGATCCTGGCCTCCAGTCAATGTTCTAGTATTGGACCTGTTTCCTCCTGGATCGTTCCTGTGGCCTGCTGCTCTGCATAGCTAAGTTCCTCTTTGCTATTTGTTTGCTGTTTTTTTTCTGTCCAGCTTGCCAATTTGTTTTTTACTGCTTGCTGGAAGCTCTGGGATGCAGAGGGTGTACCTCCGTGCCGTTAGTTCGGTACGGAGGGTCTTTTTGCCCCCTTTGCGTGGTTTTTGTAGGGTTTTGTGTTGACCGCAAAGTTATCTTTCCTATCCTCGCTCTGTTCAGAAAGTTGGGCCTCACTCTGCTAAATCTATTTCATCTCTACGTTTGTCTTTTCATCTTAATTCACAGTCATTATATGTGGGGGCTGCCTTTTCCTTTGGGGTATTTCTCTGAGGTAAGGTAGGCTTATTTTCTATCTTCAGGCTAGCTAGTTTCTCAGGCCGTGCCGAGTTGCATAGGGAGCGTTAGGCGCAATCCACGGCTGCTTTTAGTGTGGTTGGAGAGGATTAGGGATTGCGGTCAACAGAGTTCCCACGTCTCAGAGCTCGTTCTTGTTTTTTGGGTTATTGCCAGGTCACTGTATGTGCGCTGACCTCTATGTCCATAGTGGTACTGAATTACCTTTCATAACACAGCATACATTTGGGTGATCTCTCACTCCTACATTTGGGAGGACCCTCTCTCATGCCAAATAGTTAGCAAGATATTGGAATACATATTCCCCATTCCGTTACAATGCCATTTCAAACATGCCCATTTCAATTTTCTGTTTTGCCCGCCATCACCACTATGTCCATCGTCATTTCATTATGCGATCCTCGCTTACAACTTGCAGAGTGCCAGCAGATGATGTGAAACCATAGTTTGGTAAGGGCCCTCAGGTGGCCCTGTATCATACATTTGGGAGAGCTCTCACTCCTACATTTGGAAGGTCCCTTCCTCATGCCAAAGAGTTAGCAAAATTGTGGAATACATATTGGCCATCTCATTAAAATCCCATTTCAAACATACCCATTTAAATTTTGGCTTTGCCAGCCACCACCACCATGTCCATCATCATGTCATTATGCAACCCTTGCTTACAATTTTCAGAGAACCTACAGATGCCATGAAACCTGATTTTTGCGAGCTCCATAGTTCATTTTGGACACTGGATTCCAATGGAGCCACTGTCACAGTGGGTAAAGCCGCTGTACGATGAATATAATACAGGAGTTGGGGGAGCTGTATGATCAATGTCAGTAAATTGGATTCTACCAGACACCAAAAGCATTAGAGTTAAATACTGAATACAGTATATGCAAGTAAGGGCCTGTATTGTGCTCAGTCTCTCAGGCCTGAAATCCAAGTCAGGAATATGTACAAACCTTATGTTCCTTGGAAGCAGCCTCCCCAAGGAAAAGAGACAGGAGTTCCATTGACCAATCTGCACAAGCCTAAGCACTTCTTCTAAAACTACCCAACCAGGCAGAATGTATCTTGTTCATGGTTTTGAGCAACAATGGAGTAATTGCAGGATATGTCCCAGAGAGTGTCAAGGTCTGTGGAGTGTATTACTCAGGCAGTGCCAAAGAGCTCAGGTAAAGGCCATAGTGTGGCAATTATCATGTTCCCATATGTGGTCTGAATAGGTCTGTGGAGTATATTAACCCATTCTCTTAGACATGCTTACAATGTACAGAATCTGGCCAATAGACCACCACCATTTTTTTGTAAGGACCCAAATTTAGAAAATGTAAGGGAAGCAACAGTTTAATAAAGGGACACAAGTCTCCTTTAGGAGCCTGGAAAAAGTCAGTAATGGTCTTTGTCTAGCACCGGACATTGTAAAGTGCTAATAAATATGTATGCCCTATCAAATTAACAATTAGTGAACAGACATATATGCTGAAAAGGGACAATTTAACTTGTGCTGGGACAATGAACTGGACGTGTGTGAGTGTCAATTAGTGTTGAGCATTCCGATACCGCAAGTATCGGGTATCGGCCGATACTTGCGGTATCGGAATTCCGATACCGAGATCCGATACTTTTGTGGTATCGGGTATCGGTATCGGATACATAGAGATGTGTAAAATAAAGAATTAAAATAAAAAATATTGATATATTTACCTCTCCGGCGGCCCCTGGACTCAGCGCGGGTAACCGTCAGGCTTCGTTGTTCAAAATCAGCGCTTTTAGGACCTGAGAATCACGTCCCGGCTTCTGATTGGTCGCGGGCCGCCCATGTGACCGCCACGCGACCAATCACAAGCCGCGATGTCACCGCAAGCTATTAGCGCGCTCATTTTTGAAAAATGAGCGCGTTAATGACTTTCAAAGACGTAGCGGCTTGTGATTGGTCGCGGCCACGCGACCAATCACAAGCCGCGACGTCACCGCAAGCTATTAACGCGCTCATTTTTAAAAATGAGCGCGTTAATGGCTTTCAAAGACGTAGCGGCTTGTGATTGGTCGCGTGGCCGCGACCAATCACAAGCCGCGACGTCACCGCAAGCTATTAACGCGCTCATTTTTAAAAATGAGCGCGTTAATGGCTTTCAAAGACGTAGCGGGTTGTGATTGGTCGCGGCCGCGACCAATCACAAGCCGCGACGTCACCGCAAGCTATTAACACGCTCATTTTTAAAAATGAGCGCGTTAATAGCTTGCGGTGACGTCGCGGCTTGTGATTGGTCGCGTGGCGGTCACATGGGCGGCCCGCGACCAATCAGAAGCCGGGACGCGATTCTCAGGTCCTAAAAGCGCTGATTTTGAACAAAGAAGCCTGCCGGTTACCCGCGCTGAGTTCAGGGGCCGCCGGAGAGGTAAATATATCAATATTTTTTATTTTAATTCTTTATTTTACACATCCCTATGGATCCCAGGGCCTGAAGGAGAGTTTCCTCTCCTTCAGACCCTGGGAACCATGAGAATACCTTCCGATACTTGATGTCCCATTGACTTGTATTGGTATCGGATATCGGTATCGGCGATATCCGATATTTTTCGGGTATCGGCCGATACTATCCGATACCGATACTTTCAAGTATCGGACGGTATCGCTCAACACTAGTGTCAATGCAACTGCAGGTTGTGGACAGGAGGCGAGTGGATTCACCATCAGATGCAGATTTTGTACCCAGGCGTTCCGCCCACCTACTGGGGCACTGCATATATGAGCAGTATATGGCATATGCTAACAGAGGTTTTCTGTTGAATTTCCCTTTGTAAAGGGATGTGTGGGTGAGATTTTAGAACTAGCAGCATATATATGGAGCATGTTTCACTACTAATATTATTATTCTGTGTAAGACTGAAACCTGAAGAATTGTGTGGAACATATTAATGCATTCCCGTACCAAATGTCAAAGTGCACAAACAAAAATCAACATCAGGCTACCAGATACACGCTTAAAGAGACCATGAGAAGGGCAACACAATAAATAAATTATAATAATAGAATATATAGAGATTGAGAGTAGAAATTTGACCTTTGCACAATGTACAAAGGTTTCCATAAATTAACCAAAGGGGTCTGCATCATACACACTGAAAGACTCCGTGATGGGGACACAATACACTTTGCAGTTATTACAAGAGGTATATTAAAAATAATAATTTTCTATTAGTCTAATATATAGCGTATATTTATCTGGCAGTTGTGTGACTGGAGCAAAGCCTGAAGAGAAACGAAATGTGACTACCTCTAATTTTCATGAGTCTGCTGTTGCCGTGTGTAATAAAGCTGATAGCCTTTAAAAAAAATTGCCACACATTGCTAACTATATTGAATTTGCACATAACACCTCTGTGAGAGTACTTTTCAAAGATAAAGCCAGGGAAAACATTTTTCATAAGCATAAAGCATTCAATATGAGCAAGGGTGATGTTAAGGTACGTGGATGTGATGGTGCCCACCAAGACCATGTTACAGATCAGAAGGTGACTGGATCTCATTCTTGCTTCCTGTCAAAATGTGGTCAGCGCCCTAAACCATTGATGAACCAAGACAAGTGTGAGGATGTTGTGGTTTGTATGGCAGACAAAGGCTCCAGTTTGCTAACAAGCAGCACCACAAAGTTTTCCACACGGTCCAGACTCAGTAGCCTAGATGCTGGTCCTCTGAATCCTCAAAATGGTCCTCCTTCATCCCACCATCAAAAGTCCCAGGAGAAATATGACCCCAATACTGGCCACTCTGAGGAACTGTTTGCGTTCCCTTGTAATTTGTCAGTCTTCTAAACGTGCACCATTAAAGAGGGTCATGAGGAGGTGGAGTGCAGTGATACCCAAAAACATGAGCACCCACGGCAAGGAGAAAGCTACGTTGGAGAAGATCAGTTCGTGTCTGAAGAGGTGGAGGATAATCATGACGCACAGTTGCCATCAGGGTAGCCTAAAATCGCAACTCAGAAGGAAGATTAGATTGAGGAATTGGAAAAGGATGTGGTGAATGATGAGGCCACTGATCCAATCTGGCAAAGTATCATGCCTAGCAAGCACAGTAGTGCAGACAGGGATGGATGTATAGCACAAAAACAGGCAAAACGATGTAGTGATTTGACCAGAGGGAAATCTCGGTCCACTATTCTACAAAGCCCCCTGCACTCAGCTAGATAGCAGGCCAAGGGAGCGTTGTTCCCCTGTATGTCAGTTTTTTTCTGAAATTCCTTTACACAAAACAACTGAAATTTGCATCATCTGCCAAACCAAGCTAAGAAGAGGCAAGAACACTGCCAACCTGAGCACCACCAGCATTCAAAACCACATGGCAGACAAGTACCCCAGTACGTGGGTGGAACACCTGGGTACAAAATCTTTGCCTGATGGTTAAACCACTGCCCTTTCCTCTGTGTTATGGCACTCCCAATTTGCTCTACATGAAGTAGGCACTGATGCCTCCTGCCCACAATCTGAATTTACATGGACACAACAGTCAGAAACCACGTCCAGTTCAATGTCCCAGTGCAGCATTCACTTGTCCCTGTGCCAGACGTTTAAAAGAAAGCAGAAATATTCACCCACCCACCTACAGGTCAAAACACTGAACACCCACATTTCCAGATTGGTAGCCCTGGAAATGTTGCCGTTTCAACTTTTGGGAACTTAATCTTTCCATGGCCTCCTGGCAGGGGCAGCCCCACGGTACATGATTCACATCTGACACTATTTTTCACAGTGTGTCGTCAATGCATTACATAAGCACGTGTTACACAATATCAGCTGTTGACTGGCCAACGCAATCACAGGGAAGTTCTACTTGACCACAGACACGTAGGCACGTTCTTGTGGAAAAGATCACTGCATTTCCCTTCTGGCACACAGGCTGAATCTGGTGCAGTCTGGGACAGAGTCAGAGGCTAGGATATCACACATCTTACCCACATCAAGAACAGCAGTCCCAACTTCCATAAGGGTTTCAGTCTCATCGCATTACAGGTCCTGTCTCTCCTTCTCACTGAAACTAGCCTCCCCATTACTCCCCAGGTGGGAGGCCAGCAGCACTGCCTTGGCGAAGCCGCAGCACACTTTGCTGAAACTCATCTGTTTAGGTGATAAAGCACACAGTACAGCCAAGCTGTTGAAAGGGATAAAAGAACAGAGCAATCAGTGGCTCTCCCCACTGAACTTCCAACTAGGTCTCCTTGTGTGCGATAATGGGTGCAACATGGTGGCGACTTCAACGCTCGGCAAGCTGGTAAACATGTTAGTTAGATACAAAGCGCACATGCTGAACTTGGTTTTACAGCCTTTTTTAAAAACATACCCTGACTTGCCGGACCTAATTGCCAAGGTACGGCATGTCAGCGCACATTTCCAAAAGTCAACTTAGGCATTTGCCGGGCTAGCTATGCTGCAGTAGCACTTTAATTTGCCTTGTCACTGACTGATTTGTGACCTGCCCACACAATTTATATTCTGTAGCGCCAACAAAATTTTAGAGGGGACTTGTACAGACAAAAAAGACATTAGAGAATAACAAAAATCACATAAACAACATATACCAACAGATACCAAGAGGAATGGGGGTCCTGCATGCAAGCTTACCATCCATGAGGAAATAGGGGAGACACGAAAAGTGGATGGTAACAATTGCTTTCATTGTGCTGACCAGCCATAATAAATCGGATGTTTATGTAATGCTGCATGAATTGGTTACCAACCAGTATGTGTAAAAGTACAGATACAGAGTGCTATTAAATGCATAACGTGTGTGAGCATATAATACAAGTATTCTGGTTATGATGAAAATCTTGAATGGGCAACACAAGGATAATTAGATAAATGTGTTGATGCAGTAGGTGGTTCATATGTTGGCAAGGCTTAGTAAGCAGCAGAGAGCAGTATCTGAATTCCAGCTTCTCAATGCCCATCAGAGTAACATTCAGCCTCCACTGTTAGGTGTTGAGTTCCTGCCGCTGCCCAGGGGGATTCTTGAAATATGTCCTCTGCGGTTTCCCATTCTTCCTCTGCCGCAGAGGAGCCTGCTCAGCAGAGATGTTGGTTCCAGCATCGTGCTCAAGCTGAACACTAGCATTTATTTTGTGGTAATGCGGCTCTGTGACATAACAGGGTCCATTTCTAATTCACTACGGGTGACGTAAACCCATGTGTGTTCTTACTATACCACTATATATTGACTGCCATTACCGAGCAGCAGGTAATATCTCTGCACGGTGGACCCCTGGCTGCAAACGCCCCTTATAGCTTCCTTAATATTATTTGGTGCATTCCACCAGCCCCAACACCCACTTATAACAACTTCTGAGTGGGTGTGGATCGATGACATACAGTACAGACCAAACGTTTGGACACATCTTCTCATTTAAAGATTTTTCTGTATTTTCATGACTATGAAAATTGTACATTCACACTGAAGGCATCAAAATTATGAATTAACACATGTGGAATTATATACTTATCAAAAAAGTGTGAAACAACTGAAAATATGTCTTATATTCTAGGCTCTTCAAAGTACTGCATAAAGATTGCGAGTGCGATGACACTATTGTCAGCGTAACCATCCTGCTGCTCTGGCTATTAAAACTTTCGCTGCAGAATCTCAAAGGGGAAGACTTGAATGCCGAACAGGTGGCTATGAAGCAAGATTTTACAGTGGCTGATACTACACAGCCCAGCCTCACACAATATTCTTAAGCCACATTGGGTGATCATGAAGAACAGGAGGAGGAGGAGGAGGCACAGGAGTTTTTTTGTCTGCGCTACAGCGGGGTCTCCCAATCCAAGCTTCATGCCTGTCCAGCACGGATAATCCGAAGAGTCATGAGGAGGAGAGTTGGTTAGTGTTCTTTCTGGTGAGGACACTGAATGTTTGACTCTTTGTAGTTCACCACATAAAACAGAGTTTATGTCTAGATGCCTTTCCCAAGACCCTTGTGTGAAAGACATTTTGTCCAACATGAAATACTGGCTGTACATCTTTATTGATCGACAGTACAAGGAGAAATTTTCTTCTCTCATATTGGAAGCAGAAGTGCCATTTTCAGTGCTTGCATGCCAGAGGGCCGTTGTGGAAGTCTTGCTAAAAAGATTACCCTCAGACAGGGCTAGTGGCATAGTGACTAACTCTTTTCAGCCACAAGGATTAAAAAAGAGAGCCATGCACACCATGTGCAAATCAGGGGGGAAATGTCCACCAACTGGGCAATTTTCATGAGACAGTCACATCAGCAAGTGCTATCTGTGGGTGTAACTATGACGAGGAGGGAGAAGTTGACCAGGTTGTGAAGGACTACTTATGTATTCACATTTAGATCACCTTGCTGACACCCTGCAAATGCGGAGTAATGAAGATTATTAAGTATTGAGACATGCCAACAGTAGACTCAGAGAAATTAATGGTAAATAGTGACATTTCTGTAGCTCAAGAGGTTTTGTGCCAATAGCCCAACTGCTAGACAAATATTAGGTATGAGAAATCTGCAGCATGTACTTTCAATGATGAGAACACTCAGGTGCCTGGCTTTCACTCTACTTCCTATTATATCTCTCCCTACTAAATCCCCACCTAACAAACAACTAATCTTCACAATCTTTAGCCATTAAAAGAGCTTTTTTAAATGAATAGCACTCACTATAAGCTCCTAGCACTCTTCGTACACTCCTTTCACTCTCCCTACACTCAAACTACACTCTCACTGTTTCTGGCTGCAATGTTCGCAAGATGGCACCAGCAGCCTTTAAATATCTCCTATGATCGTGGAAGGCCAGCCAATCACAGTAGTGCGACACCAAAGATGGCGCCGGCATTACTGTGCTTGGCAAGAAATCCAGTATGTTAAGTGGCTGCAAATAACATGACAAGCATGCTGGGTGGGTCACTCAGATATACCGAGATGAATATCTAACTACTTGCCGATTAGAAAATAGATATTTGTGCGAGTAACGAATAGTGCTGAATGTATTCGCTCATCACTAATCACGGTCGGTCTCAAACATTATGTTAGTAACACACTATGCCATCATTAATTAAAAGCCTGCAGGGCAAGCAAGGTCTCCCTGCTCATGCCAGCATGTGTCCATGACCATCTGCATGATGCAGAGGAAGTTTGGGAGAAGGACATTTGGTCAGATGAGACCAAAACAACTTTTTGGTATCAGCTACACTCGCAATGTTTGGAGGAAGAAGGAGGAAGGATAGATGGGGTCATGTATTGCAACATTTTGGCATTCAATTTCTTTCCCTCAATAAGAGAATTGAAGATGGGTTGAGGATGGGTCTTCCAGCATGATAATAACTCGAAATACAAACCGTAAGTAAGAAGCATTTCAAGATCTGGGAGTGGCCTAGCCAGTCTCCAGCCCAGGGCCTGGCTGAGACAAAAAAACAGCCCTGCCACACAAACCCAACCAGCCCATAAACTATAACACTCCCTACCTGGATCAGTGAGTTTTGCTTTACTTTGTCATGCCCCTCACTCTCCTAAAAGGGGTTATTTGAAGAGCCATATGTGAATGCCGAAACAGTGCATGTGATCCACCACAGCTGCATTTACATGGTGCTTTACAGAGCTCCAATTTTCAGGATCATGGGGGCCCCAGCAGTATTTTGGACACCACTTAGTGCTCCATACAGAATAATGAGCCCCATATATTGCTTCATACAGTATAATGAGCCCCATATAAAATAATGGACCCAATATAATGCTCCATACAGGATAATGGGCCCCATATAATGCATCCTAAAGAATAATTAGCCCCATATAATGCTTCAAACAGTATAATGATCCCAATATAATGCTCCATACAGTATAATGAGCTCCAAATATTGCTCCATACATAGTAGGCCCCATATAATGCTCTACAGAGTATAATGAGCCCCATGTAATGCTCCATATATGAGCCTCATATGTTGCTCCATACAGTATAATGAGCCTTATATAATGCTTCAAACTGTATAATGAGTCCCATATAATGATCCATACATGAGCCCCATATATTGCTCCAAACAGTAAAATGAGCCCCATATATTGCTTAATGCATAATTTGAACCAAATAATGCTCCATACAGTATATGATGGGCCCCATATATTGCTCCATACAAAATAGGTCCCATATAATGCCCCTTACAGTATATGATGGTCCCATATATTGCTCCAAACAGAATGGGCCCCATATAATGCTCCACATATAATGGGCCCCACATAATGCTCCATATGTAATGGGACCTACAGTATATAACGCTCCATATATAATGGACCCCATATAATGCTCCATATTTAATGGGTCCCATATTATGATCCATAAATAATGGGCCCCATATGATGCTCCATATATAATGGGCCCCATATGATGCTCCATATAGTGGGAAAACAAAGTATTTAGTCAACCACCAATTGTGCAAGTTCTTCCACTTTAAAAGATGAGAGAGGCCTGTAATTGACATCATAGGTAGACCAAAACGATGAGAGTCAAAATGAGAAAACAAATCCAGAAAATCACCTTGTCTGATTTGGAAAGATATATTTAGCAAAATATGGTGGAAAATAAGTATTTGGTCACCTAGAAACATGCAAGATTTATGGCTCTCACAGACCCGTAACTTCTTCTTTAAGAGGCGCCTCTGTCCTCCACTCATTACCTGTAGTAATGGCACATGTTTGTCCTTGTCATCAGTATAAAAGACACCTATCCACAACCACAAACAGTCACACTCCAAAGTCCACTATGGTGGAAAGCTGTCGAAGGACACCAGAAACAAAATTGTAGCCCTCCACAAGGTTGGGAAGACTGAATTTGCAATAGGCAAGAAGCTTGGTGTGATGAAATCAACTGTGGAAGCAATAATAAGAAAATGGAAAATCTACAAGACCACCGATAATCTCCCTCAATCTGGGCTCCACACAAGATCTAACCCCATGGGGTCAAAATGATCACAAGAACGGTGAGCAAAAATCCCAGATCCACATGGGGGGACCTAGTGAATGACCTGCAAAGAGCTGGACCACCGTAATAAAGGCTACCATCAGTAACACACTATGCCTGCAGCGACTGAGATCCTGGAGTTCCAGGTGTGTCCCCTGCTTAAATTAGTACAGTACATGTCCGGGCCCATCTGAAGTTCGCTAGAGAGCATTTGGATTATCCAGAAGAGATTTGGGAGAATGTCATATGGTCTGATGAAACCAAAGTAGAACTGTTTGGTAGAAACAAAACTCATTGTGTTAGGAGAAGACAGAACGCTAAGCTGCACCAAAGAACACCATACCTACTGTGAAGCATGGGGGTGACAACATTATGCTTTGGGGCTACTTCTCTGCAAATGGACCAGGACGACTGATCCATGTGCATGAAAGAATGGGGCCATGTATCATGAGATTTTGAGTGCAAACCTCCTTCAATCAGCAAGGGCATTAGAGATGAAACGTGGATGGGTTTTTAGCATGATAGTGATCCCAAGCACACCACCAGGGCAACGAAGGAGTGGCTCCGTAAGGAGCATATGAAGGCCCTGGAGTGGCCTAGCCAGTATCCAGATCTCAACCCCATAGAAAACCTTTGGAGGAGTTGAAAGTCCTTGTTGCCCAGCGACATGCCCAAAACATCAGTGCTCTAGAGGAGATCTGCATGGAGGAATGGGCCAACATACCACCAACAATGTATGCCAACCTTGTGAAGACTTACAGAAAACGTTTGACCACTGTCATTGCCAACAAAGGATATGTTACAAAATATTGAGATGAACTTTTGTCAATGGTGAAATACTTATTGTCCACCATATTTTGCAAAATAAATCTTGTCAAATCAGACAAGGTGATTTTCTGGATTTGTTTTCTCATTTTGACTCTCATAGTTGTGGTCTACCTATGATGTCAATTACAGGCCTCTCTCATCTTTTTAAGTGGGAGAATTGCACAATTGGTGGCTGACTAAATACTTTTTTCCCCATTGTATATAATGGCTCCATATGATCCTCCAGTATGTAATTGCCCCATATGATGCTCCAATGTATAATGGGCCCCAAATATTGCTGAAAACATAAAAAGAAACAAAAATGAAATACTCACCTCTCCCCGCTGGCTGCTGCTCTGCTCTGGACTTCTCAGTAGAGGTGGCATTCGGCTCTCTGCATTGTGACTCTTCAGAAAAGAGGGCGTACACTAGTGACATCATTGCACCATCTGACCTGAAACGTCACAGTCAGAAGACATGGAAGATGCCATAGCGGAGGAGCAGGGAAAGGTAAGTATTGCAAGTGCCTGGGCCCTGAGTGAGCAAGCAACATTTCAGTACCATAGCAGATAGATGTTCTGTTATGGATCCGAAATGTTGCCACATGGGATAATAAAGAGTCCACCACTTTCTCCACAATTGAATAAAAGTAGATACTGAGAATTACACCAAGTATACAGGAAAGGAGAAGTATGTGCAGCATACATAGCTCCACAATATATGCTGTGTTAAGGAATATAAAGTGGAGTGGTGTATATACTATATAGTGTAGAGTTGTGCCAGTATATATAGTGTGAATTCCACACTATATACTTGGCAACATACTATAAAATAAATATAATATATATACAATATATATATATATATATATATATATATATATATAATAAGTTCACAACTACAATATACAATATATTAACCCCTTCGAGAAGCCCCCCCCCCCCCCTCCCCGGGCAATGTTATAAAGTAGAAAAAAAATATTTAGTTGTGTAAAAAAAAAATTCCTAAATAAAGAAAAAAAAATATTGTTCCCATAAATACATTCCTTTATCTAAATAAACAAAAACAAT
The DNA here is from genome assembly GCF_032444005.1 of Ranitomeya imitator. NCBI lineage: Eukaryota > Metazoa > Chordata > Amphibia > Anura > Dendrobatidae > Ranitomeya > Ranitomeya imitator. The sequence continues at coordinate 588,139,530 of NC_091284.1, forward strand.
ATAATTGCACATATTTAGAATCACCGCATCCGTAACAACCCGACCTATAAAACTGTCCCACTAGTTAACCCCTTCAGTGAACACCGTAAAAAAAAGAGGCAAAAAACAACGCTTTATTATCATACCGCTGAACAAAAAGTGGAATAGCACGCGATCAAAAAGACATATATAAATAACTATGGTACTGTTGAAAATGTCATCTTGTCCCGCAAAAAACGAGCTGCCATACAGTGTCATCAGAGAAAAAATGAAAAAAAAAATTATAGTCCTCAGAATAAAGCGATGCAAAAATAATTATTTTTTCTATAAAATAGTTTTTATCATATAAAAGCGCCAAAACATAAAAAAATATATAAATGAGGTGTCACTGTAATCATGACCCGAAGAATAAAGCTGCTTTATCCATTTTACCAAAATTCATGAATAGCTGGTTTTTGGTCATACTGCCTCACAAACATCGGAATAAAAAGCGAAAAAAAATGTCACATGCCCAAAAATGTTACCAATGAAAACGTCAACTTGTCTCGCCAAAAACAAGACCTCCCAAGACTCTGTGGACCAAAATAAGGAGAAATTATAGCTCTCAAAATGTGGTAAAGCAAAAAAAATATTTTTTGCAATAAAAAGCGTCTTTTAGTGTGTGACAGTTGCCAATCATAAAAATCTGCTAAAAACACTATAAAAGTAAATCATACCCCCTTCATCACCCCCTTGTGATAGAAATATTTATATCATGTAGATCTCACTTGCATGTATACTCCTCTATAACCATATATACTCACATAAACGCAAATATATCTATATACATTATAATCAATGGCTTAAAATGGCTGACATAAACTAATATAAGCCAGACAGACTGTTCGGTGTTTTCCACCCGAAAAGCAGAAGAACTCCAGATGTATTAAGTGCTGATGCGATGTCTCAACTTTGTCCCAGATGCAGAGAACTTCATTTTAGTTGCTTGATCAGCAGTCATATGTGCATTAATCACAATATTCCATATATATTCAGATAACCAATAACAGAGGAGCTAGACAATATGTTAATTAACTAACCACCCCTAACCACTCCTTTCTATATGCAATTATAAAACTATGTATCAGGAAATAAAGAGTCAGTATTGATGGAATGCTATGGACACAATGTTGTGCAGTCTCATTCCTTGAGCGCTCAAAATACTCAGTCTTATTGGGAACGGCCACAGCACACACGGGATAGATTTATCCAACCCAAATTTCCATAACAAATGGCGCCCAATGTGGGGCATGGATGAAACACACGGCGACCCTGCTGACCGGAGAGACGGAGGTGTTGGCCACGGCCTTGGTTCACGGGACGGAGAATTGCGCAGCTCCATAAGTAAGGTAAGAAAATGTTATCAACTTACCTGAAAGTCCCCTGTGCCCAGTCCGGGTCTATACCTCTTGCCTGTCAGGTGTGGTCACCACCGAATTCCCAGGTAGTGTAAAAAGTCCAAAGCCTGTACCCAAAACCCTGGGATCAAGGTGTCTGCTGTGTGCCGTGTTTGTGTTCTGTGTTTGTGTAGATCCGGGAGAAGCAAGGAACAGTGACTGCTTGTGGTTGCTTGGTAACAGACCGCAGGAGGTCAAATCGCTCGATAAGTTATTGCAGGATTCCCATGCATAGGAGGGACAGGTAGTCCCGGGGCAGGTGGTCCCAGGCTCCAGGCACGGGTAGTGATAACTTAGAGGGCTACTGCAGATTCCTGTAGTGCCAGCTATCCAGTTAGGATGATGGACCGGGGTGGTAGAATTCCTACCTGCTGTGTTTCTCACTTAGGTGGCCCGGGCACAGGTGTGCCCAGTGCGATTGGCAGTAGCCTGTTCCCAGCACAACCTGCACGTGTCACAGAATTAAATGGGCATCTCTCGGACGTCTGTGTCTGTTTGGTTCGAGTCACATGTTGCTGCTTTAAGAGCATATAATTGTATAGAGAAGTTTTTTTTTCTTCCTCTTTTTTTTTTTTTCCACGCTGCAAGCAGAGATATATCCATTGTAAATCACACAGTCATATGTTTTTTTTCCTTTTGCTAAGTTTCCTGTTTTTGCTTATATCTGGCTATGGTATAACATTTATTTTAAGAGGTGAAACTAAATGATATCTATCATTTTTGATGTGACATACGTGATATTTGGTAAAACAGCGGCTGCTGATAAAAAGGGGAAGTGTGTCTCTGACTGCATTTGAGCGCAGAGTACAAAAAAAAAAAAGGGGGGGAGAAGAGAAGCCGTTTTAATTTAATTTAATTTTCTGTTATTTGTTGCATTTTGAAGTTGTTAAAGTATTTTTAAAAAAGCTTTTCAAAGTTTCTTTTCTTTTCTGCCTCTTCACTTTTTGTTTAAAAGGGGTTCTTTTTTCCTTTTCTATAAAGATCCTGAGTTTTTGATCGTGTACCAGGTTATTGATTGTTTTCTGTTTTTTTTTTGGAGTTTTTATATACTCATTTTTAGAAGTTTTTGCTGTTTTTCTCTTTTTGTTGTTGTTTGTTTTTCATTTTGTTTTTTGCCATGGGGAATAAGGTGGCCAAGCAACAGGAGGGTCTTTTACTTCCTGATGAGAAAACGGCCAACCAGATAGTAGCAGAGCACGAAGGTGTTAAGTACGTGAAGAATTTTAAAAGGTATAAAGTATGCGAAATTCATAAGAACGGCAGAATTCAAGCTGCAGAATGGCATGATGTAGAAAGGAAAATAAGGGAAGTTAGCTGATGTTACATTGCTCAATGCTGATACGTGGTATACAGTAGCAGCAGAGCTTACATCGTTTAGGTGGTACAGAGAGATATGTGAGCAAACCAGGAAGTGATTTTTATGTATATAAAATGGGGAAAGGTAATAAGCCATCAGCGCCTCCCCATGCTCTCAATAGATTCCATGGTATAGGGAGTTTTTGCACAGTATGTGGTGCGCCCCGCCCAACCTTTGTACATGGAGATGGCGCTGTTGCTCTGACCATGCAGTCTCAGGCTGCATCTGCCATCAAAGAAGAAGGAATTTTCTTCTTGTCTTTCTCCTCCATCTTTCTTCTCTCTATCCTCCTTTTTCTCTGTCACTCTTTCTCTCCTCCTTCTCCTCTCTCACTCTCTTGTCCTCTCTCTCCCTCTCTATCTCCTCTACACATCTACTCCTCCTTCTCTTTCTCCACACATCTTTCCTCCTTCACTCACCCTCCTTCTCTCCTCCTTCTTCACTCCCCCACCACACCTATCTCCTCCTGCTCTTCCTTCTCCACACCCATCTCCACCCCTCTCTTCTCCTCCTTCTCTCTCTCTTCCACACCTCCCATCTTCTCCTCCCTCTGTTCTCCTCCCTCCTTCTACATTACGATCCACACCTCCTCCTTCTTTCACCACACCCTTTGCCTCCTTCTCTCTCTCTCCCCCTTCTCTAAAACACCCGTCTTTTGCTCTATCAGCTCCCCTCCCTCACTCTTCACCTCCGCACGTCCCGCCTTCTGCGCACCTTACATCTCTACCTCCTTCTCTTCCTCTGCACCATGTATCTCTTCCTGTTTCACACTCCCCCAGTAGAAGGCACCCCCAAGATACAGACACATCAGGCAGCAGACAGCTCAGCCCTGGGTGCAGAGGGGGGAGGACTCACCATCTGTTGATAATGTGCAACTTCAGCACCGGTCAGAGCTGCCTACATTCACATCAACATAGAGCTATAAGCCTAGTCCACCACAGCTTCAGCAATGGGGTAGACATCCTCACACAAAAAGGCAGCTTCTAAGTCCAAAATCAGCCAGTGTATGACCCCAGCACACACTATCAAAACTATTCCTCTGATGAAGATGAAGAGGGAACATCATACATGCTGCCCAGTACCAGGAAAAGAAACCCACAGGCACCAAGAATGCAGGGGCAGATAGAGGCACCACCATTACACTATGTGTACTGCACTTCAAGTCAGGTGACAATCTTTCAGACCCAGGGATGCATCCCATGCCATTTTACTGAAGAATGTGGCAGAACCAGCGAACATATATAGCCACCTGGAATGATCTCTGGGCCATAAATGGAAATAAAAGCAGGTGATGCACTCTGGCCAATCATGAAGGAACAATTCAGACTTCTGGCAGAATTAGATGTACACGCTTGGGAATCAGGGCCACAGCTAATTGAACAGCTCAGAGTGTGAGCCAAAGGTAGATTGGCAGGACAAGCCCTCAGCTTACATGACATGAGCTAAGACAAGACAGAGTCTGTAAAGAAGTTTCATGGCAGAGTAATGCAAGTATTCCAGGACTTGGGCTTCAATTCATTCATCACCAGATATACACGCAAATGTTGGCACAGGCCTTTGTACATGGACTGAGACAGCCAATCAGGAAACCACTGATAGTGGATAGGCCCGAGAACAGGTCAGTAGCAGTGGACTGACCCAGCAAAATGGGTTATGTGCACCTGGGAGACTGTTTATTGCCAATTGTCGCCAAAACTGCTGCCATTATAGTGCCACAAAGAGCACGAAGATGGAAACGGGTGCCGTGCTGCTGAGAACGCCGGAAGGGGAGCCAGAGGTGAAGACGCTGCAAAGTGCCGAACAACACACCGGAAGAACCGCTGCAGACTCCGGAGAGGAGACACCAACCTCAATAAGGTTAGCAAAGGGGAGAAGCTATGTCAAAGCAGGGGAAAGAAGTAATGGCAGATGCGGCCGCAAACCCTGTAATGCCCCAAGACCTTGGGTTGTATGCAGCCACCGGTCTCACGGCACCCCCAGGCCTCACAACGGACGCACCTGCAGGCTCCATCTTACCACCACAGCTTCAATCAGCAGGCCGGACCCAGCTGCCGCTACAGTGTCCATCATGCCGTTGTCCACAGTAGCCAAAGGGATTGAGTCCCAACCATGAGTGCAGAAGACGACCCCTCTCATGGCGACCACTGACCTGGAAGCGCAACCACCCTACAAAGACAGAGGAAGTGTCAAGTGTTACATCTATGACAAGTTTGGCCATTTCTGGAACCAGTGCAGAGCACCCATGCAACCCAAGAGTTGGTCCAGAGAAACAGGTCAAGGAAGAAGTACAGAAGGCAGTGAAGTACCCTGTCCATGGGACAGGGGTAAGCAAGCCAGGTCTGCAAGACACTACGCTCCTGACATGTAAAACCCCGTCTGCAGGACCAATACCTCAAATTGCCCTGAAAGTGGATGGCATTGTCAGATCTTTTCTTCTGCACACCGGTGCAGCCAGAAGTGTGATGAGACCTGCGGAACTCGCTGATCCCACCTGCCTATCAGAATCCTCTGTATCGCATGGGCATTGATGGTCAAGTCAGACATTCTCAGCTTACAAAGCCTCTGAGCGTGTGCACTCAGCAAGGACACTCTATCCTGTCCCAGTTTGTGGTGTCAAGAACCTGCCACTCAACCTGCTGGGAGCGGACCTACTGCAGAAGCTGAAGGCAACCACAGTGTTCCAGGAAGATGGGACCATGACACTTTCTTCATCCCTGACCCAAGAGGAATCATGGTCATGCTGGCGGCCCTACAAGAACCTCAGAACAACTGATGAGGCATACCCAAGGAGGTAGTGGACGTACCAGAGAGTCTATGGTCTAAGGGACCCCAGGACGTGGGAAAACCTCAAGTTGCCCCAGTACGGCTGTCACTCAAGCCAGGTACCTCGTACCCTCGTAAGGCCCAGGCCAGGCCTAGAGTCAAGCTGCCTCTGACCAACTGAAGGTCCACTTGGAAATAGGAATCATTGTTCCTTGCACATCGCCTTGCAATACCCCGCTTTTCCCGGTCAAGGAAAAAAGACTGTAAAAGGAGAGCCAGCCAAGTTCAAAATGGTACATGACCTAAGAGACGTGAAGGACGCCACGGTGTTTGAAACTCCAATTGTGCCAAATCCGCACACTCTTTCCTCAAATGTGCCTTCCACAGCAAAAGTGTTCACAGTGACTGACCTGGCTAATGCTTTCCCAAGTGTTCACTTCATCCAGAAGACCAGTACCTGTTTGCCTTAACACACCAGGGGGGACAGCACACATGTACAGTGATGCCACAGCGGGCCCAGAACAGCCCTTCACAGTTCAGCAAAGCAATGTCCACAGTCCTTACCAACTGGGTCACATAACATGCAGAAGTAACCCTGCTACAATACGTGGACAATCTACTCCTTTGTGCACGTGTAAAGCCCATTCCTTGTCTCTCCTACTCTACCTGGCAGAGCAGCACTGCAAGGTCTCAAAGAACCAAGTCCAGTGGTGTCTGAAGCGAGTTACGTTCCAGAGACACTGTATTGCTCACCAGACAAAACATCTGACAGATGACCGCAAGACCACAGTGGAGAAGACGGTTCCTCCAACAACTCCAAGGGCACTACAGGCCTTCCTTGGTCTAGTTTCGTATTGCAGAGCCTGGATCCCTGATGCTTCAGTCCTAATGCAGCCTCTGTATGACTGTATCAACATAACCCCGTTCCTCCTGACAGATGCAGCCTTCAGCTCGTTCAAGAAGTTAAAAGACTCTGTAGTCTCAGCGCCAGCACTAGGCTTACCTGACTATGAGAAGCCATTCCGTCTCTACCTGATGAAAAAAGAAGGCCTTGCTACTGGAGTCCTGACGCAGCTTCAGGGGGGAAAGCCTGCTTGGATCCAGTTGCAAGGGAAGCCCCCTCCTGCACAAGAGCAGCATTTTCAGCACCGGCCCCTCCTGGACAAGACTGCTGACATCATTCTTGGATTGCAGATTGGAAATCCTGGCTCCGCATGACATCTCAGAAATCCTCAACCAAACCCAGCCAAAACATCTCTCCACTGCCAGGCATCACCATCTCCAGATGCACAGTCCTCAACCCGTCCACTCTACTCCCACTCCCAAGGGGGGATACAGATATGGACCCTCAGATCAAAATTCTGATCAAAATCTGCATGATACCTTCAGCAGGGATCTGGATTTGCTCCGGACGGATGACCATGATTGCTTCAGCATCTTTCAACAGGAAACAGCAGGACTACCTAAGGTGGCAGAAGAGCCATTGACCAAACCAGAGTTGATCCTCTACGTGGATGGTTCCAGATTTGCAGATGATGAAGGAAGATTCCAGACAGGATGTGCAGAGACCAGCAATCAAGAGATCCTGTGGTCCAGAAGTCTGCCGCCTACTCTGTCAGCTCAGGAAGCAGAATGGATAGCGCTGACGAAGGCCTGCCAGATTGCAGAAGGAAAAACTGCAAACATATACACCGATTCAAGGTACTCGCATGGCATAGCACACGACTCTGGACCCGTCTGGACTGCAAGAGACTTCATCACAGCAAGCGGAACAACCGTGAAGCATCATGGAGCCATCAAGGACCTGCTGGATGCACTCCAACTTCCAAAAAATAGTGGCAGTACTAAAAGTCAAAGCACATGGAAAATTGAACGCAGTAGAGGCATGGGGTAACAACATGGCGGATTTAGCAGCCAAAGGAAGGCAAAATGGAGAAGTGGGAGAGGTCGTAGAGCTGGACGGCTACTACATGACGACTGAAGACAAGAAACCTGACCAGATGACATCCTGGGATCTGCTCAAAAAGCTGAAAGAGCATGCCCTAAAAAAGGACAACAAGGAATGCTGGATGCGGAATGGAGCAACACATGAACAAGGAAGGGTATACACAATGGACTACAAACCCTGTTTATCCCAAAGCATGTATCCAATGGTGGTCCAGTGGGCACATGGGCCCATACACAGATCAAAGACACAGATGAATGATTTGATTGGTGCTTACTGGATCGCTCCAGGGATCTCCACCCTAACAGCCAAGTTCACTAGCAGCTGTCTGACATGCGGCAAATGCAACCCTGGAAGAATGAAGAAAGTTCCCACACATCATCTTGCCAGCCTGCTGTACCCCTTCCAGAGGATCCAGATAGACCACATCCAGATGCCGCCAAGTGGAGGTTTTGAATATGCCCTTGTGGTCGTGGACATGTTCTCAGGATTGCCAGAAGTTTTTCCCAATGAGGAACCAGTCAGCAAAGACTACTGCAAAGAGACTACCCTCAGAGATGAGATACGCAGATATGGGGTCCTAGAAGTGATAGGCAGTGACCAGGGACCCGCATTCACAGGAAATCTCACACGGGAGATCTGGTCAGCAGTAGGGTCAGACTTAGGCCTACACACTCCCTACAATCCCCAGAGTAGCGAGAAAGTGGATAAACTGAATGGGACACTTAAGAACAGGATGTTGAAAATTGCCCAAGAGACACAAAAACCATGGCATGAGACACTCCCAATCACACTACTTAGTGTAAGGCACACTTCCAGAGGCCCAGAAAAACTGTCACCATATGAAATTTTGTTTGGGTCTAGTCCCAGGTTAGGGGTATTCTTTCCCTCAGCAGCTGATTATGCCATATGATACTTTGTCTGCTTATGTAATTGAACTCACCAAGAAACTTGCTAACATCCACTCTCGAGTTTTCTCTTCATTGCCAGATCCAGATTCAGTGTCCGGTACGCACTCCTTGAAGCCAGGAGACTGGGTGTTGGTGAAAAAAGTGTGTAAGGAGAACACCACTCGATCCCAGATCTGATGGTCCTGTCCAAGTGCCGCTGATGACACCAACCTCTGTGAAGCTGGAGGGAAGACCCACTTGGATCCACGCATCGCATGAACGCTCCCCTACCAGGAGATGACACCCAAGCCAGAATGATGTTGTGGATGCCCTGCCTGACCGAATAGATGACCTACCTGATAAAGAATACACTACATATGCTATTGACTAAGAGACTGATTGCAACTAACCCCCGTTAGGGACAGATCTCCTGATCTCCCATTTGCGAAAAGTCTGTACGGTGTAGGGCGTGGGCACTATGCTTGCGTCAGTTCGCCGGCAGCACAAAAGAGTTGCAGCGCTTTGGGACAGGAGGCTAGGATTAGGGCAAGTGATATCTAAGGGGGGCTTGTGATAGAAATATTTCTATCATGTAGATCTCACTTGCATGTATTCTCCTCTATAACCATATATACTCATATAAACGCAAATATATCTATATACATTATAATCAATGGCTTAAAATGGCTGACATAAACTAATATAAGCCAGACAGACTGTTCGGTGTTTTCCAACCGAAAAGCAGAAGAACTCCAGATGTATTAAGTGCTGATGCGATGTCTCAACTTTGTTCCAGATGCAGAGAACTTCATTTTAGTTGCTTAATCAGCAGTCATATGTGCATTAATAACAATATTCCATATATATTCAGATAACCAATAACAGAGGAGCTAGACAATATGTTAATTAACTAACCACCCCTAACCACTTTTTTCTATATGCAATTATTAAACTATGTATCAGGAAATAAAGAGTCAGTATTGATGGAATGCTATGGACACAATGTTGTGCAGTCTCATTCCTTGAGCGCTCAAAATACTCAGTCTTATTGGGAACGGCCACAGCACACACTGGATAGATTTATCCAACCCAAATTTCCATATCACCCTTAGTTAGGGAAAAATAAAAAAATTAAAAAAATGTATTTATTTACATTTTCCCATTAGGGCTAGGGATAGGGTTAGGATTAGGGCTAGGGTTAGGGCTAAGGCTAGGGTTAGGGTTAGGGTTAGGGTTGGGGCTAGGGTTAGGGTTGGGGCTAGGGTTAGGGTTGGGGATAGGGTTGGGGATAGGGTTAGGGTTAGGGCTAGGGTTATGGATAGGGTTGGGGCTAGGGTTAGGATTGGGGCTTGGGTTAGGGTTGGGGCTAGGGTTAGGGTTTGGATTACATTTACGGTTGGGATTAGGGTTAGGGGTGTGTAAGGGTTAGGAGTAGGGTTGAGCGAAACGGGTCGTTCATTTTCAAAAGTCGCCGACTTTTGGCAAAGTCGGGTTTCATGAAACCCGATCCGACCCCTGTGCGGGGTCGGCCATGCGGTACGCGACTTTCGCGCCAAAGTCGCGTTTCAATGACGCGAAAAGCGCCATTTCTCAGCCAATGAAGGTAAACGCAGAGTGTGGGCAGCTTGATGACATAGGTCCTGGTCCCCACCATCTTAGAGAAGGGCATTGCAGTGATTGGCTTGCTGTCTGCGGCGTCACAGGGGCTATAAAGGGGCGTTCCCGCCGACCGCCATGTTACTGCTGCTGATCTGAGCTTAGGGAGAGGTTGCTGCCGCTTCGTCAGAAGCAGGGATAGCGTTAGGCAGGGTCCATTAACCACCAAACCGCTTGTGCTGTAGCGATTTGCACTGTCCAACACCACCTTCGGTGTGCAGGGACAGTGGAAGCTACATTTTTTTTTTTCCTCAGCGCTGTAGCTCATTGGGCTGCCCTAGAAGGCTCCCTGATAGCTGCATTGCTGTGTGTACGCCGCTGTGCAAACCAACTGCTTTTTTCAAAGCACAAATCCTCTTGTTCCTTCCTTTCTGCACAGCTATCTTGTTGGTTTGTCCACACTTTTTATTTAATTTGTGCCTCAGTCCACTCCTTAGTGCTGCCTGCCATACCTGGCTGAGATTACTGCAGGCAGATAGTAATTGAAGGACAGTTCCTTTTTTTTTTTTTTTTGTGGGAGATTAAGATTGGCATTTCTGCTAGAGTGCCATCCCTGTCTGTGCCATCTCTCACTCAGTGGGCCATAGAAAGCCTATTTATTTTTTTGCTTGATTTGGGTTCTAAAATCTACCTGAAAAAATCACTACATCAATCAGTGGGAGAAAAATATTGGCCTCAGGGCTTGTGTGCCACTTCTGACTCCTGTGTGTGCCATCTCTCAGTCAGTGGGCCATAGAAAGCCTATTTATTTTTTGCTTGATTTGGGTTCCAAAATCTACCTGAAAAAATCACTACATCAATCAGTGGGAGGAAAATATTGGCCTCAGGGCTTGTGTGCCACTCCTGACTTCTGTGTGCATCATCACTCACTCAGTGGGCCATAGAAAGCCTATTTTTTTTTTTTTTTGCTTTATTTGGGTTCTAAATTCTACCTGAAAAAATCAATAAATCAATCAGTGGGAGATTAATATTGGCCTTTGGGCTTGTGTGCCAGTCCTAAGCGTGCCATCTCTCTCTCTCAGATAGTGGGCCATAGAAAGCCTATTTATTATTTTTTTAATTGGGTTTATAAATTTTCCCTGAAAAAAAAAAAGTGGGAGATTAATATTGGCCTCTGGGCTTGTGTGCCAGTCCTGAGCGTGCCATCTCTCTCACAAATAGTGGGCCATAGAAAGCCTATTTATTTTTTTGGTTGATTTGGGTTCTAAATTCTACCTGAAAAAATCAATAAATCAATCAGTGGGAGATAAATATTGGCCTCTGGGCTTGGGTGCCACTCCTGACTCCTGTGTGCGTCATCTCTCACTCAGTGGGCCATAGAAAGCCTATTTTTTGTTTTATTTGTTTTCTAAATTCTCCCTGAAAAAATCATTTTATTTTATTTGGTTTCAAAATTTTTCCTGAAAAAAATCATTTTTTTTTATTTTTTTTTTTTTCTAAAGTCTCCCTGAAAAAAAAAAAAAATCAAATCAGTGGGAGATTAATATTGCCCTTTCTGCTTGTGTGCCAGTCTTGACTCCTGGGTGTGCCATCTCTCTCTCTCTCCAATTGTGGGCCATAGAAAGCATATTATTTTATTAGCTTGATTTGGGTTCCAAAATCTACCTGAAAAAAATCACTACATCAATCATTGGGAGAACAATATTGGCCTCTGGGCTTGTGTGCCACCCCTGACTCCTGTGTGCGTCATCTCTCACTCAGTGGGCCATAGAAAGCCTATTTTTTGTTTTATTTGTTTTCTAAATTCTCCCTGAAAAAATCAATTTATTTTATTTGGTTTCTAATTTCTTCCTGAAAAAATCATTTTTTTTAATTATTTTTTTTTCTAAAGTCTCCCTGAAAAAAAAAAAATCAAATCAGTGGGAGATTAATATTGCCCTTTCTGCTTGTGTGCCAGTCTTGACTCCTGGGTGTGCCATCTCTCTCTCTCTCTCCAATTGTGGGCCATAGAAAGCCTATTATTTTTTTTGCTTAATTTGGGTTCCAAAATCTACCTGAAAAAATCACTAAATCAATCAGTGAGAGATAAATATTTGCCTCTGGGCTTGTGTGCCACTCCTGACTCCTGTGTGCGTCATCTCTCACTCAGTGGGCCATAGAAAGCCTATTTTTTGTTTTATTTGTTTTCTAAATTCTCCCTGAAAAAATCATTTTATTTTATTTGGTTTCTAAATTCTTCCTGAAAAAATTATTTTTTTTTATTATTTTTTTTTTCTAAAGTCTCCCTGAAAAAAAATAAAATAAATAAAATCAGTGGGAGATTAATATTGCCCTTTCTGCTTGTGTGCCAGTCTTGACTCCTGGGTGTGCCATCTCTCTCTCTCTCCAATTGTGGGCCATAGAAAGCCTATTATTTTTTTTGCTTGATTTGGGTTCCAAAATCTACCTGAAAAAATCACTAAATCAATCAGTGGGAGCACGGTGGCGCAGTGGTTAGCACTGCAGCCTTGCAGCGCTGGGGTCCTGGGTTCTAATCCCACCTTGGACAACATCTGCAAAGAGTTTGTATGTTCTCTCCGTGTTTGCGTGGGTTTCCTCCGGGCACTCCGGTTTCCTCCCACATTCCAAAGACATACTGATAGGGATTCTAGATTGTGAGCCCCATCGGGGACAGTGATGATAATGTGTGCAAAACTGTAAAGCGCTGCGGAATATGTTAGCGCTATATAAAAATAAAGATTATTATTATTATTATAAATATTGGCCTCTGGGCTTGTGTGCCACTCCTGACTCCTGTGTGCGTCATCTCTCACTCAGTGGGCCATAGAAAGCCTATTTTTTGTTTTATTTGTTTTCTAAATTCTCCCTGAAAAAATCATTTTATTTTATTTGGTTTCTAAATTCTTCCTGAAAAAATCATTTTTTTTTATTATTTTTTTTTTCTAAAGTCTCCCTGAAAAAAAAAAAAAAATCAAATTAGTGGGAGATTAATATTGCCCTTTCTGCTTGTGTGCCAGTCTTGACTCCTGGGTGTGCCATCTCTCTCTCTCTCCAATTGTGGGCCATAGAAAGCCTATTATTTTTTTTGCTTGATTTGGGCTCCAAAATCTACCTGAAAAAATCACTAAATCAATCAGTGGGAGATAAATATTTACATTTGTGCTTCAGTGACAGTCCTGCGTGTGTGGCATCTCTCTCATTTGTTGCCACCAAAAACAGAGTGTGTAACATTGTGCCTGATTTTCCTTGCGGTCTCACCCACCTGTAAAGGGGTAGCTAAATCATACTGAAGTTATAGCTCACCGTGTAAGTTGTGTGACAGCAACAAATACCGCTAGTTTGGTTACGTTTTTAAAACAATGAGGAAGTCTGGTGGAAGAGGTCGTGGCCGGGGGCGTTCATTGTCAGCTGGTAATGAGGGTAGTGGTAGTGGTGGAGCATCAGGTGGTCGTGGGAAAAAAAACATTGCACCTAAGTCTGGAGCTGTGGAGCCAGGTTCGTCGTCTGGCTACACAAGGCCTCGAACGCTCCCTTTTCTGGGAGCAGGAAAACCGCTTTTAAAGCCGGAGCAGCAAGAGCAAGTTTTGGCTTATCTTGCTGACTCAGCCTCTAGCTCTTTTGCCTCCTCTCGTGAAACTGGTAAATGTAAAAGCAGCGCGTCGTTAGTGGATGTTCACGGTCAGGGACAAGTCGCTTCCTTATCCTCTTCAGCAAAAACAACAACAGAGAAGAATGCAGCAGGCGACACAACGGGTTACTCCATGGAGCTCTTTACACATACCGTCCCTGGCTTAGAAAGTGAAGCAGTTAACAGTCCATGCCCATTACAAGTTGAATCTGACATGGAGTGCACTGATGCACAGCCACAGCCAGACTACTATGCTGGTCCTTTGACTCAGACCACAACATTGCCCTCGCAGGGTAATGATCAAGTATCAGACCCTGATGAGACTATGTTGCCCCATCACGAACGCTATACCACTGACCGACACGGTGACACAGACAAAGTTGCACACGAGCTACAAGAAGAGGTAATAGATGACCCAGTTCTTGACCCAGATTGGCAGCCATTGGGGGAACAGGGTGCAGGCAGCAGCAGTTCTGAAGTGGAGGAGGAGGGGCCGCAGCAGGCATCAACATCGCAACAGGTTCCATCTGCCGGGCCCGTATCTTGCCCAAAACGCATGGCAAAGCCAAAACCTGTTGGAGGACAGCGTGGCCATCCGGTTAAAGCTCAGTCTGCAATGCCTGAAAAGGTATCCGATGCTAGAAAGAGTGCAGTCTGACATTTTTTTAAACAACATCCAATTGATCAGCGCAAAGTCATCTGTCAAAAATGTTCAACTACCTTAAGCAGAGGGCAGAATCTGAAAAGTCTAAATACAAGTTGCATGCATAGACATTTAACCACCATGCATTTGCAAGCTTGGACTAACTACCAAACGTCCCTTAAGGTTGTAGCACCCTCGGCTAATGAAGCTAGTCATCAACGCAACATCCCTTCCGGCAGTGTAGGGCCACCATTTTCCGCACCACCTGCAGTATCTGTGCAGGTTTCTTTGCCAGGCCAAAGCAGTCAGGGTCAGGGAATCACCAGTTTCGCAGTAGGAAACACTGCATCTAGGGCACCGGCAGCAACAATACCATCTCCCACCGTCTCTCAGTCTGCCATGTCCACCGGCACCCCCGCTAGTTCCACGATCTCCAGCTCTCCAGTCCAGCTCACCCTATATGAGACTATGGTTAGAAAAAGGAAGTACTTAGCCTCGCATCCGCGTACACAGGGTTTGAACGCCCACATAGCTAGACTAATCTTGTTAGAGATGATGCCCTACCGGTTAGTTGAAAGCGAAGCTTTCAAAGCCCTGATGGACTACGCTGTACCACGCTACGAGCTACCCAGTCGACACTTTTTTTCCAGAAAAGCCATCCCAGCCCTCCACCAGCATGTTAAAGAGCGCATCGTCCATGCACTCAGGCAATCTGTGAGCACAAAGGTGCACCTGACAACAGATGCATGGACCAGTAGGCACGGCCAGGGACGTTACGTGTCCATCACGGCACACTGGGTGAATGTTGTGGATGCAGGGTCCACAGGGGACAGCAAGTTTGGGACAGTTCTGCCTAGCCCACGGTGTAGGAAACAGTTGGCTGTAGCCGTTCGCACCCCCTCCTCCTCCTCCTCGTCCTCCTGCAGAAGCGAGAGCTCGTCCACAGACCGCAGTCGCACAACTACTCCATCCGCAGCTGCCACTGTTGCACACCAGGTCTCCCATTATGGGGCAGCTACTGGCAAACGTCAGCAGGCTGTATTGGCTATGAAGTGTTTGGGCGACAACAGACACACCGCGGAAGTTCTGTCCGAGTTCTTGCAGAAAGAAACGCAGTCGTGGCTGGGCCCTGTAGATCTTGAGGCAGGCAAGGTAGTGAGTGATAACGGAAGGAATTTCATGGCTGCCATCTCCCTTTCCCAACTGAAACACATTCCTTGCCTGGCTCACACCTTAAACCTGGTGGTGCATTGCTTCCTGAAAAGTTATCCGGGGTTATCCGACCTGCTCCTCAAAGTGCGTGGACTTTGCTCACATATCCGCCGTTCGCCCGTACACTCCAGCCGTATGCAGACCTATCAGCGTTCTTTGAACCTTCCCCAGCATCGCCTAATCATAGACGTTGCAACAAGGTGGAACTCAACACTGCACATGCTTCAGAGACTGTGCGAACAGAGGCGGGCTGTTATGTTTTTGTGGGAGGATACACATACACGGGCAGGCAGTAGGATGGCAGACATGGAGTTGTCAGGTGTGCAGTGGTCGAAGATTCAAGACATGTGTCAAGTCCTTCAGTGTTTTGAGGAATGCACACGGCTGGTTAGTGCAGACAACGCCATAATAAGCATGAGCATCCCCCTAATGCGTCTGCTGATGCAAAGTTTGACGCACATAAAGGATCAGGCGTCTGCAGCTGAGGAAGAGGAAAGCCTTGATGACAGTCAGCCATTGTCTGGCCAGGGCAGTGTACAGGACGAGGTAGCGGGCGAAGAGGAGGAGGAGGACGAGGAGGATGATGGGGATGATTATATTTTTAATGAAGTATCTTTTACGGGGCCACTGGAAATTGTTGGCGCGGCAATGCCGGGTTCTGGTTTTTTGAGGGACACAAGTGACGTGGATTTGCCTGAAACTGCCCCTCAACCAAGCACAACCGCAGATTTGAGAACTGGAACTTTGGCCCACATGGCGGATTATGCCTTACGTATCCTCAAAAGGGACACACGCATTACTAAAATGATGAACGATGACGATTACTGGTTGGCCTGCCTCCTTGATCCTCGCTATAAAGGCAAATTGCAAAATATAATGCCACTTGAGAACTTGGAACTAATATTAGCAACCAATCAACTCTTGTTGACCGTTTGCTTCTGGCATTCCCTGCACACAGCGCCCGTGATCGTTCTCACATGAGCTGCAGGGGCCAGCAGACCAGAGGTGTTAGAGGGGCAGAAATCAGAAGTGGCGTTGGCCAGAGGGGTTTTCTGACCAGGTTGTGGAGTGATTTTGCTATGACCACAGACAGGACAGGTACTGCAGCATCAATTCAAAGTGACAGGAGACAACATTTGTCCAGTATGGTTACAAACTATTTTTCATCCCTTATCGACGTTCTCCCTCAACCGTCATTCCCATTTGATTACTGGGCATCCAAATTAGACACCTGGCCAGAATTGGCAGAATATGCATTGCAGGAGCTTGCTTGCCCGGCAGCTAGTGTCCTATCAGAAAGAGTATTCAGTGCTGCAGGTTCAATACTAACAGAAAAAAGGACTCGTCTGGCTACCCAAAATGTAGATGATCTAACCTTCATTAAAATGAACCACAACTGGATTTCGAAATCTTTTGGCCCACCTTGCCCGGCTGACACCTAGCTTTCCTATGAAAAGGTCTTGCCTGTGGACTATTCTGAATGACTTTTCCAATCTCGTAATTTTCTGCACCTGATTGTCCAGCATACGACATGTTTACACCTCACTAAATGGCCAAACTCCCCACACGGGGCCGTGGTATCGCCACTTGGCGCCAGCACCCGTGAGAGTGCTGTTTGTCTGAAGAGGTGGGTGTGCCTGATTTTGGTCGACGGCACTGCCACTGGGTCCCTCATAGTACAATAAAGTGTCTCTGGCGGTGGTGGTGCACACCCAACATCAGACACACCGTTGTAATATGAGGGGCCCTGGGCCTGTACCGCCGGCCACAAGACAGTTCCCCCCCCCAGCTCAAACAGTGCTCTACCACTTGCAAAATTATCTCTCACAGCTCCACCAATGTTAAGTCTATGCGCTGACATCCTCCAATGCCTGGCACTGACAATACCATTGTATTGACATTTTTGTTATGTTAGGCCTTCGAAGCCTGTCTGCGGTCCCTCCTTCCACTAGGCCTCCACTGACCATTGTACTGCTGCCCGTGTACCCCTGGAACCAATTTTAAATTGCCAACAGCCCTATTTTTTTATGTTAGGCCTTCGAAGCCTGTCTGCGGTCCCTCCTTCCACTAGGCCTCCACTGACCATTGTACTGCTGCCCTTGTACCACTGGAACCAATTTTAAATTGCCAACAGCCCTATTTTTTTATGTTAGGCCTTCGAAGCCTGTCTGCGGTCCCTCCTTCCACTAGGCCTCCACTGACCACACCACTGCTGCCCGTGTACCCACGGAACCAATTTAAAATTGCCTACAGCCATGTGTTATTATGTTAGGCCTTCGATGCCTGTCTGCGGTCACTCCTTCCACTAGGCCTCCACTGACCACACCACTGCTGCCCGTGTACCCCTGGAACCAATTTAAAATTGCCTACAGCCAGCCCAATTTTTTTATTTTAGGCCTTCGATGCCTGTCTGTGGTCCGTTCTTTCTACTACTACTACACTGACCAGGTAACTGCTGCCCGTGTTCCCCTGGAACCAATTTAAAATTGCCAACAGCCATGTGTTATTATGTTAGGCCTTCGATGCCTGTCTGCGGTCACTCCTTCCACTAGGCCTCCACTGACCACACCACTGCTGCCCGTGTACCCCTGGAACCAATTTAAAATTGCCTACAGCCATCTGTTATTATGTTAGGCCTTCGATGCCTGTCTGCGGTCCTTCCTTCCAATAGTTCTCCACTGACCAGACCAATGCTGGCCGTGTACCCCTGGAACCCAGCTGAAAGTGCATGTAGCCTCCTTTTTTTCTTTGTTTTATATTTAGAAAGCCCAGATGAACTACGCTGTGCAACGGTTCAAGCTACCCAGTCGACATTTCTTTTGCGAGAAAAGCCATCCCAGCCCTCCACCGGCATGAAAAAGTCTGCATTGTCATAGCACTCAGGCAATCAAACAGTGGAAAGGTGCACCTGACAAGAGACGCATGGACCAGTAGGCATGTCCACAAAAAGTTACGTGTCCATTACGGCGCACTGGGTTAATGTGTTGGATGCATGGTCCACAGGGGACAGCCTACAAAGTCTGTCTGCAGTCCCTAATTCCAATTTTCCTCCGCTGACCACACCACTGCTGCCCGTGTACCCCTGGAACCAATTTTACAGTGTCTACAGCCTAATTTTGTTATGTTAGGCCTACTACGCCTGTCTGCGGTCCCTCCTTCCAATACTCGTCCACTGACCACACCACTGCTGCCCGTGGACCCCTGGAACCTATTTTTAATTGCATAGAGCATCCTTTTTTTAATAGTAGGCGTACAAAGTCTGTCTGCGGTCCACTATTGAAATTGTCCTCCACTGCCCAGAGCACTGCTGCTTGTATACCCCTGTAACTTTTTTAAGCTGCAGTGACCCACATTTTTGGTTTAAGTCCTACTACCTGTGTCTGTCTGCGCCACTCAATTCAGCTGTGTTCCTTTGAAAAAAGCTGAGCGTCAATAGTCTTGTTTTCAGCCTCTAGGAATTTTAAAACTGCATTAGGGGTACAACTTTGGTAGGGCCTACTAACGGTGTCTGCCTCCCCAAGGTGTGCCCCAGGTTTCCTCGCCATTGCTTCGATCTTAATGCTCTCGTTTAGTAGTTGTTGGAAACTACACTGCATTAGGCCTACAAATTGGGTATGGGGTGTAGAGAGATGGTGTGTTCCACTCCAAGGTGTTCCCCAGGTTTCCTCTCCATTGCTTCGATCTTCATGCTCTCGTTTGGTAGCTGTTGGAAACTACACTGCATTAGGCCTACAAATTGGGTATGGGGTGTAGAGAGATGGTGTGTTCCACTCCAAGGTGTTCCCCAGGTTTCCTCTCCATTGCTTCGATCTTCATGCTCTCGTTTAGTAGTTGTTGGAAACTACGCTGCATTAGGCCTACAAATTGGGTATGGGGTGTAGAGAGATGGTGTGTTCCACTCCAAGGTGTTCTCCAGGTTGCCTTTCCTGAGCTTCGATCTTCTGGCTCTCGTTTAGTAGTTGTTGGAAACTACGCTGCATTAGGCCTACAAATTGGGTATGGGGTGTAGAGAGATGGTGTGTTCCACTCCAAGGTGTTCCCCAGGTTTCCTCTCCATTGCTTCGATCTTCCGGCTCTCGTTTAGTAGTTGTTGGAAATTACGCTGCATTAGGCCTACAAATTGGGTATGGGGTGTAGAGAGATGGTGTGTTCCACTCCAAGGTGTTCTCCAGGTTGCCTTTCCTGAGCTTCGATCTTCTGGCTCTCGTTTAGTAGTTGTTGGAAACTACGCTGCATTAGGCCTACAAATTGGGTATGGGGTGTAGAGAGATGGCGTGTTCCACTCCAAGGTGTTCCCCAGGTTTCCTGTCCATTGCTTCGATCTTCATGCTCTCGTTTAGTAGTTGTTGGAAACTACACTGCAGTAGGCCTACAAATTGGGTATGGGGTGTAGAGAGATGGTGTGTTCCACTCCAAGGTGTTCCCCAGGTTTCGTCCACATTGCTTCGGTCTTCCGACTCTCGTTTAGTAGTTGTAGAAAACTACACTGCATTAGGCCTACAAATTGGGTATGGGGTGTAGAGAGACGGTGTGTTACACTCGAAGGTGTTCCCCAGGTTTCGTCCACATTGCTTCGATCTTCCGACTCTCGTTTAGTAGTTGTTGAAAACTACACTGCATTAGGCCTACAAATTGGGTAAGGGGTGTAGAGAGATGGTGTGTTACACTCCAAGGTGTTCTCCAGGTTGCCTTTCCTGAGCTTCTATCTTCAGGCTCTCATTAAATTGTGGTTAAATGGAACAACTGCATTTGGCCTACTAGTTGGGTTGGGGCCTACTATCGGTGTCTGCCACTCCTTGCTGTTCTCCTCCACTGAACAAAGCTGTGCCGCCTGTTTACTACGGTTGCCAATTTTGAACTGCATTTCGACTACTTACTGATTTGGGCCTACTCTCTGTGTCAGCCTCTCATTCCAGTTGTCCTCCACTGCAATGCCCCCTGGTTAGTCCTGTGTTACCAATTTTGAACTGCATTTAGCCAACTTTATTCTTTGGGCCCATATCTGTGTTTCCTCCTCATCCTGCCCATTGCCCAGCCAGTGATAGATGAGTCTGCTGGTACATTGACCCATAACGCAAAATTCCCTGTGCACGCTACACAGCAAGATTGTGACCCTGCTGAAAGTCAGGTTCCTCTTCCCGCATACCATACCACCTTACACAGGGACAAAGAGGAAGGTGCAGATGAAAGTGCAGGTTCCTTCATCAGGTGGGGGGAGGAATACTAGTTGGCGACGTCACTGGCACAGGGCCTCTCATAGTACGCAAAAGTGTTGCTGCCGGTGGGAGGCGCCCCCGCCGTGCAAACACACCGCTGTACTTTGAGGGGCCCTGTGCCAGTGTGTTATGTTTGCTAATGACAGGTGTTATGAAGGCAATCCAGAAACACAGTGTGCTTAGCGATCAGAGCGCACACAGTGATCTGACAAATACCCAAAAATACAAGAACGAGCTCTGAGACGTGGAAACTCTGTAGACTGCAAACCTGATCCTATCCTAAACACAACTAAAAGCGGCTGTGGATTGCGCCTAACAACTACCTAGGCAACTCGGCACAGCCTAAGAAACTAGCTAGCCTGAAGATAGAAAAATAGGCCTGACTTGCCCCAGAGAAATTTCCCAAAGGAAAAGGCAGCCCCCCACATATAATGACTGTGAGTAAGATGAAAAGACAAAACGTAGGGATGAAATAGATTCAGCAAAGTGGGGCCCGATATTCTAGGACAGAGCGAGGACAGTAAAGCGAACTTTGCAGTCTACAAAAAACCCTAAAGCAAAACCACGCAAAGGGGGCAAAAAAACCCCACCGTGCCGAACTAACGGCACGGCGGTACACCCTTTGCGTCTCAGAGCTTCCAGCAAAACAAAAGACAAGCTGGACAGAAAAAAAGCAACAAAAAAGCAAAAGGCACTTAGCTATACAGAGCAGCAGGTCACAGGAACAATCAGGAGAAGCTCAGATCCAACACTGAAACATTGACAAGGAGCAAGGATAGCAGCATCAGGCGGAGTTAAGTAATGAAGCAGTTAACGAGCTTACCAGAACACCTGAGGGAGGAAGCTCAGAAGCTGCAGTACCACTTGTGACCACAGGAGTGAATTCAGCCACAGAATTCACAACAGTACCCCCCCCCCTTGAGGAGGGGTCACCGAACCCTCACCAGAGCCCCCAGGCCAACCAGGATGAGCCGCATGAAAGGCACGAACAAGATCGGAAGCATGAACATCAGAGGCAAAAACCCAGGAATTATCTTCCTGAGCATAACCCTTCCATTTAACCAGATACTGGAGTTTCCGTCTAGAAACACGAGAATCCAAAATCTTCTCCACAATATACTCCAATTCCCCCTCCACCAAAACCGGGGCAGGAGGCTCAACAGATGGAACCATTGGTGCCACGTATCTCCGCAACAACGACCTATGGAATACATTATGTATGGAAAAGGAGTCTGGGAGGGTCAAACGAAAAGACACAGGATTGAGAACCTCAGAAATCCTATACGGACCAATAAAACGAGGTTTAAATTTAGGAGAGGAAACCTTCATAGGAATATGACGAGAAGATAACCAAACCAGATCCCCAACACGAAGTCGGGGACCCACACGGCGTCTGCGATTAGCGAAAAGTTGAGCTTTCTCCTGGGACAAGATCAAATTGTCCACTACCTGAGTCCAGATCTGCTGCAACCTATCCACCACAGAATCCACACCAGGACAGTCCGAAGACTCAACCTGTCCTGAAGAGAAACGAGGATGGAACCCAGAATTACAAAAAAATGGAGAAACCAAGGTAGCCGAGCTGGCCCGATTATTAAGGGCGAACTCAGCCAACGGCAAAAAGGACACCCAATCATCCTGGTCTGCAGAAACAAAACATCTCAGATATGTTTCCAAGGTCTGATTGGTTCGTTCGGTCTGGCCATTAGTCTGAGGATGGAAAGCCGAGGAAAAGGATAGGTCAATGCCCATCCTACCACAAAAGGCTCGCCAAAACCTTGAAACAAACTTTGAACCTCTGTCAGAAACAATATTCTCAGGAATGCCATGCAACCGAACCACATGCTGAAAGAACAAAGGTACCAAATCAGAGGAGGAAGGCAATTTAGCCAAGGGCACCAGATGGACCATTTTAGAAAAGCGATCACAGACCACCCAAATGACTGACATCTTTTGAGAAACGGGAAGGTCAGAAATGAAATCCATCGAAATATGTGTCCAAGGCCTCTTTGGGACCGGCAAGGGCAAAAGCAACCCACTGGCACGAGAACAGCAGGGCTTAGCCCTAGCACAAATCCCACAGGACTGCACAAAAGTACGTACATCCCGTGACAGAGATGGCCACCAGAAGGATCTAGCCACTAACTCTCTGGTACCAAAGATTCCAGGATGACCAGCCAACACCGAACAATGAAGTTCAGAGATAAGTTTATTAGTCCACCTATCAGGGACGAACAGTTTCTCTGCTGGACAACGATCAGGTTTATTCGCCTGAAATTTTTGCAGCACCCGCCGCAAATCAGGGGAGATGGCAGACACAATGACTCCTTCCTTGAGGATACCCGCTGGCTCAGATAAACCCGGAGAGTCGGGCACAAAACTCCTAGACAGAGCATCCGCCTTCACATTTTTAGAGCCCGGAAGGTACGAAATCACAAAGTCGAAGCGGGCAAAAAATAACGACCAACGGGCCTGTCTAGGATTCAAGCGCTTGGCAGACTCGAGATAAGTCAAGTTCTTATGATCAGTCAATACCACCACGCGATGCTTAGCTCCTTCAAGCCAATGACGCCACTCCTCGAATGCCCACTTCATGGCCAGCAACTCTCGATTGCCCACATCATAATTACGCTCAGCGGGCGAAAACTTCCTGGAAAAGAAAGCACATGGTTTCATCACTGAGCAATCAGAACCTCTCTGTGACAAAACCGCCCCTGCTCCAATCTCAGAAGCATCAACCTCGACCTGGAACGGAAGAGAAACATCTGGCTGACACAACACAGGGGCAGAACAAAAACGACGCTTCAACTCCTGAAAAGCTTCCACAGCAGCAGAAGACCAATTGACCACATCAGCACCCTTCTTGGTCAAATCGGTCAATGGTTTGGCAATGCTAGAAAAATTACAGATGAAGCGACGATAAAAATTAGCAAAGCCCAGGAACTTTTGCAGACTTTTCAGAGATGTCGGCTGAATCCAATCCTGGATGGCTTGGACCTTAACTGGATCCATCTCGATAGTAGAAGGGGTAAAGATGAACCCTAAAAATGAAACTTTCTGCACACCGAAGAGACACTTTGATCCCTTCACAAACAAAGAGTTAGCACGCAGGACCTGAAAAACCATTCTGACCTGCTTCACATGAGACTCCCAATCATCTGAGAAGATCAAAATGTCATCCAAGTAAACAATCAGGAATTTATCCAGATACTCACGGAAGATGTCATGCATAAAAGACTGAAACACAGATGGAGCATTGGCAAGTCCGAACGGCATCACTAGATACTCAAAATGACCCTCGGGCGTATTGAATGCAGTTTTCCATTCATCTCCTTGCCTGATTCTCACCAGATTATACGCACCACGAAGATCTATCTTAGTGAACCAACTAGCCCCCTTAATCCGAGCAAACAAGTCAGATAACAATGGCAAGGGATACTGAAATTTAACAGTGATCTTATTAAGAAGGCGGTAATCAATACACGGTCTCAGCGAACCATCCTTCTTGGCTACAAAGCCAGCAAATTTTTCTCAGCCTGATCCACTGAATTAGGCTCATCGTACAGCAATCCGAGCGCCAGGAAAAACGCATCGACACTACTCAATGCAGGGTCTCCTGGCGCAAGAGAAAATGCCCAGTCTTGAGGGTCGCCGCGCAAAAAAAAAATAATAATCAAAACCTGTTGAATAGGATTACCAGAAGAATGAGGTTTCAAGGCCAGAAATAGCTTACAATTATTTTTGAAACTTAGAAACTTAGTTCTATCTCCAAAAAACAAATCAGGAATAGGAATTCTTGGTTCTAACATAGATTTCTGATCAATAGTATCTTGAATTTTTTGTACATTTATAACGAGATTATCCATTGAAGAGCACAGACCCTGAATATCCATGTCCACACCTGTGTCCAGAATCACCCAAATGTCTAGGGGAAAAAAAAAAAGTGAACACAGAGCAGAAAAAAAAAAAAAAAAAAAAAAAATGATGTCAGAACTTTTTCTTTCCCTCTATTGAGAATCATTAGTATGGCTCCTTGTACTGTTATGTTTGCTAATGACAGGTGTTATGAAGGCAATCCAGAAACACAGTGTGCTTAGCGATCAGAGCGCACACAGTGATCTGACAAATACCCAAATATACAAGAACGAGCTCTGAGACGTGGAAACTCTGTAGACTGCAAACCTGATCCTATCCTAAACACAACTAAAAGCGGCTGTGGATTGCGCCTAACAACTACCTAGGCAACTCGGCACAGCCTAAGAAACTAGCTAGCCTGAAGATAGAAAAATAGGCCTGACTTGCCCCAGAGAAATTCCCCAAAGGAAAAGGCAGCCCCCCACATATAATGACTGTGAGTAAGATGAAAAGACAAAACGTAGGGATGAAATAGATTCAGCAAAGTGGGGCCCGATATTCTAGGACAGAGCGAGGACAGTAAAGTGAACTTTGCAGTCTACAAAAAACCCTAAAGCAAAACCACGCAAAGGGGGCAAAAAAAACCCACCGTGCCGAACTAACGGCACGGCGGTACACCCTTTGCGTCTCAGAGATTCCAGCAAAACAAAAGACAAGCTGGACAGAAAAAAAGCAACAAAAAAGCAAAAGGCACTTAGCTATACAGAGCAGCAGGTCACAGGAACAATCAGGAGAAGCTCAGATCCAACACTGAAACATTGACAAGGAGCAAGGATAGCAGCATCAGGCGGAGTTAAGTAATGAAGCAGTTAACGAGCTTACCAGAACACCTGAGGGAGGAAGCTCAGAAGCTGCAGTACCACTTGTGACCACAGGAGTGAATTCAGCCACAGAATTCACAACACCAGTGCCAATGCCAACGAGTGGGCCCCCCCTGCTTGCTCAGGATCACAGCACTTGCAAAGTTGAAATACTTATCTCTCCCTTCTCCACTGCTGTGACGTGGTCCAGATTTACTGGGCCCACTAATTACTTGAACCAGCCCTACCCCCCACAACTTTAGCCAAATGACCCTCAATTTCAAATGCCTTCCAATTATTATAAGCTAAATTACGATTGACAAGCTTCTGTAACAAGAATGGATGTTTTTGCCATTAAAATGGGCAGTGTAGGTGTTTTCCTGGCCTCCACTCACTGCCGACTATGCTCCCCCATTGACTTGCATTGGGTTTCGTGTTTCGGGCGATACCCGACTTTTCGCCATAATCGGCCGATTCCACTCGACTCGACTTCTAAGATAGTCGGGTTTCGCGAAACACGACTCGACTCTAAAAAGGTCAAGGTCGCTCAACACAAGTTAGGAGTGTGGTTAGAGTTATTGTTGGGATTAGGGTTAGGGGTGTGTTGGAGTTAGGGGTGTGGTTAGAGTTGGGGTTAGTGGTGAGGTTTGGATTAGGGGTGTGTTTGGGTTAGGGTTTCAGTTAGAATTGGGGTTTCCACTATTTAGGCACATCAGGGCTCTCCAAACGCAACATGGCGTCCGATCTCATTTCCAGCCAATTCTGCGATGAAAAAGTAAAACAGTGCTCCTTCCCTTCCGAGCTCTCCCGTGCACCCAAACATGGGTTTACCCCAACATTTGGGGTATCAGCGTACTCAGGACAAATTGGACAACAAATTCTGGAGTCCAATTTCTCTTGCTACCCTTGGGAAAATTAAAATTTGGGGGGCTAAAAAACATTTTTGTGGGAAAAAATGATTTTTTATTTTCACGGCTCTGCGTTATAAACTGTATTGTAATACTTGTGGGTTCAAAGTTCTCACAACACATCGAGATAAGTTCCTTGGGGGGTCTAGGTTCCAAAATGGGGTCACTTGTGGGGTGTTTCTACTGTTTAGTTACATCAGGGGCTCTGCAAATGCAACGTGATACCTGCAGACCAATCCATCTAATGCCGGCGTCACACACAGCGTAAAACAATACGGTCCGTATATTACGGCCGTAATACGCTGAAAAGTCCCGAAAAAAGTGGTCCGTAGCTCCTCCGTAGGCAGGGTGTGTCAGCGTTTTTTGCACATGGCATCCTCCGAAATGTAATCCGTATGGCATCCGTACTGCGTGGTTTTCTCGCAGGCTAGCAAAACCAACATACCGCTATAGAAGTGATCCATGTGTCCCAAAAAGAAAAGAAAATATATATATACTGTCTATATATATATATATATATATATATATATATATGTGTGTCAGTAGACACATATATTAGAGAGAAAAGCCGGTAATTCAGTGCGGTGTACAGTAAAATCACACTGACAGCTTACAGTAGAATAGGTAGAATAAATGTGTACACATAGAATAGGTATATATATATATATATATGTCAGTGAGACACATATATGTATATATATTAATATTTATTCCAGCGCTAGACAGCTTGAAAGCCGGTAATTCAATTACCGGCTTTTTCCTTCTCCTTCCTAAAACCCGACATGATTTGAGACATGGTTTACATACAGTAAACCATGTCTTCTCTCCATTTTTTTTGCAGATTCCACACTACTAATGTCAGTAGTGTGTATCTGCAAAATTTGGCCGTTCTAGCTCTTAAAATAAAGGGTTAAATGGCGGAAAAAATTGGCGTGGGCTCCCGCGCAATTTTCTCCGCCAGAGTAGTAAAGCCAGTGACTGAGGGCAGATATTAATAGCCTGGAGAGGGTCCACGGTTATTGGCCCCCCCTGGCTAAAAATATCTGCCAGATATGAACTGTCAGTGTGATTTTACTGTACACCGCACTGAATTACCGGCTTTTCTCTCTAACAGCGCTGCGTATTTCTCGCAAGTCACACTGCTTGTCCGTGTGTAATCCGTATTTTTCACGCTTCCATAGACTTTCATTGGCGTATTTCTTGTGCAGTACGGTGACAAACGCAGCATGCTGCGATTTTGTACGGCCGTAGAAAGCCGTATAATACTGATCAGTAAAATACGGCAAATAGGAGCAGGGGCATAGAGAATAATTGTGCCGTATTTTTTGCGAGTTTTACGGACGTAGATTCTGCGCTCTTACGTCCGTAAAACTCGCATGTGTGACGGCGGCCTAAGTCTGCATTCCATATGGCACTCCTTCCCTTCCGAGCTCTGCCATGTGCCCAAACGGTGGTTCCCCCTACATATGGGGTATAAACGTACTCAGGAAAAATTGGACAACAACTTTTGGGGACCAAGTTCTCTTGTTACCCTTGGGAAAATAAAAAACTGGGTGTTACAGATAATTTTGTGGAAAAAAAAGATTTTTTATTTTCATGGCTCTGCGTTTTTAACTGTAGTGAAACACTTGGGGGTTCAAAGTTCATACAACACATCTAGATAAGGTCCTTGGGGGGTCTAGTTTCCAATATGGGGTCACTTGTGGGGGGTTTCTACTGTTTAGGTACATTACGGGCTCTGCAAACACAATATGACGCCTGCAGACCATTCCATCTAAGTCTGCATTCCAAATGGCGCTCCTTCCCTTCTGAGCTCTGCCATGTGCCCAAACGGTGGTTACCCCCCACCCTCCCCAAGCCTACTCAGGACAAATTGAACAACAACTTTTGGGGTCCAATTTCTTCTGTTACCCTTGGGAAAATGCAAAACTGGGGGCTAAAAATAATTTTTGTGGAAAAAAAATGAATTTTTGTTTTCACGGCTCTGCGTTATTCACTGTAGTGAAACACTTGGAGGTTCAAAGCTCTCACAACACATCTAGATAAGATCCATAGGGGGTCTACTTTCCAAAATGGTGTCACTTGTGGGGGGTTTCAATGTTTAGGCACATCAGGGGCTCCCCGACGCAACATGGTGTTCCATCTCAATTCCAGCCAATTTTGCATTGAAAAGTCAAATGGCACTCCTTCCTTTCCGAGCTCTGCCATGCGCCCAAACAGTAGTTTATCCCCACATATGGGGTATCTGGGTACTCAGGACAAATTGTACAATAACTTTTGGGGTCCACTTTTTCCTGTTACCTTTGGTAAAATAAAACAAATTGGAGCTGAAATAAATTTTTGGTGAAAAAAAATAAATGTTCATTTTTTTTAAACATTCCAAAAATTCCTGTGAAACACCTGAAGAGTTAATAAACTTCTTGAATGTGGTTTTGAGCACCTTGAAGGGTGCAATTTTTAGAATGGTGTTACACTTGGTTATTTTCTATCATATAGACCCCTCTAAATGACTTCAAATGTGATGTGGTCCCTAAAAAAAATGGTGTTTTAAAAATGAGAAATTGCTGGTCAACTTTTAACCCTTATAACTCCCTAACAAAAAATGATGTTTCCAAATTTGTGCTGATGCAAAGTAGACATGTGGGAAATGTTACGTATTAAGTATTTTGTGTGACATATCTCTGTGTTTTAAGGGCATAAAAATTTAAAGTTGGAAAATTGCGAAATTTTCAAAATTTTTGCCAAATTTCCATTTTTTTCACAAATAAACACAGGTAATATCAAAGAAATTGTACCACTGTCATGAAGTACAATATGTCTTGAGAAAACAATGTCAGAATCACCAGGAGTTATAACCTCATAAAGGGACAGTGGTCAGAATTGTAAAAATTGGCCTGTCATAAATGTGCAAACCACCCTCGGGGTTTAAGGGGTAAATCCTTTTTTTATTGATAGTTCGGGCGATTCTGAATGCGGCAATGCCAAATATGTGTATGTTTGATTTTTTTTATTGTTTTATTTTGAATGGAGTGAAAGGGGGGTGATTTAAACTTATATTTTTTTATTTTTTCCACATTTTTCAAAACATTTTTTTAAATTTTCAAGTTGTCATGCCGATGCATCGCTGACCCCTGATCACATGACAGGGGTCAACTATGCGCACATTTCCTGCCCGATGGCTGGAAGCGGTAGTTAAATGCTGTCAGCGTTTGACAGCGGCAATTAACTAGTTAATAGCGGCAGGTGGATCGTGATTCCATCTGCCACTATTGCGTGCACATGTCAGCTGTACAAAACAGCTGACATGTCGCGACTTTGATGTGTGCTCAGCGCCGGAGCCCACATCAAAGGGGAAGACACGACATGCGCTGTACTAGTATTTAGTCAGTCAGCAATAGTGCAAGTTCCACCACTTAAAAAGATGAGAGGCGTCTGTAATTTACATCATAGGTAGACCTCAACTATGGGAGACAAACTGAGGAAAAAAAATCCAGAAAATCACATTGTCTGTTTTTTTAACATTTTATTTGCATATTATGGTGGAAAATAAGTATTTGGTCAGAAACAAAATTTCATCTCAATACTTTGTAATATATCCTTTGTTGGCAATGACAGAGGTCAAACGTTTTCTGCAAGTCTTCACAAGTTTGCCACACACTGTTGTTGGTATGTTGGCCCATTCCTCCATGCAGATCTCCTCTAGAGCAGTGATGTTTTTGGCTTTTCGCTTGGCAACACGGACTTTCAACTCCCTCCAAAGGTTTTCTATAGGGTTGAGATCTGGAGACTGGCTAGGCCACTCCAGGACCTTGAACTGTTTCTTACGAAGCCACTCCTTTGTTGCACTGGCGGTGTGCTTTGGATCATTGTCATGTTGAAAGACCCAGCCATGTTTCATCTTCAATGCCCTTGCTGATGGAAGGAGGTTTGCACTCAAAATCTCACGATACATGGCCCCATTCATTCTTTCATGTACCCGGATCAGTCGTCCTGGCCACTTTGCAGAGATACAGCCCCAAAGCATGATGTTTCCACCACCATGCTTTACAGTAGGTATGGTGTTTGATGGATGCAACTCAGTATTCTTTTTCCTCCAAACACGACAAGTTGTGTTTCTACCAAACAGTTCCAGTTTGGTTTCATCAGACCATAGGACATTCTCCCAAAACTCCTCTGGATCATCCAAATGCTCTCTAGCAAACTTTAGACGGGCCCGGACATGTACTGGCTTAAGCAGAGAGACACGTCTGGCACTGCAGGATCTGAGTCCATGGTGGCGTAGTGTGTTACTTATGGTAGGCCTTGTTACATTGGTCCCAGCTCTCTGCAGTTCATTCACTAGGTCCCCCCGCGTGGTTCTGGGATTTTTGCTCACCGTTCTTGTGATCATTCTGACCCCACGGGGTGGGATTTTGCGTGGAGCCCCAGATCGAGGGAGATTATCAGTGGTCTTGTATGTCTTCCATTTTCTAATTATTGCTCCCACTGTTGATTTCTTCACTCCAAGCTGGTTGGCTATTGCAGATTCAGTCTTCCCAGCCTGGTGAAGGGCTACAATTTTGTTTCTGGTGTCCTTTGACAGCTCTTTGGTCTTCACCATAGTGGAGTTTGGAGTCAGACTGTTTGAGGGTGTGCACAGGTGTCTTTTTATACTGATAACAAGTTTAAACAGGTGCCATTACTACAGGTAATGAGTGGAGGAAAGAGCAGACTCTTAAAGAAGAAGTTACAGGTCTGTGAGAGCCAGAAATCTTGATTGTTTGTTTCTGACCAAATACTTATTTTCCACCATAATATGCAAAAAAAATGATAAAAAAACAGACAATGTGATTTTCTGGATTTTTTTTTCTCAGTTTGTCTCCCATAGTTGAGGTCTACCTATGATGTAAATTACAGATGCCTCTCATCTTTTTAAGTGGTGGAACTTGCACTATTGCTGACTGACTAAATACTTTTTTGCCCCACTGTACAGCAGTATCACGTATATGTAGTGTTGAGCGATACCTTCCGATATCCAGAAATGTCAGTATCGGATTGGATCGGCCGATATCCATAAAATATCGGATATTGCCGATACCAATACCAATGCAAGTCAATAGGACACAAATATCGGAACGTAAATAAGCCCTTTCTGTCCTTTTACATCCAGTTCTGGAGGGGGGAAGAGTGTGGGCGGTGCGTGGGCAGACACTGTGCGTGTCTGTGTGTAAGGGCACGGTCTGTGCGGGCCTGCTGGGGATCTGTACATGCCTGCTGGGGCTGTATGCGAGCCTGCCAGGGCTGTATGTGAGCTGCCGGTGCTGTATGCGGCCTGCCAGGCTCTATGTGGACTGCCGGGGCTGTATGTGGACTGCCGGGGCTCTATGCAGACCTGCCGGGTCTCTATGCGGGCTGCCGTGGGTCTGTACGTGCCTGCCTGGGCTGTATGCGGGCTGCCGGGGGTCTGTACGGGCCTGCTTGGGCTGTATGCTGGCCTGCCGGGGCCCTATGTGCCGTGCGGGGTCTCTTTGCGGCGTGCAGGGTCTCTGTGCGGCATGCCGGGGCTCTGGGCGTGTGTGCAGGCATCGTCCGATGGGACTACAAGTCCCATCGGACGATGCCTGCTACACTGACAGTGATTGACACATTAGCCAATGATTGGACAGTAGTAGTCCCATCATCCGGCTAATGTGTTGAATGAAAAAAAAAACACATACATACTCCATACATACTCCATACAGTACATACATATAGACATACAGTACATTAACCATAAAGTTCAAACTCACCATTACTTGTCACTTTGTTTCCCAATGCCAGTGTCAACCTGTAATAAAGATTAAAATAACAAACAACCAATATACTCCCTGTCCGCAGAAATCCACGTGTGTCCCACGATGATCTCCCGTGAAGAACAGCAGCAACAGCTGTTGCGACCGCTCACCAGGGGCTCCAGAAACACAATGATGGGAGGAAGGTATCCTTCCGCGCTGCATTCCTCCTCTGCTGTAAAAAAAATAGTCCCTAGCCTCACTTATGGCATTGCTGGGTGAGAAATTTTCCCATGCAGCAATTGCCATAAAGTGACACTTTGAACTTTAGTAACTTCAGTGATGCACTGAGCCATTGTCTCCTGTCAGTGTGTCACTGAGGGTCCTATAGAGCAGTGACATCACCCGATGTCACTGTTCTATAGGGGAGATCGTCGTGGGACCCTCGTTATTAATTGGACTACGGCGGACAGGTAGTATACGGTTTATTATTTTACGTTTTCTGCAGGCGCTGAAGTATGGTAAGTATGGTTAAATGAAGAATATTAAAATACTTTTTTCCTAATATATGCGTGTTTTATTAACCCTTTCTTACTATTGGATTAATAATAGATAGGAGTCTTATTGATGCCTCTCCGTTATTAACCCGGCTTAATGTCACCTTACAATAGCAAGGTGACATTAACCCCTCATTACCCCATATCCCACCGCTACACGGGAGTGGGAAAAGAGGGGCTAAGTGCCAGAATTGGCGCATCTCACAGATGCGCCATTTCTGGGGCGGCTGCGGACTCGTATTTGTAGCCAGTGGGGGGCCAATATCCATGGCCCCTCTCTAGGCTATGAATATCAGCCAGCAGCTGTCTGCGTAGCCTTTCTGGCTATAAAATATAGGGGGACCCCACGTCATTTTTTTTGGGGGGGTCCTCCTATTTTAATAGCCAGTAAGCTGATATTCATATCAGGCTACAAATATTGTCCCCCGGCCATCGGCTTTCCCCCTCTGGCGCAGAAAATTGAGCGGGAGCCCAACCCATTTTTTCCCCTGGAGAGCGGTTGCAAAAGCTGTTGCTGCTGTTCTCCACAGGAGATCGTCGTGGGACACTCGTGGATTTCTGCGGACAGGGAGTATATTGGTTGTTTGTTATTTTAATCTTTTTTACAGGTTGACACTGGCTTCAGAGAACAAAGTGACAAGTAATGGTGAGTATGAACTCTATGTTTAATGTACTGTATGTCTATATGTATGTACTGTATGGAGTATGTGTGGAGTATGTATGGAGTATGTATGTGTTTTTTTTTTTTTCATTTAACACATTAGCCGGATGATGGGACTACTGCTGTCCCATCATTGGCTAGTGTGCCAATCACTGTCAGTGTAGCAGGCATCGTCCGATGGGACTTGTAGTCCCATCGGACGATGCCTGCACACACGCACAGAGCCCCAACACGCCGCACAGAGACCCCGCACGCCGCACAGAGACCCGATACGCCGCATAGAGCCCCGGCAGGCACGCATATAGCCCCGGCAGGCCCGCATAGAGCCCCGGCAGGCCCGCATACAGCCCCGGCAGGCCCGCATACAGCCCCAGCAGGCCCGCATACAGCCCTGGCAGGCCCGTACAGACCCCCGGAAGCCCGCATAGAGCCCAGGCAGGCACGTACAGATCCCCCATGTCACACACAGACCCCGCCCACATACACACCCATGCAGTCTCCGCTAGGGTTGAGCGAAACGGATCATTCATTTTCAAAAGTCGCTGACTTTTGGCACAGTCGGGTTTCACGAAACCCGACCCGATCCCTGTGTGGGGTCGGCCATGCGGTACGCGACTTTCGCACTAAAGTCGCGTTTCAATGATGCGAAAAGCGCCATTTCTCAGCCAATGAAGGTGGACGCAGAGTGTGGGCAGCGTGATGACATAGGTCCTGGTCCCCACCATCTTAGAGAAGGGCATTGCAGTGATTGGCTTGCTGTCTGCGGCATCACAGGGGCTATAAAGAGGCGTTTCCGCCGACCGCCATCTTACTGCTGCTGATCTGAGCATAGGGAGAGGTTGCTGCCGCTTCGTCAGAAGCAGGGATAGCGTTAGGCAGGGTCCATTAACCACCAAACCGCTTGTGCTGTAGCGATTTCCACTGTCCAACACCACCTTTTGTTTACAGGGACAGTGGAAGCTACATTTTTTTTCCCGCAGCGCTGTAGCTCATTGGGCTGCCTTAGAAGGCTCCCTGATAGCTGCATTGTTGTGTGTACGCCGCTGTGCAAACCAACTACTTTTTTCAAAGCACAAATCCTGTTGTTCCTTCCTTTCTGCACAGCTATCTTTTTTGTTTGTCCACACTTTTGATGTAATTTGTGCAGCAGTTCACTCCTTCTTATTGCTGCCTGCCATACCTGGCTGAGATTACTGCAGGGAGATAGTAATTGTAGGACAGTCCCTTTTTTTTTAATTCTCCCTAAAAAAATAAGTTGTGGGAGATTAAGATTGGCATTTCTGCTAGAGTGCCAGTCCTGTGCGTGCCATCTCTCTTAAATAGTGGGCCATAGAAAGCCTTTTATTTTATTTTTTTAATTTGGTATCTAAATTCTGCCTGAAAAAATTAAAAAAAACGTGGGAGATTAATATTTGCCTTTCTGCTTGTCTGCCAGTCCTGAGTGTGCCATCTCTCTTAAATAGTGGGCCATAGAAAGCCTAGTTGTTTTTTTTTAAATTTGGTATCTAAATTCTTCCTGAAAAAATAAAAAAAAACCTGTGGGAGATTAATATTGGCCTTTCTGCTTGTCTGCCAGTATTGAGTGTGCCATCTCTCTTAAATAGTGGGCCATAGAAAGCCTATTTTTTTTTTTTTTTTTTAATTTGGTATCTAAATTCTCCCTGAAAAAAAAACAGTGGGAGATTAATATTGGCCTTTCTGCTTGTCTGCCAGTCCTGATTGTGCCATCTCTCTTAAATAGTGGGCCATAGAAAGCCTATTTTTTTTTTTAATATGGTATCTAAATTCTCCCTGAAAAAATAAAAAAAACCAGTGGGAGATTAATATTGGCCTTTCTGCTTGTCTGCCAGTCCTGATTGTGCCATCTCTCTTAAATAGTGGGTCATAGAAAGCCTAGTTTTTTTTTTTAAATTTGGTATCTAAATTCTCCCTGAAAAAATAAAAAAAAAACCTGTGGGAGATTAATATTGGCCTTTCTGCTTGTCTGTCAGTCCTGATTGTGCCATCTCTCTTAAATAGTGGGCCATAGAATGCCTTTTTTTTTTTTTAAATTTGGTATCTAAATTCTCCCTGAAAAAATAAAAAACCTGTGGGAGATTAATATTGGCCTTTCTGCTTGTCTGCCAGTCCTGAGTGTGCCATCTCTCTTAAATAGTGGGCCATAGAAAGCCTAGTGTTTTTTAAAAAAAAAATTTGGTATCTAAATTCTCCCTGAAAAAAAAAAAACCTGTGGGAGATTAATATTGGCCTTTCTGCTTGTCTGCCAGTCCTGAGTGTGCCATCTGTCTTAAATAGTGGGCCATAGAAAACCTAGTGTTTTTTTTTTTAAATTTGGTATCTAAATTCTCCCTGAAAAAAAAAAAAAAAACGTAGGAGATTAATATTTAACTTTCTGCTTGTCTGCCAGTCCTGAGTGTGCCATCTCTCTTAAATAGTGGGCCATAGAAAGCCTAGTTTTTTTGTTAAAAAAATTTGGTATCTAAATTCTCCCTGAAAAAAAAAAAAAACAGTGGGAGATTAATATTGGCCTTTGTGCTTGAGTGACAGTCCTGCGTGTGTGGCATCTCTCTCATTTGGTGCCACAGAAAACAGTGTGTAACATCGTGCCTGATTTTCCTTGCATACTCACCCACCTATAAAGGGATATCTAAATCATACAGAAGTTAGAGTTCACCTTGTAAGTTGTTTGACAGTAACAAATACCGTTAGTTTGGTGACGTTTTTAAAACAATGAGGAAGTCTGGTGGAAGAGGTCGTGGCCGTGGGCGTTGATTGCCAGCTGGTAATGATGGTAGTGGTAGTGGAGCATCGGGTGGTCGTGGGAAAAACAATATAGCACCTAAGTCTCGAGCTGTGGAGCCAGGTTCGTCGTCTGGCTACACAAGGCCTCGAACGCTCCCTTATCTGGGAGTAGGAAAACCGCTTTTAAAGCCGGAGCAGCAAGAGCAAGTTTTGTCTTACCTTGCAGACTCAGCCTCTAGCTCTTTTGCCTCCTCTTCTGAAACTGGTAAATGTAAAAGCAGCGCGTCGTTAGTGGATGTTCACGGTCAGGGACAAGTCGCTTGCTTGTCCTCTTCAGCAAAAACAGCAACAGAGAAGGATGCAGCAGGCGACACAACGGGTTACTCCATGGAGCTCTTTACACATACCGTCCCTGGCTTAGAAAGTGAAACAGTTAACAGGCCATGCCCATTACAAGTTGAATCTGACATGGAGTGCACTGATGCACAGCCACAGCCAGACTACTATGCTGGTCCTATGACTCAGACCACAACATTGCCCTCGCAGGGTACTGATCCAGAATCAGACCTGATGAAACTATGTTGCCCCGTCACGAACGCTATACCACCAACTTACACGGTGACACAGACGAAGTTGCACATGAGCTAGAAGAGGAGGTTATAGATGACCCAGTTGTTGACCCCAATTGGCAGCCATTGGGGGAACAGGGTGCAGGCGGCAGTAGTTCTGAAGCGGAGGAGGAGGGGCCGCAGCAGGCATCAACATCGCAACAGGTTCCATCTGCCAGGCCAGTAGATGGCACAAAACGCGTAGCAAAGCCAAAACCTGTTGGAGGACAGCGTGGCCATCCGGTTAAAGCTCAGTCTGCAATGCCTGAAAAAGGATCCGATGCTAGAAAGAGTGCAGTCTGGCATTTTTTTAAACAACATCCAATTGATCAGCGCAAAGTCATCTGTCAAAAATGTTCAACTATCTTAAGCAGAGGTCAGAATCTGAAAAGTCTAAATACAAGTTGCATGCATAGACATTTAACCACCATGCATTTGCAAGCCTGGACTAACTACCAAACGTCCCTTAAGGTTGTAGCACCCTCGGCCAATGAAGCTAGTCAGCAACGCTACATCCCTTCCGTCAGTGTATGGCCACTATTTTCCGCACTACCTGCAGTATCTGTGCAGGTTTCTTTGCCAGGCCAAAGCAGTCAGGGTCAGGGAATCACCAGTTTCGTAGTAGGAAACACTGCATCTAGGGCACCGGCGGCAACAATACCGTCTCCAACCGTCTCTCAGTCTGCCATGTCCACCGGCACCCCCGCTAGTTCCACGATCTCCAGCTCTCCAGTCCAGCTCACCGTACATGAGACTCTGGTTAGAAAAATGAAGTACTAAAGGTACCTTCACACTAAACGACGCTGCAGCGATCCAGACAACGATCCGGATCGCTGCAGCGTCGCTGTTTGGTCGCTGGAGAGCTGTCACACAGACAGCTCTCCAGCGACCAACGATGCCGGTAACCAGGGTAAACATCGGGTTACTAAGCGCAGGGCCACGCGATCAGAATCCTGCTGTGATGTCGTTGGTTGGGGCTAGAGGGCCAGAACTTTATTTGGTCGCTGGCTCTCCCGCTGACATCGCTGAATCGGCGTGTGTGATACCGATTCAGCGATGTCTTCGCTGGTAACCAGGGTAAACATCGGGTTACTAAGCGATGGGCCGCGCTTAGTAACCCGATGTTTACCCTGGATACCATCCTAAAAG
Source organism: Ranitomeya imitator (assembly GCF_032444005.1). Taxonomy (NCBI): domain Eukaryota; kingdom Metazoa; phylum Chordata; class Amphibia; order Anura; family Dendrobatidae; genus Ranitomeya; species Ranitomeya imitator. The sequence goes on from NC_091284.1 coordinate 588,177,285, forward strand.
TAAAAAAACAAACGCTTCATACTTACCTTCCGCTGTCTGTACCCGGCTCTGTGCTTCTCTGTACTCACTGTGAGCACAGCAGCCGGAAAGCAGAGCGGTGACGTCACCGCTCTGCTTTCCGGCCGCTGTGCTCACAGCCAGAGCAGAGAAGCACAGCGCCGGGGACAGACAGCCGAACGTAAGCATGAAGCGTTTGTTTTTTTTACTTTTAGGATGGTATCCAGGGTAAACATCGGGTTACTAAGCGCGGCCCTGCGCTTAGTAACCCGATGTTTACCCTGGTTACCAGCAAAGACATCGCTGAATCGCTGTCACACACGCCGATTCAGCGATGTCAGCGGGAGAGCCAGCGACCAAATAAAGTTCTGGCCCTCTAGCCCCGACCAACAACATCACAGCAGGATTCTGATCGCTGCTGCGTGTCAAACTAAACGATATCGCTAGCGAGGACGCTGCAACGTCACGGATCGCTAGCGATATCGTTTAGTGTGAAGGTACCTTTAGCCTCGCATCCGCGTACACAGGGTTTGAACGCCCACATAGCTAGACTAATCTCGTTAGAGATGATGCCCTACCGGTTAGTTAAAAGCGAAGCTTTCAAAGCCCTGATGGACTACGCTGTACCACGCTACGAGCTACCCAGTCGACACTTCTTTTCGCGAAAAGCCATCCCAGCCCTCCACCAGCATGTTAAAGAGCGCATCGTCCATGCACTCAGGCAATCTGTGAGTACAAAGGTGCACCTGACAACAGATGCATGGACCAGTATGCATGGCCAGGGGCGTTACGTGTCCATCATGGCACACTGGGTGAATGTGGTGGATGCAGGCTCCACAGGGGACAGCAATTTTGGGACAGTTCTGCCTAGCCCACGGTCAAGGAAACAGTTGGCTGTAGCCGTTCGCACCCCTCCTCCTCCTCCTCGTCCTCCTGCAGAAGCGAGAGCTCGTCCACAGACCGCAGTCGCCCAACCACTCCATCCGCAGCTGCCACAGTTGCACACCAGTTGTCCTATTATGGGGCAGCTACTGGCAAGCGTCAGCAGGCTGTATTGGCTATGAAGTGTTTGGGCGACAACAGACACACCGCGGAAGTTCTGTCCGAGTTCTTGCAGAAAGAAACGCAGTCGTGGATGGGCCCTGTAGATCTTGAGGCAGGCAAGGTAGTGAGTGATAACGGAAGGAATTTCATGGCTGCCATCTCCCTTTCCCAACTGAAACACATTCCACATTCCTTGCCTGGCTCACACCTTAAACCTGGTGAAGTGCTTCCTGAAAAGTTATCCGGGGTTATCCGACATGCTCCTCAAAGTGCGCAGACTTTGCTCGCATATCCGCCGTTCGCCCGTACACTCCAGCCGTATGCAGACCAATCAGCGGTCTTTGAACCTTCCCCAGCATCGCCTAATTATAGACGTTGCAACAAGGTGGAACTCAACACTGCACATGCTTCAGAGACTGTGCAAACAGAGGCGTGCTGTTATGTATTTGTGGGAGGATACCCATACACGGGCAGGCAGTAGGATGGCAGACATGGAGTTGTCAGGTGTTCAGTGGTCGAAGATACAAGACATGTGTCAAGTCCTTCAGTGTTTTGAGGAATGCACACGGCTGGTTAGTGCAGACAACGCCATAATAAGCATGAGCATCCCCCTAATGCGTCTGCTGATGCAAAGTTTGACGCACATAAAGGAGCAGGCGTCTGCAGCAGAGGAAGAGGAAAGCCTTGATGACAGTAAGCCATTGTCTGGCCAGGGCAGTATACTGGACGAGGTAGCGGGCAAACAGGAGGAGGAGGACGAGGAGGATGATGGGGATGAGTATTTTTTTAATGAGGAAGCTTTTCCGGGGCCACGGGAAATTGGTGGCGTGGCAAGGCCGGGTTCTGGTTTTTTGAGGGACACAAGTGACGTAGATTTGCCTGAAACAGCCCCTCAACCCAGCACAACCGCAGATTTGACAACTGGAACTTTGGCCCACATGGCGGATTATGCCTTACGTATCCTCAAAAGGGACACACGCATTACTAAAATGATGAACAATGACGATTACTGGTTGGCCTGCCTCCTTGATCCTCGCTATAAAGGCAAATTGCAAAATATTATGCCACATGAGAACTTGTAACTAATATTAGCAACCAAACAATCAACTCTTGTTGACCGTTTGCTTCAGGCATTCCCAGCACACAGCGCCCATGATCGTTCTCACACGAGCTGCAGGGGCCAGCAGACCAGAGGTGTTAGAGGTGCAGAAATCAGAAGTGGCGTTGGACAGAGGGGTTTTCTGACCAGGTTGTGGAGTGATTTTGCTATGACCGCAGACAGGACAGGTACTGCAGCATCAATTCAAAGTGACAGGAGACAACATTTGTCCAGTATGGTTACTAACTATTTTTCATCCCTTATCGATGTTCTCCCTCAACCGTCATTCCCATTTGATTACTGGGCATCCAAATTAGACACCTGGCCAGAATTGGCAGAATATGCTTTGCAGGAGCTTGCTTGCCCGGCAGCTAGTGTCCTATCAGAAAGAGTATTCAGTGCTGCAGGTTCAATATTAACCGAAAAAAGGACTCGTCTGGCTACCCAAAATGTTGATGATTTAACATTCATTAAAATGAACCACAACTGGATTTCGAATTCTTTTGCCCCACCTTGCCCGGCTGACACCTAGCTTTCCTATGAAAAGGTCTTGCTTGTGGACTACTCTGACTGACTTTTGCAATCGCGTAATTTGCAGCAGCTGATTGTCCAGCATACGACATGTTTACACCTCCCTAAATGGCCAAAATCCCCCCCCACGGGGCCGTGGTCTTGCCTCTTGGCTCAAGCACCCGTGAGAGTGCCGTTTGTCTGAAGAGGTGGGTGTGCCCGCTTTTGGTCGACAGCACTGCCACTGGGTCCCTCATAGTACAATAAAGTGTCTCTGGCGGTGGTGGTGTGCACCCAACATCAGACACACTGTTGTAACATGAGGGGCCCTGGGCCTGTACCGCCGGCCACAAGAGAGTTCCCCCCCAGCTCAAACATTGCTATACCACTTGCACAATTATCTCTCACAGTTCCACCGATGTTTACTCTATGCGCTGACATCATTCAATGCCTGGCACTGACAATACCAATGTGTTGACATGTATGATGGTACTGAACATAGTCAGGGGCAGTGTCCTATATTTACACCAGTAAATAATTAGCGCCAAATTACTAGGTCTAAAGCTCAGTAGAGGAGCCCACCCCTGTACCTAAGTATTCCACCCTTTTGTGTTTTGGTTTTGTTGTAATGCGAGACATTATCATCTATTTATTTTTTTGGAGTACTAACTGGCAGACACTCATTACAATCGGCCTCCGCTGACAACACCAATGCTGCCTGCGTACCCCTGCAAAAGAATTGCAAGTGCCTACAGCCAAATTTTGTTATGTTAGGCCTACTACGCCTGTCTGCGGTCCCTCCTGCCACTAGTCGTCAAGTGACCTGTCTACTGCTGCCCGTGTACCCCTGGAACCAATTTAAAAGTGCCTACAGCCAAATTTTGTTATGTTAGGCCTACTACGTCTGTCTGCGGTCCCTCCTGCCACTAACCTGTCTACTGCTGCCCGTGTACCCCTGGAACCAATTTAAAAGTGCCTACAGCCAAATTTTGTTATGTTAGGCCTACTACGCCTGTCTGCGGTCCCTCCTGCCACTAGTCCTCAAGTGACCTGTCTACTGCTACCCGTGTACCCCTGGAACCAATTTAAAAGTGCCTACAGCCAAATTTTGTTATGTTAGGTCTAATACGCCTGTCTGCGGTCCCTCCTGCCACTAGTTCTCAAGTGACCTGTCTACTGCTGCCCGTGTACCCCTGGAACCAATTTAAAAGTGCCTACAGCCAAATTTTGTTATGTTAGGCCTACTACGCCTGTCTGCGGTCCCTCCTGCCACTAGTCCTCAAGTGACCTGTCTACTGCTGCCCGTGTACCCCTGGAACCAATTAAAAAGTGCGTACAGCCAAATTTTGTTATGTTAGGCCTACTACGCCTGTCTGCGGTCCCTCCTGCCACTAGTCCTCAAGTGTCCTGTCTACTGCTGCCCGTGTACCCCTGGAACCAATTTAAAAGTGCCTACAGCCAAATTTTGTTATGTTAGGCCTACTACGCCTGTCTGCGGTCCCTCCTTCCACTTGTCCTCCAGTGACCTGTCTACTGCTGCCCATGTACCCCTGGAACCAATTTAAAAGTGCCTACAGCCAAATTTTGTTATGTTAGGCCTACTACGCCTGTCTGCGGTCCCTCCTGCCACTAGTCCTCAAGTGACCTGTCTACTGCTGCCCGTGTACCCCTGGAACCAATTAAAAAGTGCCTACAGCCAAATTTTGTTATGTTAGGCCTACTACGCCTGTCTGCGGTCCCTCCTGCCACTAGTCCTCAAGTGTCCTGTCTACTGCTGCCCGTGTACCCCTGGAACCAATTTAAAAGTGCCTACAGCCAAATTTTGTTATGTTAGGCCTACTACGCCTGTCTGCGGTCCCTCCTTCCACTTGTCCTCCAGTGACCTGTCTACTGCTGCCCATGTACCCCTGGAACCAATTTAAAAGTGCCTACAGCCAAATTTTGTTATGTTAGGCCTACTACGCCTGTCTGCGGTCCCTCCTGCCAATAGTCCTCAAGTGACCTGTCTACTGCTGCCCGTGTACCCCTGGAACCAATTAAAAAGTGCCTACAGCCAAATTTTGTTATGTTAGGCCTACTACGCCTGTCTGCGGTCCCTCCTGCCACTAGTCCTCAAGTGACCTGTCTACTGCTGCCTGTGTACCCCTGGAACCAATTTAAAAGTGCCTACAGCCAAATTTTGTTATGTTAGGCTTACTACGCCTGTCTGCGGTCCCTCCTGCCACTAGTCCTCAAGTGACCTGTCTACTGCTGCCCGTGTACCCCTGGAACCAATTTAAAAGTGCCTACAGCCAAATTTTGTTATGTTAGGCCTACTACGCCTGTCTGCGGTCCCTCCTGCCACTAGTCCTCAAGTGACCTGTCTACTGATGCCCGTGTACCCCTGGAACCAATTTAAAAGTGCCTACAGCCAAATTTTGTTATGTTAGGCCTACTACGCCTGTCTGCGGTCCCTCCTGCCACTAGTCCTCAAGTGACCTGTCTACTCCTGCCCGTGTACCCCTGGAACCAATTTAAAAGTGCCTACAGCCAAATTTTGTTATGTTAGGCCTACTACGCCTGTCCGCGGTCCCTCCTGCCACTAGTCCTCAAGTGACCTGTCTACTGCTGCCCGTGTACCCCTGGAACCAATTTAAAAGTGCCTACAGCCAAATTTTGTTATGTTAGGCCTACTGCGCCTGTCTGCGGTCCCTCCTGCCACTAGTCCTCAAGTGACCTGTCTACTGATGCCCGTGTACCCCTGGAACCAATTAAAAAGTGCCTACAGCCAAATTTTGTTATGTTAGGCCTACTACGCCTGTCTGCGGTCCCTCCTGCCACTAGTCCTCAAGTGACCTGTCTACTGCTGCCCGTGTACCCCTGGAACCAATTAAAAAGTGCTTACAGCCAAATTTTGTAATGTTAGGCCTACTACGCCTGTCTGCGGTCCCTCCTTCCACTGGTCCTCCAGTGACCTGTCTACTGCTGCCCGTGTACCCCTGGAACCAATTTAAAAGTGCCTACAGCCAAATTTTGTTATGTTAGGCCTACTACGCCTGTCTGCGGTCCCTCCTGCCACTAATCCTCAAGTGACCTGTCTACTGCTGCCCGTGTACCCCTGGAACCAATTTAAAAGTACCTACAGCCAAATTTTGTTATGTTAGGCCTACTACGCCTGTCTGCGGTCCCTCCTGCCACTAGTCCTCAAGTGACCTGTCTACTGCTGCCCGTGTACCCCTGGAACCAATTTAAAAGTGCCTACAGCCAAATTTTGCTATGTTAGGCCTACTACGCCTGTCTGCGGTCCCTTCTTCCACTAGTCCTCCACTGACCAGTCCACTGCTGCCCGTGTACCCCTGGAACCTATTTTAAATTGCATAGAGCATCCTCTTTTTAATAGTAGGCATACAAACTCTGTCTGTGGCCCATAATTGAAATTGTCCTCCACTGAACAGACCAATGCTGCCTGTGTACCCCTGTAACCTTTTTTAAACTGCATTGAGCCAAATGTTGTTGTTAAGGCCTACTACCTGTGTCTGTCTGCGCCACTCAATACAGCTGTCCTCCTTTTAAAAAAGCTGAGCGTCAATAGTCTGGTTTTCAGCCTATAGGAATTTGAAAACTGCATTGGGGCTACTACTACTACTTCGGTAGGGCCTACTAACGGTGTCTGCCGCTCCAAGGTGTGCCCCAGGTTTCCTCTCCATAGCTTAGAGCTTCTAGCTCTCGTTTAGTAGTTGTTGAAAACAACACTGCATTCGGTCTACAAGTTGGGTCTGGGTTGTAGAGACGGTGTCTTCCGCTCCAAAGTGTTCTCCAGGTTTCCTCTCCATTGCTTCAATCTTAAAGCTCTTGTTTAGTAGATGTTGAAAACAACACTGCATTCGGCCTACAAGTTGGGTCTGGGGTGTAGAGACGGTGTCTTCCGCTCCAAGGTGTTCTCGAGGTTGCCTCTCCATTGCTTCAATCTTCTGGCTCTCGTTTAGTAGTTGTTGAAAACAACACTGCATTCGGCCTACAAGTTGGGTCTGGGGTGTAGAGACGGTGTCTTCTGCTCCAAGGTGTTCCCCAGGTTGCCTCTCCATTGCTTCAATCTTCTGGCTCTCGTTTAGTAGTTGTTGAAAACAACACTGCATTCGGCCTACAAGTTGGGTCTGGGGTGTAGAGACAGGGTCTTCTACTCCAAGGTGTTCCCCAGGTTTCCTCTCTATTGCTTCGATCTTCTGGCTCTCGTTTAGTAGTTGTTGAAAACAACACTGCATTAGGCCTACTAGTTGGGTTGGGGCCTTCTATTTGTGTCTGCCGCTCCTTGCTGTTCTCCTACAGTGAACAAAGCTGTGCCGCCGGTTTACTACTGTTGCCAATTTTGAACTGCATTTAGAATACTTACTGATTTCGGCCTACTCTCTGTGTCAGCCTCTCATTCCAGTTGTCCTCCACTGAACAAAACAATGCCCCCTGGTTAGTCCTGTTACCAATTTTGAACTGCATTTAGCCCACTTTATTCTTTGGGCCCATATCTGTTTCCCCCTCATCCTGCCCATTGCCCAGCCAGTGATAGATGAGTCTGCTGGTACATTGACCCATAATGCAACATTTCCCGTGCACGCTACACTGCAAGATTGTGACCCTGCTGAAAGTCAGGTCCCCCTTCCCGCATACCATACCACCTTACACGGGGACAAAGAGGAAGGTGCAGATGAAGGTGCAGGTTCCTTCATCAGGTGGGGGGAGGAATACTCGTTGGCGACGTCACTGGCACAGGGCCCCTCATAGTACACAAAAGTGTTGCTGCCGGTGGGAGGCGCCCCCGCCGTGCAAACACACCGCTGTACTTTGAGGGGCCATGTGACAGTGCCAATGCCAACGAGTGGGCCCCCCCTGCTTGCTCAGGATCACAGCACTTGAAAAGTTGAAATACTTACCTGTCCCTGCTCCACTGCCGTGACGTGGTCCAGATTTACTGGGCACACTAATTACTTGAACCAGCCCTACCCCCCACAACTTTAGCCAAATGACCCCCAATTTCAAATGCCTTACAATTATTATAAGCTAAATTAAGATTGACAAGCTTCAGTAACAAGAATGGATGTTTTTGCCAATACAATGGGCTCTGTACAAGTTTTCCTAGTCTCTACTCACTGCCGACTATGCTCCCCCATTGACTTGCATTTGGTTTCGTGTTTCGGTCGATCCCCGACTTTTCGCGATAATCGGCCGATTCCACTCGACTCGACTTTTGAGATAGTCGGGTTTCGCGAAACCCGACTCGACTCTAAAAAGGTCAAGGTCGCTCAACCCTAGTCTCCGCCCACGCACCGACCACACTCCATTATAGTGCATAATTGCACTATAGGAACTTCTGATTCCGGTATCCGATATCGCAAAAGTATCGGAACTCAGTATTGGAATTCCGATACAGCAAATACCGGCCGATACCCGATATTTGCAGTAATGGAATGCTCAACACTACCTATATACAGTATTGTATCTATAGCAGTTGAAGTATATATTATAGGTGATGATGTGACTGGTGTGTATAGTTGCAATATCACCTATTTAACATATATACAGCAATATCCCCTATATAATGTATTTATAGCAGTCACATTATCACCTATGTAATGTGTGTAGACTGCTGTATGCAAATTATATAGGTGATACTGTGACTCTGCTGTGTATATATTATATAGGTGATACTGTGACTGATGTGTATAGTTGCAGCATCACCTATGTAACATATCCACAGCAGTATCTCCTATATAATTTATACACAGCAGAGCCTCAGTATCACCTATATAATGTATATAGACTGTTGCATATACTGTACATCATGTAGGTTATAGTGCGACTCTAGTGTATATACATATTATATGTGATACTCTAACTGCTGTGTATAGTCGCAGTATCACCTATATAACTTATACACAGCAGTATCACCTATATATTGCAGTTATAGCAGTCACAGTATCACCTGTATAATGTATATAGACTGCTGTACATATATTATATAGGTGATACTGTTACTGGTGTGTATAGTCACACTGTCACCTATATAACACATATACATAAACATCACCTATATATTGTAGTTATAGCAGTCACAGTATCACCTATATAATGTATATTGACTGTTGTGTATATACAATATATAAGTGATACTGCGATTATATACAACAGTATCACTTATGTATTGTATATACATCAGTCTGTATACATTATGCAGGTGGTACTGCAAGTGCTGTATATACAGAAAACAAAGCTTCCATATTGGGACACGCCTAGGTCCCTGAGATGGGGGGAGGTTGAAGAGCTCTGAGCTGAGTTGGGTCCATCGTCGGGCGTGCAGAGGAGCGGATCCCTGGCTGGGACTGGTGAGTAGAGAAGGAAAATAAACAGATGTTCTGACATTGGTACTTGCCAGCTTCAGACAGAAAAGCCTTGTTCGCGCCACGGTGGCACTTTCAAACTTGAAGGCCCTATGTGCGCACTCTCTCGCTTGCACACAGTGACAACGGCCGCAGCCGTGCACATGCACAGAACCATTAGTAAGACATTTTAAAGGGCTAGCAGCCCACTTTGTAGTGCATTTGGCTCGGCAGGTTACCAATCCGGGCCTGCTCGAGACCTGAACCCAATAGAACATTTTTGGAGGGAGCTGAAACTCAATGTTGTCCAGTGACAGCCACAAAATCTAAAAGGTATAGAGAAGATCTGTATGGAGGACTGGGCCAAAACCCCTGCTGCAGTGTGTGCAAAGTTGGCCAAGAACTGCAGGAAATGTCTGACCTCTGGAAATGCAAACAAATGTTTCTGTACCAAATATTAAAGGGAACCTGTCACCTGACTTTGGCGGGACCAGTTTTCGGTCATACGGGTGGAGTTTTCGGGTGTTTGATTCACCCTTTCCTTACCCACTGGCTGCATGTTGGCCGCAATATTGGATTGAAGTTCATTCTATGTCCTCCGTAGTACACGCCTGTGCAAGGATACAAAGAAACTGAAATTGATACAAAGGGATTTAAAGGGGAAAATTAAGAATGCCCGTGAGGCGTTCCGAATTAAATTAGAAAATAAATTGTCACACAACAATTCCATGGAGGTGTGGTCTGGCATGAAACAGCTAACTGGGTTTAAGGCAAAGCCAGAGCATGGGGACGTGGATCTTCCCTTGGCTAATGAAATGAACGAGTTTTTCAACAGATTCACCAACCACAGTGTCATCAGGAATGGGGGATGGAGCTGGGAAAGGATCGGCAGCATTGACATTGGGGGATAAGCTGAATGCTTTCACTGTCTCCCAAAGCGATGTGAGAAGACAGTTTAGTAGACTTGTTATTGGCAAAGCAGCTGGGCCAAATGGCCTCAGTCTACATGTCCTCAGAGAGTGTGCAAACCAACTGTGTACTGTCTTCCAGCACCTGTTTAACTTGAGCCTTCAATCAAAGGGGGTACCAGAACTGTGGAAGACCACCTGCCTGCTGCTGGTTCCTAAAACCACTTTTCCAACTTCCCTAGAAGACTATTGTCCAGTGGCCTTAACATCACATGCTATGAAGTCCTTGGAGAGAATAATACTCGCCTACTTGTGTCCGATGGTGAGGGCTTTTACTGACCGCCTGCAGTTTGCGTACCAGCAGAGATTAAGGGTGGATGATGCTGTAGTGTCTCTGCTACATACAGTACATTCAGTCTTGGACAATGATGGAACTGCAGTGCGCGCCATGTTTTTTGACTTCTCAAGTGCTTTCAATACCTTACAGCCACCCTTACTACGTTGTAAGTTGACTGATATGGCGATAGATGAGGGGATGGTGAACTGGATAAATGACTACCTGACGGACAGGCTGCAGTTTTTAAGGATGGGGGAGGTGGTATCTGACAGTGTACGGAGCAGTGTTGGAGCCCCTCAGGGTTCAGTGCTGTCACCCTTCCTCTTTACATTGTATACAGCTGACTTTCAGTATAAATCAGATTTTTGTCACCTCCAAAAATTCTCAGATGACTCAGTGATTGTAGGAGGCATTGTGGAGGACTCGGGGGAGGAGGAATATAGAAGGGTGGTTTTTGACTTTGTGGATTGGTGCCGGACTAACTGTCTAGAACTAAATGTAAAGAAAACCAATGAGTTGGTGGTGAGTTATGGAAGGAAAAGGAGGATTACTTACCAATCAATATTGCTGGCTAGGAGGTTGAGATTGCTGAGAGCTACAAATATTTGCGGGTTCACCTTGACAGTAAACTCGTTTTGAGGTGTCATACAGAAGAGGTTTACAAGAAAGGAATGAGCAGACTAAACTTTCTTCAGAAGCTCAGGTCATTCAATGTGTGCATTAAAATGCTGGAAATGTTCTACCAGTCCGTTGTGGCAAGCGCCATCTTTTTTGCTATCATTTGCTGGGGCAGTAGTGTGCGAGTATCTGATGCTAATAAGCTCAACAAGCTTATCAAGAAGGCAAGCACGGCTGTTGGCCTCCATCTGGACTCTTTTGAGGAGTTATTGGAGGATAGGATTCAGAAGAAGTGTAGGGCTATGATAATCAATAATACACACCCACTATACGAGCTGTTCTTGAAGCAGAAGAGCACATTCAGCAGCCGCCTAATCCTACTAAGTTGTAAGAAGGAGAAATTCAGGATATCATTTGTACCCACTGCTATAGGCATGTATAATAATTTCCCAAGGGTGGTAGACAATAATGACTGATTGCTGGTGTACTAATGTCAATTAACAGTGATTTATATACCTGAACCACCCACATTTATTTGTTATGTAATGTTGGTATACTTGTGCAAGATTTGTGTCCAAATATTTTATGTACTGCTGTTTGTATTGCTGCTGTAATACTGTAATTTCCCTCCGGGAACAATAAAGTGTATCGTATCGTAACCTTTGTATGTGAGGAAACTTACCAAAGCAGCAGTGTATCAAATGCTTATTTTCTCCACTGTATGTCCTCTTTCTATGTGTGAAGTTTTCAGTGCAGATGAAACTGGGCACTCTCCTTGCATGTACCTAGTGCCACACTAGGAAGTCTCCTCTGACTAAAACCTTGTTTTTGCTTTTATGTCTTAGGCTGGGTTTGCACAAGTATATGCAAAATTATCCATTTTACATCCAGAAAAACTGATGATTTTTCATCTATATTGTAATTCATATGCCAACAGGGAGTTAATTCTTTACATTCGGTTGCAATTCGTATGTCCATTTTGTGCCATTCTTATGGCATCTGTTTTTCACATAATCAATTTATTGCGTAATAAAGCACAAACAGTTTCCTAGTTTTATAATTGTAGTGCATCATTGAAAAACACATGACATACTGATGATTACTCATATGTGATCCATTTTTTATGCACCTATTGACTTAAATTGAATGAGTCTGATCCAGAATTCTTTTACACTCTGGTCATAAATCTGTGAGTAAAAACACTCTTGTGAACTAATACTTGCATTGATCTGTGTGCTGTCCGTGTGCTATCAGTTTTGCATGTGTCAGCACATGAACTTTTGACCCTCATAGTCATTCAGACTTATGTTTTTCTTGAACAAGTGTTATCTTTGCTTTCCACAAATAGTATTCATGCCTATGACAGTCTATGGGATAATTCACATACCAATTATTTCCTCAGACCGAATGGTCTACTCTGAAACACACAGATATTTTTCCAAATGTTGGTTTAAAATCATCAGTGCAAGTCTATAGGTCCATCAAAAATTGGACCTCACTCTGATGCCATCTGTGTACTATCTGTTTTTTATTGACTGTTGTAGAGGAGAAGATGGAGAAACCTTCATCATTTGTTTTTTTTCACCAAGGATAAACTGAGGAAATTTTGACCAGAGTCTTATGGTAAAAACTGATGCACTAATCAAACTCTGAGGACTCTCTGATCAAAAACACTTAATAGGTCACGTTCATACGTTCAGTATTTGGTCAGTATTTTGCATCAGTATGTGTAAGTCCAAGCCAGGAGTGGAACAATCAGAGGAAAATTATAATAGAAACGCATCACCACTGGCAATTTTCACCCATTCCTGGCTTTTTCTTACAAAAACTGATATAAACTGTTATATCAATTGTTACCATCCACCTCTCGTGTCTCCCCTTTTCCCCATAGTCTGTAAGCTTGCGAGCAGGGCCCTCACTCCTCCTGATATCTGTTTTGAACTGTATTTCTGTTATGCTGTAATGTCTATTGTCTGTACAAATCCCCTCTATAATTTGTAAAGCGCTGCGGAATATGTTGGCGCTATATAAATAAAATTATTATTATTATTATTATTATAAACTACTGACCAAACACTGAATGTGTGAGCATTTCCTTAAACTCAGACAGTTTTCTCCCTATAAACTAATCACTGATGTCTCTTTGAGCCCTTTTACAGAGCAGGAGGATGCCAATAAGTGTGTGTCAACTGCAATAATGATGTTTACTTGGATAAAAATTATCTGAAAAATACAGAACATAAAGAAAATATGAGAGAAATTCAAAAAATGTTTATTTTTAATATTTATTCTCAGGAAAAATTATCAAAATTACTTATTCTTCTAACAGAAGGCTACAGCGAAGGCTATTTTATACCCAACTATTTTAAGAAAATTCAGCAGACTGCTCTTTTGGTAAACCGGTATATAAATGATATGGCCAGTATAATCCTAAAGTATGCTCTTTTGCATACATTGGGGGAATGGGATGTTATGGATTTGTGGAGTGTATGAGCCAGGAACTTTCCAGGTATATAAGCCAAATATATTTTTAAAACCATATTAAAAAGTAGAAATGTATTAATTGTATCCACACTTTAATTCTCTTTACAGACAATAACATGGGATTATGTAACAAATTATTTATGTGTATAAATGATATACTATTTAAGGTAAACATCTGAACATAACTGGAGTTGATATAATTAAGATTCCAGTAAGAATGACCTCGCTCCCACCTGCTGAGCTGTATTCATTAATGCTGTGTACGAACATATTTTAGTCTTCTCCCATATCCAATTACCGTATTTTGAGAAGCTTCCAACAATTTCCTGTAACTTAATTTTATTCTACTAAAATGACAAGCCATAATTGATTCATTCTAAGCCAATTAACCTTGGCAGGTTACAGACTCTAAAAGACTTGCATGATTCTATGAATTATTATTGGAAGTAGTACTTTGTATCAAGGAGCCATCATTATGAGGTGTAAGTACATGTGCTCAATAATGTGCAATACAGTGGCTTTAAAGTTCAAAACAAAATAATAAAAACATGACATAAAAAACTTGAACCTTCCCCACAGTTTTAGTGGCTATCCTAATCAAAGTCTAGTTTCAGACTCAATGTGCCAATGGCTTATTAGTCACTAGTGTTGAGCATTCCGATACCGCAAGTATCGGGTATTGGCCGATACTTGCGGTATCGGAATTCCGATACCGAGATCCGATACTTTTGTGGTATCAGGTATCGGTATCGGATCAATAGGGATGTGTAAAATAAAGAATTAAAATAAAAAATATTGATATGCTCACCTCTCCGGCGGCCCCTGGACATCACGCTGGTAACCGGCCGGCTTCTTTGTTTAAAATGAGCGCCTTCAGGACCTGCGAATGACGTCGCGGCTTCTGATTGGTCGCGTGCCGCCCATGTGACCGGCACGCGACCAATCAGAAGCCGCGACATCATTCTCATTCACAAAACTCCTAATTCTAGGAATTAAGGAACTGCGAATGAAGTCGCGGCTTCCGATTGGTCGCATGCCGGTCACATGGGCGGCACGTGACCAATCAGAAGCCGCGACGTCATTCGCAGGTCCTGAAGGCGCTCATTTTAAACAAAGAAGCCGGCCGGTTACCAGCGTGATGTCCAGGGGCCGCTGGAGAGGTGAGCATATCAATATTTTTTATTTTAATTCTTTATTTTACGCATCCCTATGGATCCCAGGGCCTGAAGGAGAGTTTCCTCTCCTTCAGACCCTGGGAACCATGAGAATACCTTCCGATACTTGATGTCCCATTGACTTGTATTGGTATCGGATATCGGTATCGGTGATATCCGATATTTTTCGGGTATCGGCCGATACTATCCTATACCGATACTTTCAAGTATCGGACGGTATCGCTCAACACTATTAGTCACATTTATTTCCATTTTATGTGTGATTGGGCCATTTGGCTGCCTAAAATATTATTTTATTTACTTTCAATGGGTTCAGCCAGAGCCGGTTTTAGACAAAGAGGGCAAAAGATTAAAGTAGGGCGCTATGCGTTAACATTGTGCACCATCACACAAAACATTTAGGTTGCATTTTATATGAGTTTTTTAAGTTCAGGCATTTAACCCCTTAGTGACAGAGCCAATTTGGTACTTAATGACCGAGCCAATTTTTACAATTCTGACCACTGTCACTTTATGAGGTTATAACTCTGGAACGCTTCAACGGATCCCGCTGATTCTGAGATTGTTTTTTATGACATATTGTACTTCATGTTAGTTGTAGCATTTCTTCAATATTACTTGTGATTATTTATGAAAAAAACGAAAATATGGCGAAAATTTTTAAAATTTTGCAATTTTCAAACTTTGTATTTTTATGCCCTTAAATCAGAGAGATATGTCACGAAATATAGTTAATAAATAACATTTCCCACATGTCTACTTTACATCAGCACAATTTTGGAAACAAATTTTTTTTTTGTTAGGGAGTTATAAGGGTTAAAAGTTGACCAGCAATTTCTCATTTTTACAACACCATTTTTTTTTAGGGACCACATCACATTTGAAGTCATTTTGAGGGGTCTATATGATAGAAAATAATGAAGTGTGACACCATTCTAAAAACTACACCCCTCAAGGTTCTCAAAACCACATTCAAGAAGTTTATTAACTCTTTACGTGCTTCACAGGAACTGAAACAATGTGGAAGTAAAAAATGAACATTTAACTTTTTTTTGCAAACATCTTAATTCAGAACCATTTTTTTTATTTTCACATGTGTAAAAACAGAAATGTAACCATACATTTTGTTATGCAATTTCTCCTGAATACGCCAATACCCCATATGGGGGGTAAACCACTTTTTGGACCCACCGCAGAACTTAGAAATGAAGGAGCACCGTTTGACTTTTTCAATGCAGAATTGGCTGGAATTGAGATCGGACGCCATGTCACGTTTAGAGAGCCCCTGATGTGCCTAAAAAGTGGAAACTCCCCACAAGTGACACCATTTTGGAAACTAGACCCCTTAAGGAACTTATCTAGATGGTGGTGAGCACTTTTAACCCCCAAGTGCTTCACAGACGTTTATAACGTAGAGCCGTGAAAATAAAAAATCGCTTTTGTTTACACAAAAATGATCTTTACGCCCACAAATTCTTATTTTCACAAGGGTAACAGGAGAAATTAGACCACAAAAGTTGTTGTGAGATTTCTCCTGAATACGTCGATACCCCATATGTGAGGGTAAACCACTGTTTGGGTGCACCGCAGAGCTTGGAAGAGAAGGAGTGCCGTTTTACTTTTTCAATGTAGAATTGGCTGGAATTAAGATCGGACGCCATGTCGTGTTTGGAGAGCCCCTGATGTGCCTAAACAGTAGAAATCCCCCACAAGTGACACCATTTTGGAAACTAGACCCCTTAAGGAACTTATCTAGATGTGTGGTGAGAACTTTGAATGCCCAAGTGCTTCACAGAAGTTTATAATGCAGAGTCGTGAAAATAAAAAAAAAAATTTTTTCCACAAAAAAGATTTTTTAGCCCAAAAGTTTTTATTTTCACAAGGGTAACAAGAAAATTTGGACCCCAAAAGTTGTTGTCCAATTTGTCTTGAGTATGCTGGTACCTTATATGTGGGGGTAAACCACTGTTTAGGCGCACGGCAGAGCTCGGAAGGAAGGAGCGCCATTTTGGAATGCAGACTTTGATAGAATGGTCTGCGAGCATTATGTTGCGTTTGCAGAGCCCCTGATGAGCCTAACCAGTAGAAACCCTCCACAAGTGACCCCATTTTGGAAACTAGACCCCCCAAGGAACTTATCTAGATGTAGGGTGAGAACTTTGAATGCCCAAGTGCTTCACAGAAGTTTGGAATGCAGAGTCGTGAAAATAAAAAATATTTTTTTTTCCACAAAAAAGATATTGTAGCCCCCAAGTTTTTATTTTCACAAGGGTAACAGGAAAAATTGGACCCCAAAATTTGTTGTCCAATTGGTCCTGAGTATGCTGGTACCCCATTTGTGGGGGTAAACCACTGTTTAGGCGCACGGCAGAGCTCGGAAGGAAGGAGCGCCGTTTTGGAATGCAGACTTTGATAGAATGGTCTGCGAGCATTATGTTGCGTTTGCAGAGCCCCTGATGAACCTAACCAGTAGAAATCCTCCACAAGTGACCCCATTTTGGAAACTAGACCCCCCAAGGAACTTATTTAGATGTGTGGTGAGAATTTTGAATGCTCAAGTGCTTCACAGAAGTTTGGAATGCAGAGTCCTGAAAATAAAAAATATTTTTTTTTCCACAAAAAAGATATTGTAGCCCCTAAGTTTTTATTTTCACAAGGGTAACAGGAGAAATTGGACTGAAATAGTTGTTGTCCAATTTATCCCGAGTACGCCGATGCACCATATGTGGGGGTAAATCACTGTTTGGGTGCACGGCAGAGCTCGGAAGGGAAGACGCGCTGTTTTGGAATGCAGACTTTGATAGAATGGTCTGTGGGCATTATGTTGCGATTGCAGAGCCCCTGATGTACCTAAACAGTAGTAATCCCCCACAAGTGACCCCATTTTGGAAACTAGACCCCCCAAGGAACTTATCTAGATGTGTGGTGAGAACTTTGAATGCCCAAGTGCTTCACAGAAGTTTAGAATGCAGAGTCGTGAAACTAAAAAATATTTTTTTTCCACAAAAAAGATATTGTAGCCCCCAAGTTTTTATTTTCACAAGGGTAACAGGAGAAATTGGACTGCAGTAGTTGTTGTCCAATTTATCCCGAGTACGCTGATGCGCCATATGTGGGGGTAAACCACTGTTTGGGTGCACGGCAGAGCTCGGAAGGGAAAGAACGCCGTTTTGGAATGCAGACTTTGATAGAATGGTCTGTGGGCGTTATGTTGCGTTTGCAGAGCCCCTGATGTACCTAAACAGTAGTAACCCCCCACAAGTGACCCCATTTTGGAAACTAGACCCCCCAAGGAACTTATATAGATGTGTGGTGAGAACTTTGAATGCCCAAGTGCTTCACAGAAGTTTATAATGCAGAGTCATAGAAAAAAAAAAAAAAATTCCACAAAAAAGATTTTGTAGCCCCCAAGTTTTTATTTTCACAAGGGTAACAAGAGAAATTGGACCCCAGAAGTTGTTGTCCAATTTATCCCGAGTACGCTGATGCCCCATATGTGGGGGTAACCCACTGTTTGGGCGCACGGCAGAGCTCAGAAGGGAGGGACCACCATTTGACTTTTTGAGCGCAAAATTGGCTGTCGTGTTTGGAGACCCCCTGATGTACCTAAACAGTGGAAACCCCCCAATTCTACCTCCAACCCAACTCCAACACACCCCTAACCCTAATCCCAACCTGATCCGTAATCCTAATCACTAACCCTAACCATAATCACAACCCTTACCCCAAAACAACCCTAATGTCAACCCTAACCATACCCCTAATCAAAACCCTAAATCCAACACACCCCTAATCCTAATCTCAACCCTAATCTCAAACCTAACCCTAATCCCAATACACCCCTAATCACAACCCTAACCTTAACCCTAATCCCAAACCTAACCCTAATCTCAAGCGTAACCGTAATGCCAACCCTAACCCTAATACCAACCCTAATCCAAATCCTATCCCTAATCCCAACTCTAACCCTAACTTTAGCCCCAACCCTAGCCCTAACTTTAGCCCCAACCCTAACCCTAGCCCTAAGGCTACTTTCACACTTGCATCGTTTGGCATCCATCGCAATCCGCAGTTTTGGACAAGACACGGATCCTGCAAATGTGCCCGCAGGATGCGTTTTTTGCCCATAGACTTGTATTGCCGACGGATCGTAACAGATGACCACACGTTGCGTCCATCGTGCACTGGATCAGTTGTGTTTTGGCCTACCGTCGGCACAAAAAAAGTCCAATGAAACGTTTTTTTGTACATCACATCCGCCATTTCTGACCGCGCATGTGTGGCCGTAACTCCGCCCCCTCCTTCCCAGGACATAGATTGGGCAGCGGATGCGTTGAAAAACTACATCCGCTGCCCACGTTGTGCACAATTTTCACAACGTGCGTCGGTATGTCGGGCCGACGCATTGCGACGGCCCCGTACCGATGTAAGTGTGAAAGAAGCCTAACCCTAAATTTAGCCCCAACCCTAATCCTAAATTTAGCCCTAGCCCTAACCCTAGCCCTAACCCTAGCCCTAGCCCTAACCCTACCCCTAACCCTACCCCTAACCCTACCCCTAATCCTAACCCTAGCCCTACCCCTAACCCTACCCCTAACCCTAGCCCTAACCCTAGCCCTAACCCTACCCCTAACCCTAACCCTACCCCTAACCCTACCCCTAGCCCTAACCCTAGCTGTAACCCTAACCCTAGCCCTAACCCTACCCCTAACCCTACCCCTAACCCTACCCCTAACCCTACCCCTAGCCCTAACCCTAGCCCTAACCCTACCCCTAACCCTAGCCCTACCCCTAACCCTACCCCTAACCCTACCCCTAACCCTAACCCTAACCCTACCCCTAATTTTAACCCCAACTGCTGTTCTCCTGCCGGCCAGCAGATGGAGACAGATGGCGGGCGCACTGCGCATGCGCCCGCCATTTTCTTTTGCCCGGCAGCCAGGAGGAGCAGCAGGAGGACCCAGGGACACAGGTGAGTATGCTAGGGTCCCCGAATCCCACTATTTCTCTGTCCTCTGATGTGCGATCACATCAGAGGACAGAGAATTACACTTTACTTTTTTTTCTTTTTTTTGTGGTCGCCTGTAAACAGTTAATTACCGGAGATCGCAAAACAGGGGTCGGTAAAACCAACCCGATCATGTTCTTTGGGGTCTCGGCTACCCCCGGCAGCCGAGACCCCAGAGATTCCCCCGGTGCCGAAGATGGCGGCGCCCACCGGGAGCCACGAGGAGCACCGGGGGAGATAGGTGAGTATCGAGGGGCTATCTGGGACCCCTTTTCTCTGTCCTCCGATGTGCGATCACATCGGAGGACAGAGAAATTAAAAAGAGATCGCGGTTTTTTTTTGCGATCGCCGGTAAACGGTTAATTACCGGCGATCGCAAATGCGGGGTGGGTAAAAAAAAACCCGAATCATGTTCTCTGGAGTCTCGGCTACCCCGGGCAGCCGAGACCCCGGAGAAAATCCGACTCTGGGGGGCGCTATTCACTTTTTCCACAGCGCCGTTAATTAACGGCGCTGTGGTTTAAGTACCCTTAGCGGCCGCCGTTAACAGGCGTATCGGCGGTCGCTAAGGGGTTAAATGAGAGTGATCGACAATATTCAAATCATTCGGAAATTGTTTATCAGCCTCTTTTTACTGGCTGACAAGGAATGATGGGCACAAAATGATAACTAATAGATTTATCTGTCTCCATACAGTATCATAATATCAGCAGTACATCTGCAATTTACACCAGGCGATCCGCTGCTGAGAATAATGATTTTTGTTCCGGCATAAACAATTCAATCACTCAATGAATGAGCATCATTTTGCTCATTCATTAGGCAATTGTCAACATGTTTACATTTATAAACTGTAATTTATGCTGCCAGTATTTATGTAATAGGTGCTGCATACACACATCGGATATGACACAAACACTGTATGTTACACACACAAATGTATATACACATAGCACACACATGTATACACAGAGCACATAAATACATACAAAAACCATGTATACAGGGAGCATGTACATACTCACTTGTATACACCGAACAGTTCCTCACATATGTATACACAGAGCACATATATGTATGCACAGAGCACATACACACATATACACAGAGTACATACATTTACACTAGAGATGAGCAAATACATTTGCGTGGAAATGAATTCTACTTAATTTTGCAAAAATCCACATTTGCCCAAATGCAGGTTTTTTTGCAATTCGCATATACATACAGGCACATGTATACACATACAGTGAAGAGCAAAGGGTTAACAATGTTTTGAACTTTTGACTTTCAGGCTCCATAACTCACCATCCACTACTGCTTTGCTTGTGAGACTACCATCATTTTATAGACAATCAACTCATACCTAAATTTGACTTGCAACTATTTAGCATATGATCATAAACATATCCCAAAAATATATTCATAATTATAGTGGCTAGAGATATATCAATGTTTAGCCCCTATCATTATCCAGTTGGACACACTCCCCTTGAGAAAGCAAAACTGCGAAATGCGCATTGGGGCGGTTATAGCATTGTGCATGGTCCACTGCTTCACCATGGGTTAGTTTACATTGCATTTCTCTCTATGTGGATTGACTAATTTCAATTACAATTATCTGTATCATGTGTATTTTTGATTTTGACCAATAGTCTTTGGTTTAACAAACATACAAATTTTACTGATACCCACAGTCTGACCTCACTTACCGCCTCCTTTTTTCTACAGTTGATTTAATTTCTTTCTATTCTTATTCCTAATTTTGGATAATTTATATCCTTATATAGGTTGTGTATTTAGCATATGACTAGTTATGCAGATTCCTGTCATGTCACTGCATTGTTACTGTTTTGCTCCTGGTGGGGGAAAAATATTTTTCTCACTGAGTATTACAATATACAACCTCCTCTCACATTCCCTAATAGCTCAGTGTATTATTAGGTTGATTCCCAAGTGAAAATTCATTGGTTTGAATCGAGGAGCAGCCATGAAGATGATCTCCCAAGACAAGGGAAACAGCATTATACAGCTCATCGATAGCGGTTTCTTGGGCAAAAAAATTGTCAAACTGCATCATGTGAGTGCCATGACAGTTGGGAGAATAACAAATGAAGTCCGTCCATCCATTCATAAGCAAAAAGGTGGATATCCAAGCAAAATATCAAAAGTCAACAAGTTGGCTCATTCCAAGGTTTATCAGTCGCGACAAATACGGCAGTGGAGTTGGCTCGTATACATCATAGTAGTGAGAAAACAGATGTCAATGCCAGCACCTTGTGACGCACATTATACAAGTCGGGAATGGTGAGCCGAAAAAAGGGGATAAAGACACAGCTATCAATATTGTCATAAGAAGAGTCAGTTTGAGTTTGAAAAACAAGTACCAAACGTGGACATTTAAAGATTTGAAAACGGGTGATTTGGAACGATGACACAAAAATCAATAGACTAGGCTCTGATAGGTGTAAATGGGTCTGAAAAAAACGAGGGGAAAAGGGGCTAACAGATTGAAAAATTGAAGGAAATGTCAAGATGGGTGGAGGAAAGCTGATGATATGGGGCTGTTTCCCAGGCAAAGGCCTTGAATACTTGAATAGTATCGATGGTTGCCTCAATGCTGATCCATATGTGAGTATCCTACATGATGAGTTACTTTATACACTCAAGTACTATGGGTATGAAAAGGACAATATAGTGTTCCAAAAGGATAACAACACGAAGCACACGTCGAAATTGTCGAAGAAATAGTTAAATGACAATGACCTAGAGGTGTTGGTATGGCCATCACAGTCCCCAAACCTCAAACCAATGAAACACTTTGGGTAGATTTGAAGAAAAAACTGTGTACATAACCAAGTGAGTCGACCAGTATGCACCAAATATGATTGACACATGTTTAAATCATGATCAGAATGATTCAGGCAGTGTTGAAAGACAAAAATGGATTTACAAAATACCAACAAAATAATAAAGATTCATATCTTTAGGAGCAAAACAGTAACAATGCAGTGATATGACAAGAATCTGCATAACTAATCATATACAAAATAGTTGCAAGTAAAATTTAAGTATGAAATATCCAAGATAGTTGTCTATAAAATGATGACATCTCAAGTTCAAAGCAAAAGTGGTTAATGAGATATTGAGCCTGAAAGTCAAAAAGTCAAAACATTATTACCCTTTTGATTTAAATGGTAGCACGCAAATATAGACATACAGCGGGCGAAATAAGTATTAAATACGTCACCAATTTTCTATGTAAATATATTTCTAAAGGTGCTATTGACATGAAATTTTCACCAGATAACCTAAAAAGTTTTTCCGTGGCCAAAAACGGAAATTAACCCCTTGGGCCTATCATTTCAACCGACAGGTGCTATAAAAAGCAACCAAATGGATCCTAATGTTAACGAAATCAGACAGTAGGTAAAATGACTCTGTCCTGTAGTGTAATTCAACGGTGGATCCCAGAATAGAAAAAAAAAAAAAGTGGATTTTTTTAAAGGTGAATAAATACAATTTCATTAAGTGTTATCAATACAAAAGATAGAACAAAAGCATAACCGGAACAATAGGTATTCAGTAGAAAAACAGCTAAAAATGTAATCAGTATCAGCAGGAAAAACTGCATAAGTGATAACAGTAAGAGAAAAAAGAAAAGAAAAGACGTGTCCCGGCGGACGCAGCGGCAGACACTTTTACTGAAATGTATTTAATACTTCATACAAAATCTATCGCAGTCAATGACATCATGCTTTCCCCCGTACCCGAAGTCCGCTGCCTCGGAGTAACCTTCTACAATGCCTTGTCCTTCAAACCACACATCCAAGCTCTTTCCACCTCCTGTCACCTCCAGCTCAAAAATATCTCCAGGATCCATCCTTTCCTCAACCCCCAATCCACTAAAATGCTTGTGCACGCCCTCATCATCTCCCGCCTTGATTACTGCAACATCCTTTTCTGTGGCCTCCCTGCTAACACCCTTGCACCTCTCCAGTCCATCCTTAACTCTGCTGCCCGACTAATCCATCTCTCTCCTCGCTACTCCTCAGCTTCCCCCTCTGCAAATCTCTTCACTGGCTCCCATTTCCTCAGCGTATCCAGTTCAAATTACTAATACTGACCTACAAAGCCATCCACAACCTGTCTCCTCCATATATCTCTGAACTATACTCCCGATATCTTCCCTCACGTGATCTCCGGTCCTCCCAAGACCTCCTTCTCTCCTCCACACTTATTCGCTCCTCATCCAATCGCCTCCAAGACTTCTCCCGAATATCCCCCACCCTCTGGAACTCTCTGCCCCAACACGTCCGACTATCAACCACAGTCGGATCCTTCAGACGGAACCTGAAAACTCATCTCTTCAGGAAAGCCTACAGCCTGCACTGACACCGCTGCCGCCTCATCACTATCGAAGCTACCGCCTCACCAACACCGGAGCTCCTGCAACCCTCAACCTACTGTCTCCTTCCCCATAATCCTGTAGAATGTAAGCCCGCAAGGGCAGGGTCCTCGCCCCTCTGTATCAGTCCGTCATTGTTAGTTTGTTTACTGTATGTGATATCTGTAACTTGTATGTAACCCCATCTCATGTACAGCACCATGGAATCAATGGTGCTATATAAATAAATAAATAAATAATAATAATAATAATAATAATAATAATACAAAAGCCTTTGTTGGTTATTACATCTTCAAGATGCCTCCTGTATGGAGAAACTAGCCGCATGCATTGCTGTGTGATTTTTGACCCATTCTTCCACACAAATACTCTTCAAATTCTGAGCTTTAGTTCCTTCCATAAATTTTCTATTGATTTCAGGTCAGGCAATTGGCTGAGCCATTCTAGCAGCTTTATTTTCCTTCTATGAAACCAATTGACAGTTTCTAACCTCTATGTTTTTGTCTAGCTGAAATGTCAACCCTTGTTTCATGTTCATCATCCAGGTAGATGGCAGCAGATTTTTATCAAGAATGTCTAGGTATATATATGTTCATTCATCCTTCCTTCAATCATATGAAGTTTCCCAGAGCCATATGCTGAGAAAAAACCTCACACCATGATGTCTCCACCTCCAAACTTCATGTCATTCTGGGATCTTGGGCAACTCATTCCGATAATTGAAAATATAGAGAATACAGAGTCCATGCTACTTTTTAAAAGGTAAATTTTACTAATCAAATGCTGTAAAACCATACATATCAGGCAGGTATGGAAGAGCCAGTGAAGAAAATCTCAGTATCAGAACATGGATTACTGCCAACTCAAAAGACAGCTGGGAACTGTAAATGTTTTGAGCCTTGCTTATATGACATAATGACATGGTTGCACCAAAGGGTAAAATGAGTTAGTGTACATAAATCCCTTTTAAAATTTATATTTATTGAAATATTTAAAATAACACCTAAAAGCCCTAGTGCATAGTAAGGTGCTAAAAATGTTCAAACACAGCTATAATGGTTCTTAGATATATGTATATGTATAGATTTTGGTGTTTAAATGATAGAATTTTCTTACACACATTGCTATGTGTTATAGTTATAAATCTTTCTCCCAGGTTGTATCACAATTAATGGGACTAGATGACCCTATAAATTGCTAGATTGTTACTAACTAACAGCGGGGGTTGGCACACTATTGATATGAAATTTGGCGCCCCCACTCCATGGTGGCTCTCATTTACTTGCCCTGTTATTCCCTTAAAACTTTGGTAAATAACATCCCAATCTAGACAGAATAATGTTTTTCTATATGTCAAGCAAGCACATCCCATGTGGAAAAATGTAAAAACTTATTATTTTGTAGATTAGTCATGGTGACAGTCTTTGCATCTCATGCCTCTGTCTAGATTAGGATGTAACAGCAGCAGCAAGGCGTGGGAGCGCCAACACATTCTCTACCTCAAGCAACCTATACCCATTACCCAGAATTGACATCTATACAACAATCTATTTATCCTAGTTTGAACTGGGGATGACCTCCCGCTAACCCATAGCTCTAACTCTATTCAGCAACAAACAACGATGTAATGAGTAAGACCTGGGATTGGTCAAAACTTGTGCAATGTAATATAGTCGCCCTATAAGTTTTTCCCCATCTTGTTGCTTACTTATTTCACAGACTCAAATAAACTAAACTTTTTTGCATCACTTGAACCATAGAGTGTTCGGTGAATTTTGACTACATTGACTTGGGTTCACTCGTCCGTTTGCAGTAACACCTCCCATGTGACAGAGTGCATGCTAAATTTCTCCATAATTTAATTTTAAATACTGCACTTGCACAGTTAATATTGTGGTCTTTAACCCCTTTCTGCCAGCTGACGGAATAGTACGTCAGCTGGCAGATCCCCTGCTTTGAGGTGGGCTCCGGCGGTGAGCCCACCTCAAAGCCACAACATGTCAGCTGTTTTGTACAGCTGACATGTGCGTGCAATGAACTAGTTAAATGCCACCATCAAGCGCTGACAGCGGCCTTTAACTAGCGCTCCCGGCCGCGCGGCCGGAAGAACTCGCACCGCTGACCCCTGTCACATGATCGGGGTCAGCGGTGCATTGCCATAACAACCAGAGGTCTCTTTGAGACCTCTATAGTTGTTGATGGTCGATTGCTTGGAGCGCCACCCTGTGGTCGGCGTTCAACGTACATCTGCATTTCTGCTACATAGAGGTGATCTGTACTTCACCTCTATGTAGCAGAGGCGATCGTGTAGTGCATGCTTCTAGCCTCCTATGGAGGCTATTGAAGCATGCCAAAATTAAAAAAATAAAAAATATATAAAACTTCAAATCACCCCCCTTTTGCCCCAATCAAAATAAAACAATTAAAAAAAAATCAAACATACACATATTTGGTATCGCCGCGTTCAGAATCACCCGATCTATCAATAAAAGCAAAGGATTAACCTGACCGCTAAATAGCGTAGCGAGAAAAAAAATCAAAACGCCAAAAATACATTTTTTTGGTCGCTGCGACATTGCATTAAAATGCAATAACGGGCGATCAAAAGAATTCATCTACACCAAAATGGAATCATTAAAAATGACAGCTCGTCACGTAAAAAATAAGCCCTCACTTGACCCTAGATCACAAAAATTGGAGACGCTATGGGTATCGGAAAATCGCGCAATTTTTTTTTCTTTTTTTTAGCAAACTTTGGATTTTTTTTCACCACTTAGATAAAAAATAACCTAGACATGTTAGGAGTTTATGAACTCGAAATGACCTGGAGAATCATAATGGCAGGTTAGTTTTAGCATTTGGTGAGCCTAGCAAAAAAGCCAAACAAAAAACAAGTGTGGGATTGCACTTTTTTTGCAATTTCATCACACTTGAAATTTTTTCCTGTTTTCTGTTACATGGCATGGTAAAACCAATGGTATCGTTCAAAAGTACATCTCGTCCCGCAAAAAATAAGCCCTCACATGGCCATATGGACAGAAAAATCAAAAAGTTATGGCTCTGGGAAGAGGGGAGCGAAAAACAAAAATGAAAAAATGGAAAAAGCTCCAGGGGTGAAGGGGTTAAATAAAAAAAATTGGCTCCAGCGAAATGGCGGTAGCGCATGCGCAGTAGCATCTATTGCCAAGCAATTTTGTGAAACCTGCTCAAATGCCGTCGGCGCCATTTTGTTGAAACAAAAGAAACTTTTGCTGGAGTTAATTTTTTTTTTTTGCAAAGACCACAGTGTTAACTGCCAAACGCAATAGTTAAAATAGGAGGCAAGTTACTGAAGGTTCAGTGATCTGTCAGTAAGCCCGCAAGGGTGACAATGAGCCAAAGCACCAAAAAAGACCCAGGCACAGGCTCACCCCAAAGCACGAGAATCTCATTAACTGAAGACTGCAAAGATTCAATAACAACCAACTTGACAATGCCTGTAGTTTACATAGCAAAATCATGATGACAGGTTCTCTTTAAATGGTTAAGCAACTTTTTAAAAAAAAGTAAAACATTTAAATCCCTTCAAATTACTAGAATTTGGAAATCCTTGATGGAGATGATTCCCTGATATCATAAGGATTGAAAAAATGTGTATAATTGGTCTTGAGGAGATTACTAATAATAAAGGGGAGTTGAACCAGAATTAATAGGATGCACAAAATAATTAAATGGGTCTTAATATGTAGAAACCAGAGGAGTAATGAATGGTAATGCTTAATAAATGTGAAACAAAATAACCTTTAGGGTATGTGCACACGTCAGGATTTTTAGCGTTTTTTTGCGGAATTTCGCCATAAAAACGCTATAAATCCGGTAAAAAAACGCTAACATTATGCATCCTATCTTTTAGAATGCATTCCGCATTTTTTGTGCAGATGTTAGCGTTTTTTTCCGCAAAATCCGGACATGCTCTATCTTTTTCCAGGATTTTTTGCGGATTTCCTATCAAAAAGGACATTGAGGAAAAAAAAAAAAATGCAAAAAATCCGCAAAAAATCCGCGCAAAATCCGCGCAAAAAAATTCTCAGGATTTTGTCAGGAAAAAATCCTGACGTGTGCACATACCCTTAACCTCTACCTGTCAGGCCAACCTATTTCACCTGAGCACCCTGACCTCACAGTGAAATTAAGGGTTCTCAATGGTTCATCATGCAAGTGGTGTGTCTGCGTAAGTTGCCATGTTTGCTATCTTTGTTTACCTCATTTCTTAAAAAAATGAAATAAAAGCAAAGCAAAAATTATATATATACCAAAAATTATACTAATAAAATATTACCAATAAAATGCATCATTAAAACAAGCATTCATACAGCTGCATTGGAGGAAAAATAAAAAGGCTCTTGCCTCAGAAAATGATAACACAATGTACCGTAATTTATTTTTTTTAAGCAGAACATAAAAAACCTTTGTAAATTTAGGGTCAATCTAGTCATTCTGACATGCAAAATAAAGGTAATGTAACATTTTTACCACAGAGCCCCCAAAACGAAACCCTATTTTTCACATCATATAGTAAATTAAATGTAAGCATTCTAAACTATAACTTGTCCTTGAAAATAAAACAGTCTATTGCTTTGTCAATGGAAAAATAAAAATATTATGACTGCTTGAAAGTAGGGACAGAAAAATGGAAGCAAAAAAGTAAAAACGCTGAGGTTAAGCAGTGTGGTGTTTTGTTTAATGAAGACTCATGTTGGCAATAATAATATATCACAACTATTTTCTCCACGATTTACAGAGGCAAAATTGAAAAAAACATCATTGCTTTTTTTTTTATTGCTGTATTTTTCTTCTCTTTTGTGCCACAATATTTTTAATCAAGCTTCTTTAAATTTTGTTAAAATTGGAATTTGGAGTTAAAAAAGGAAGTGCATGACACATCTTAATTTAGCAATTTCAAATAATTTCAGAAACAAAATAAAGACAGAAAAGTAAAAAAAAAAATAGGGATGAGCGAGCACTAAAATGTTCTGGTGCTCATTGCTCAAACTGAGCAATTTCTAATATTCGTATGCTTGTTTCGAGTAATGAGTATAATGGGAGTCAATGGAAAAGGTGAGTTTTTTCCTGGCAGACTCTACAGAGAGGTCTTGGGGCAGTGAAAATGTTCAAATGGATGGGAAAAGTGCAAAATGGAAGGAGTACTCCATGGGGAAGACCCCTGGACTAAATTTCAAACAAGAACGCAGTGTTCCCGTGGCATAGAGAAGCATCACGCAGGGAGGGGGCTCTGTGCGTGCTTCCTTCAGACCCTGAGAACAACGCGTTGTGATCGTGTTGTTTTGAGGTTCTTCCTGCCTGCAGACCCCAAGATGGCTGAGGGGTCCTTCCAGGTCCTGCAGGGAGGCGGCTTCTCAGTGCCTGCTGAGAGCAGGCACCGGCAAGCTTCCATCACTGCCTGTCAGATCACTGATCTGACACAGTGCTGTGCAAAGTGTCAGATCAGTGATCTGACTTTATACAGTGATTGGACATTGTAAAAAAGTAAAAAAAATATATACTGTGTAAAAATATAATTTATAAAATTCCTAAATAAAGAAAAAAAATATTGTTCCAATAAATACATTTCTTTATGTAAATAAAAAACAATAATAGTACACATATTTAGAATCACCACATCCATAAGGACCCGACCTATAAAACCATCCCAATAGTTAACCCCTTCAGTGAACACCATAAAAAAGAGGCAAAAAACTATTCTTTATCATCATACCGCCGAACAAAAAATGGAATAACACGCGATCAATAAGATGGAAATAAATAAACATGGTGTTAGGGCTAGCGGAACGCACCAAATAATTAGAAGGATGGTATAAGGTGCGTTCACAGCCCGGGGTCCACCGAGCAGAGATGGAACCTGCTGCTGAGTAATGATGGACTATATGGCGGTATAATGTGGATACACACACGGGTTAGCTTCACCCGGTATGAAGGCAGTGAACCCTGATGCGTCACAGGGCTGCGGTACCACACAAAGAGCGCAAGCAAAGAGTCACAGAACTCTGTCCCAAGACTCATGGAAAGAGTTCCTCTAGACCTCTTGCGCTCGACATCGCTACTGGGGTGTCAGAGATTAATAGAAATAACAATTTAATGCACAAGAGTGCGTGCAGTACCGCTCTGGCAGACGCCACTAACCACCCAGACTTGGGCCAGGAAAACGCTCTATTAATGCACGGCACCACATTGGCGGTCACTGCTATCCGACACTGTATCATGTGCTAGCTGTGCAGAATAGCACTGTCAGGCGTTAGGTAGCTTCCACCATTTGCAAACAGTCAACAACACTAGGGATGGGAATGATTCGGAGCTTTCATCCATCGACAGACATTCATCTACACACACACATTAATAAGTTTATACTAGTGCATGGCCGTGTGGCCATGCAAACCTTTTATAGCGGAACCTCTCCAGGACCTTCCTAGTGGTCCAATAGGAGCTGCTACAGGGCCTGAGCATGTGACCCCCCGACCTTCAATGAAAGGTCGTCCCTTGGGCATGCTCAGAAGAAGAAATGCAGGACTTAGTCCCAGGGATGCCTGCTCGCCACTGATCAGCGCTGTTACAATGGCAG